>NC_142035.1:82548233-82863300 GCF_982192425.1 Myodes glareolus
GCTGATAATTAGTGACAAGTCTAAAATCTTTACCATTGTAAAGCAAACTTTTAGGAGTGGATATCATATAAGAGACCTGAGGTTCTCTAGGGCAGTGCATCAAGGTGAATCCTCTTGATGTAGGCAGAGACTCTTGGTTGCTGTTTGTTTCTTCTTATGTTGCATTTGTGTCTCATCTTCACTCTCTCTTCTGGATATTAACTTCTCTACATTTACTTTTGTATGTCATTTGTACACACACAGTTTCTAATACACAGTGACTCACACTAAAGATTTGCATCCACACCCCACTCCCTATATCGCTAATGACTCTTTACCTAGATGGATTCAAGCAGGGCATGAAGAAAAGAAAGAATTCGATTGAAGTCTACCTCCTTTGGATCAGTAACTCCCAAGTAACTTGTCACTCGTACCCTGGTTAAATATAGCTTGCATATGGTTCAAAACATCTGTGATTTTACATTTATGCATAAATTATTTTGTACAGTGGAGTTATTGCAGAAAGCACTCTCCTATCACCATGGTTACCAGTCCTTCCTGTAGAGTCTTCTATTAATGTCTACTGGGAGTTACAATCACAGAATGAGTGGCAGGAAGAAAAAAAATGTTCCATGGATATAAATTTGCAAGCCAGCAGAATAATATTTGGTAGTGCTGATAATAAGCAGAAAATTATTACTAAATTAGATTTAATATCTTGACTTCTTTAAGAAAAAAATCAGCACACAAGATGATCAGTAGATAGAAAACTAGGCAATAGAGTAAACTTGGATAAAATGGCCCTGTTACTGTAGAGTTCAGAAAGTTTTTTAATAAACTTTAAACTCTCATAAATCCTTGATTTACAACATTTGTGCCTATTTCTAAGCTTGATAAGATGTGTGAACGCCGTCCTTTGGATTTTCTTACTGTGATTCCCATTTCAGTGTCTCTGGCTTCAGTTCTTACCAAGGGTAATTTAAAAAAATATTGAAAAGGGAAAAAATGGATGCTGTGCAGAAGTATGAACAATGGATTGGAATAATTAAACAAGATCTGTGCTGTCCTAATTATTCTCAGTATGAAATCTCACTCTCTCCTCAGTCTTGTTGTCTAAAACAGTTGGCTTTCATTCCCTCCAGCAGAGAAGTGCATGGTAAACCCAGTCACCCTGCAGTGATGTGTACTTCATCATTTAGACACACATACCATGCGTGCACATATGTCATTACACGTGAATAATACTCAGCTCAAAATATAGCATTTGTACATTCATAAATTTGAGAAAGTAATCTGAATGAGAGGGGCAACAGTTGGAAGGTCAAAATTAAGTAAACCCAAATCTGAGGCATTAAAAATTATATATTTATTAAAAAATAAACTATACATATTGAAATAAGTTGGATTCCTATGAGTTAAAGGAATTATTAGCCTTTCTAAAACATTGATGCAACACAGGAAATATTTTGCATTGTAACCAACAGGAAAATATTGCATCTTAGTGAAAGAGTGAAAGAAAAAAGTTTCAGAGTGTCTAATCAAGTACTGGAGGGAGGTGCATTTTTTGTATATTTACTGATTAGATGCAAAGAAAGATGATGTCTGTTTTGTAACATGTGTTACTCTTGCTGGTACCTATAGGAAGATGACACAAAGTTAGAAACTTCTCTTCAGTAAGATATATAATCTTACATAAGATCAGAAAGATAAATTATTTGAGGAAAAGAAATCTACAAATGAACACAGAGGATTTATATCCCTTAGTGATCCCTACACTGGTGTCTTAAAATTCAAAGGAATTTTCTTGATATCAGCAAGGTAAACTATAAGAAACACTTTGAAATGTAAATATCAGTTTGCAGATGAGAAAAAGAGGACAAAAGTTATAAATATAAGAAAAAGCCAATGAAGACAAAAAGTATGACCCTGGAGTTGAACTTAATTTGGTAAGAATCTTCTCAATCCACTTAATATTAGCCTCTGATTTAAATATTATATATATATATATATATACATGTATATGTAAACCAACAAATCTGTGACTACATAATATTGAAATATTGATGGTGTGGATTCAAAATAATAGAGCTGAAAATATTTGGCCATGATGACACATGTTAGGGTCAAAGTGGGTAGAAAAAATACATTGTAAGCCTTCTCATATAGATATAGTATATAATATAAATATTGATTTTGTTCACACTTAATCTATATACAATGAATAAATGCTGTGGTAATCACTTTTAGAGCGATACATGCAATCAATGAAAGGCACAGAGTCGGGAACAATCGTTGAGAGTGAACTCAAAATAAAACAGGTAAAAGAAACAACAGAAAAGAGAAAATAATCTCTATCCATGCAGAAAATAGAAAGTTTCCTATTACACATAAATCCAAATTTCGTAAAAATGGAGAAATATATATTGATTCCATGACACATACAAAAGTATCATAGTGAAGTATAACATAATGAAAAGAATTTCATCTCCTTTATGTTGTTTAAAAGAAGTTCATTTAAAATATAGATGTTTAAAGTGAAAATATGTCAAATAAATATTTAAAAATAAAGCTTAAAATGGTTCTAGAGAATGGGAAATGGGTGAAGCCCTATGTCTGTCATTTGCCCTCTACCTCGGACATTGTTTTGAGTCTACCTACCACAACTTTCAATCATTTTTGTTCTTGCTTTTCCAATATACATTTGTAAATAAAAACATAGAAACATCATATTCAATAATGGAATTTTTCACTTGGAAAACAAAAGTATTAAGAGTTTATGGAAGATGTTCTCTGGGCAACTTAAGGTTCTTCTCATATGTAGCCTACTTCAGTATCTCACTGAAAGATATTCTATTTCTCAGAACAGCTATTGCTCACTTGTATTAGTAGTGCCAACTGTGCTTTAAGTATATTCATATCCTAGTTTTTTCATGCACTCAGATAAGTCAGGAAAGAAGTGGGCTTATATTAGTGCCTTCCTAATTTTATGCTCTATACAATAGTAGCATATATTCATAATGTTAATGATAGAACAATTGGAAAAGTGACAATTTGATATAAGGTAAGAGAAAAAAAGAGAAATCATGAATCAGCCATGCTCTTTCCAGAAATATTATTGATAAAATATGCCAATAATTTATCATTAATTAATATCTTAATTCAACCAACTCAAGACAAAGAACGTGTACTACACACATGCCAAATGTTCCTGTGATGCTTATATTTGATGGACATCTTCACTGTTGTTTCTTTGAAAAGTCCATAATCGTTTACAAACACTCCTGTAATTTATCTACTCATATTATTAAATGATACATATATGTATGATTTTAATCAAGATCAAATTCATACAGTTATAAAACCAAACAAAATATATTTTAAGGTAAAAGGGATTATTAAAGTTTATAGAGTCAGTATATAATTGAACAGAAATATGACTAAATATGTGTGAATTTCATTATACATTATATAAATTCAAATAATTTATGAAATGAAAGTAAAAAGGTCATCATGTCGATTCAGACAACTCTTAATGTTTTTCAATAAACTGATCAAGTAGATAATATCCAGCCCATCTAATCTGTATTACAAACAAGTTCAATTAAGATGTAAGAGTTAGCCAATAAGAACCTAGAGCTAATGGACCACACAATGATTTAATTAATACAGTTTTGCTGTTCTGGGTGGCCAGAATGAACAAGCAGCCTTCTTACAACAAATTGGCACTCCAACATGTGCTAGATAAATCAACATAAAACCTGAAAAGGCTTGGAAAGGAATTCTAGATGCTAAAAAACAAAGTTTTGCCACACAGTTTTTTAGAAGGGCTCTGCTTGTGGGCAGTAGGCTGCAGGAAAAAAAAATCAAAATGGTGGCTTTCTGGACCAGGCTATCAGCATGAGCTCTGGCTCTTTCAGGAGGCTGAGCATTTAAATGGGGTTTGTGGATAGCATACTTAGAATGCTGCAAGTTACTTGGTGGCAGCATGGGCCAACTGGTTACCAGAATTGTGGTAGTGAGGACAGCTCCAACCCTACAGTCTCAGGCAGTGAACAGACTTCCAATATGTTGGACTGGGCAGAGCAAGGAGGCAGGGCTGTATTTGCTTTATGCTGCCGCATTAGTTTTTAAGAAGCACTTATCATTTTAAGAGGCAGTTCTGGTCAGAAAGCGATAACAGATACACAATAAAGACAAATTCAGATAGAGAAGATCTCTAAATGGATCACAGTATTGATTAATGTATATAGGCTTGGGAGAGATTAGAAAAAGAATACAGACAGTTATAAAAAAGAATTAATGTTATTTTTTGTAAAAATGTAAAGTCTTTAAAGAGATGAACTACTGACAGTCATAGATTAAAAGGAGTAAAGCAAAATAAGTCACATAAAGATGGACTATAAACAGAGAGTCTGGATTATGAATCTTAATGAGCTTTCTTTGAATTTGTTGACTGTGAAAGAGCTAAGTACAGAGAGACATTTCACTGTATGGACTGCAACGCTAACCCAACATATATGTTTCTTGACTTCAAAATTTGAGTCTAAGGATATGTTGCTTTAGAAAAGAGGTTCTTCTTTTGTTTCCACAGAAAATGGGAACCTGTGGATTTTTTCCAGACTAACGTGGTTTGATGGACCAAGATCACCCAAAAAGTTGCCATAAACATCTTAAAGATACTTCACCCAAGAAACAGCAGAAAGCAGTTTGGAGAGAACCATGCCTAAATTCCCAAATATTGTTTGTAATTGTTTCATTACATTTAAAAGGAGATATGCTATAGAGATTTGCATAGGTATGGATCTTGGTCTATTGATAACAAACTTTAGGTCAATTTTGTAATATTTATATTTCTGCTCTTGATTAAGGTATTGTGTTTGTGAATCTCATTTTAAAAATAAAATATAGGGTAATAGAAAATTATCTATAAATTCAAGCTTGCACTCATGTTAGTTAGATTTTCTAGATGTACAAAGATGTATTTAATATGGATAGGCATTCTTCATACCTTTCAAAGACTACAGGATATGGCATTTAAAATGTTTTAAGAACTTAGGACTTCTCATGACAATGAGACACATCTGCTCCTGGCAGCACCACTCACTTCAAGAGGAAGATGGGCATCAAAAAGACACAT
This sequence comes from Myodes glareolus, assembly GCF_982192425.1. Lineage (NCBI taxonomy): Eukaryota > Metazoa > Chordata > Mammalia > Rodentia > Cricetidae > Myodes > Myodes glareolus. Next base: position 82,553,350 of record NC_142035.1, read on the forward strand.
CATGGAGTTTGCTAACCATTTGGGCAAGAAATTGCTCTGCCTGGACTAATTGATGTTATGCTGTATGAACTGAACATGCAGGACCTACAGAGAAATGATTGCTTAACTTGTCAATAAGTAAAATGGTCCTTTTTTTAATTAATTAATTTATTTGTTTATAAAAATTTCCACTTCCTCCCCTCCTCCCCATATCCTCCCATTCCCCCCCACTCCCTCTCCCCCCCCCACTCCCTCTCCTCCTCCCTCTCCAGTCCTAAGAGCAGTCAGGGTTTCCTGCCCTGTGGGAAGTTCAAGTTCCTCCCCTCTCCCTCCAGGTCTAGGAATAGGTTCCTGCCATCGGAAAGAGTCTGACAGACATTTTACAGGACACAGAAGAAAGCAACTGATGAATTTTGCCATTACAAGGCAGAACAGATCTTCAAATTTCCTGCTTAATGGAAAAGTCTGATGCATATTATGGGCCTGTAGACTGAAGATGGGTGCCCCAATGTTAAAGAAGAACTTTGGGTGACAGTTGAGGCAGTGAGATGTCTCTGTCAATTCTAGAGTTTTGGAAGTTGCTTACAATGTACTTTCGGTTTACTTAGGTAATATTATATCCTTCTGGAGTCTTTGATGAAGTTGAAGAAGAGATAGTAATAATATTGTTTTCCTTAGTTATAATAAAAGATAAAGTAGATATAAATATAATGACTATAATTCTTGCTTGATACCTATCTTGTTATATGCAATTTTACTATGTTAAAGTTAAAACCTTCCTATTTATTTAAGCAGAAAATGGGAGGTGATGTGGGATTCCCTCTGTATTCTGTGAATATGATTAGCTAATGAATAAAGAAACTGGCTCTACCTGATAGGGTAGGGTAGAGCTAAGTGGGGAAAACTACACTGAATGCTGGGAGGAAGAAGTCAGAGTCTAGGAGAAGCAAAGTAGCCCTGCAAGAGACAGAAGCTGGATAGAACTTTAAGTGGTAAGCCACAGCCAAGTGGTGATACACAGATTACGAGAGATGGGTTAAATTAAGATTGAGAATTAGCCAATAAGAAGCTAGAGCTAATGGGCCAATAAGTGATTTTTATTAACAGTTTCTGTGTGGTTATTTTGAGTGTGGGTGGCCGGGATGAACAAGCAGCCATCTTACAACAATTCAAGCCATCTAAACCATGTTACAAACAAGTTTGCCATCATGTACCTGCATCATATGTTACACTCAAACAAAATAATATTAAAATTTTCAAACATACATATACATATATAGTTCTTGCTAACCCATTGTGCAACAAAATGAGTCTTTATGAACTTAGTATGATATAGCCTACAGAGTTTGCTAGTAACAACACAGTTATGCTAACTTATACTTAAACTTCAAATGCTTAAAATTTCAGAAGTACCTTTATAAAATAGAAGGGAATTATTTGAAAAGAAGAAAAAGAATTGAAAGTTCAAAAGTAATGGAGGTAAATATGATTGAAGTACATATATGACAATGTTGTAACAAAATTTGTTATTACACATATTATCAAGTGATTATAAGAAAGAAAAACTGCTTAAGGTAGAAATAAAAAAAAATTATTGTTATTTAAATGTTTAGGACTTGATTACTAACAATTCATATTTATGAGAAATAGCAAAACTAAATTGAGGGACATAGATGGCAATATTAAACAAAAATAAATCTTAAAATCAAATCTAAACACTCCTAAGCTGATGAATACAGGCATAATATGGAAGATAATAGAGAAATATTAAAAAGCAAAATGTCAATTATATAATGGAAACATCCAACTCGAAAGTAATGTTCCTGTTTGCAAATTAGTCTTAATCAGAAACCAGTGTCAATCTTTACAGGTTGTTGTTGAAAAAAAACTTTAATTTATATGCCTTTCATGTTGCAGTAATAAGAATATGTTAGGCTCAGAATATAGGCCATTCATATTTCAAATGATGGAATAATTTTATGTTTCAATGTCCTCTGATTTCTTTTAGAAATGAAGTATACTTGAGTTTTAACATACTTATAATATCACTTTTAACTTCCAAGAAACTAATGGGTTACATCATTTCATAAAGATTTAAGTGTGTGTGTGTGTGTGTGTGTGTGTGTAATGTTTGTCTTTGACATTACTGGATTAGGTAGTAGTTCAGTTAGAAATGAGGTAACAAAGAAAAAGAAATGAACCCTACAAATGGCAGTCAAATCCAAAATAGAATGGCATATTTAATTGCTCTGACAAGAGGACAATAGATAGAGAGGTTAAAACACAAATACTTTTGGCAAATTTATTTAGTTTTAACTTCATCTTTTGAAAATGATTAGTCTTGAAAAATAACATAATCTATTTTCAGTTACTTAGGTAACAATACTGCTCTTATCAAATTTAGTAAATGGACATTGGTACAACTCTCATCTTAAACACATAATTACAATATTTTTCCTATAACATTTTTAAAATATTATTTATTTATTTATATTTTATGTATGAGTGCCCTCCATATATACTTGCGTGCCAGAAGATCCTATTTTAAATGATTGTAATCCACCATGTGATTGCAAGATACTGAACTCAGGTTCTCTGAAAGAGCACCTAGTGCTCTTAACACCTGACTCATCTGTCTAGACCCCCTATTTTTTAAAAAATTAAAATTTTGACTAGATTATTCATGTCCTAACACCTTTATGATTTACTGAAGAAATCAGCTCTGCAATTGGACCTTGTCAAGCATACATTTATACTGTTATTTTGTATTAAATTCATTACTCTTGTATTGGATATTTTACTCTTTCTACCTATTAATCTATAATTATGCTTACTTTCTTGTGCCATTTCTCCACCTAGCAAATACTCTCATCCAACAGAAAATATCATTGGTGCATTAATATGAAAAAGACCATTCGTTGTCAGCCCACTACAATGAATTTTGGACAGTCCTGATGAAGTCTCAATGTAAAATGAAATGATCACATATAAAAACTGTAAAATATTCTCCTTTGCTTAATTGCTATTTGAAACAGCAAATGACCAGTTGGATATGAACTAATATTTGCCTTAAATTAGAAATCCAATATATAACATCAAGCTCTCTATGGAATAACTGTAATATATCAGCTGAAGCCTGTATTCATGCTGACTATAGTAGCAATAGCTTATCATGTTGCTTTCCTTAATGGATACAAGAAGTTCATGGTTGTATTAGAAGCAAATTCCCAGAGTAAAATGTCTTTATTGAGTAACAAAAGCACTCCCCATACTTACTTAACTAGGTGATAGCTTTTCACTACTGGAAAGAGGACTGTATTTCTAAGGTGAGCATGGGAATAAGGCAAGCATCACATTAACTTATGGTTTACTTCTGAGGTAAGGTAGAGACTGATAATAGAGAAAAATAAATGAAAGAGTGGTAAAAGATGCAGTTCAGAAATGGATTGGGCCCAAGTCACATCAATAGGAAGTGGAAAAGAGACTGAAACATGTTAAAATGTGAATTTTTTCTTTTTTTTCCAGCAATTTTTTAAATTTTTTATTAGAAATTTCCATCTCCTCCCATTTCCCTCTTCCTTCCCCCACTCCCCGTCCCCCTCCCTCTCTAGTCCAAAGAGCAGTCAGGGTTCCCTGCCCTGTGGGAAGTCCAAGGTCCTCTCCCTTCCATTCAGGTCTAGGAAGGTGTGCTTCCAAACAGACCAGACTCCCACAAAGCCAGTAGATGTAGTAGAATCAAAACCCAGTGCCATTGTCCTTGGCTCCTCAGTCAGCCCTCATTGTCAGCCACGTTCAGAGAGTCTGGTTTGATCACAGGCTCCATCAGTCCCAGTCCAGCTGACCTTGGTGAGTTCCCATTATATCAGCCCTGCCATCTCAGTGGGTGGGCGCACCCCTTGCGACCTGACTTCTCAAGGTCCAAATGAGAAGAAGGAAGGAGAACATGAGCAAGGAAGACAGGAATTTTTTTCTTGTAAGGCTAATCAATAAATGTTAGTACCTCTTTACACTGGAGTGGGTAAGCGGTATAAAGAAAAAGGATAAAGTAAAAATGATGACATTTCAACTGTGGAATACTAGATTTTTTTTTACACTATTAAATTTATTTTAAAATAGAGTAGTTTCGATGAGAAAAAGAAATTATTTCTAGTTTGTACTTACTGAATAGAAACACTTATCAGAAATGTTGTCTAAGAAATGGTTGGCTCTATCTATATACTACCCTAATCACTATAGACAAAGTGTCACATATGGCTCCCTGGCTGAAAACCTTTCATAATTTGCTGGGAAGTTTTCCAGACATCAATTTATCCCAACAATTATATTCACACATAGCCATAGTTGATGGCTGTAGTTTCTTTCATGCCTGAAATAAGTAAGTATATTGTAGTGAAGTTACCAACTGTTCTTCTGAGATGAAGCAGGCCAGGATGATCTCAGTAGATTACTTTTCCAATCACAGTGCAAGATTTGACACATCTGTTCCATCCCCAAAATCCTGTTTGCCTTGATACTTTTCTAAAAAGCTGATTGTTCTATAACCCAATGGAGAAATACATCAAATTTTCTCTGAAAGGCATCAAAAGATATCAAGTTAAGGGAGCAGAGAGTGAATTGAAAGATTTATCTCCACAAAAATGTGTAAGACATCCTATATACACTGCTTTAAAATTGTTTTGCTCTGAATACATAGAGAAATATATATGTATATATACAGATATATATATATATATATATATATATATATATATATATATATTCTTAGGGAATATCATTTCTGTACTCCAGGACTTTTCTACACTCTGATGTAAAAGTGAGTAATAGTCAGAGAAGAGGCTGTAAACAAGGAGTTTTTATAGCCTTGGAAGGCTGTTGTGATAGTGCTGTGTTAAATATAATGATTCCCTTTAAAGACATTTTGATGACTACAGGGATAAATCCTTTATAAACTGTCCAATGGGGCCAAGTAACTGTAACACGTAAATAATTACCTAACATATGTTACTAGTTAAAAATCCACTTAAAGTAATTGTTTTCAAGTTCCTCAAAGTGCTTCCTGGGCACAGATGGAAATGAAAAGATACAACAGACATTATACAAAACAACATCAACAACAAACAAACAAACAAACAACGCTTGATGTAGATTACACTGGGAAAAAGAGATGACCAAATACACTGATTCTACTAAGAAAGAGCCAACAGATGCTATTATACTTTAACTGTATCTTGATAGTGAGGACGGACAAGAAAGACAGAGGAATTGCAAGCCATGGCAGTAACCCACTAGTGAACAACAAAACAAGAAACAATCAACAGCATATTATACAAAGATCTTAAAACAATGGTTCAGTTAAAGCATAAACTACACTCACGTGGATGCAAGCATATGCACGCACACACACACAAACAGACACCCGTAAAAGTCAAAAGTTATTCAGTCTCATAATAAAAAATAGCCTCCAGTTCTTTAAATAATAATAGCTATATCATGTTTTATAGTGAAGGATCAATTTAATAAGTAAATTATTGAAGAATCAGGTTTGGAGAACACCAGCTGAGACCCTGGATTCTCTCGTTGTTGAATAATGATGAGATCTAATAAATACTATTTATAAACTAATTTATGAGAAAATTGGTTTACTCTATATCTATAAAGACTCAGTAAAATGATGTTAAATATCCAATGTAGAAATCAGTGCTTTAAATACACACTGATTTTTATTTAAATTCTCTGGAATGCTGTCATGTGGGTCTTCTTAGAATCCTAAGTCACCAGTTAAAAAAAGTTGTCAAAGTTCAAGAGTGGAGTCTCAGTTTTCATTCACATTCCCAGACACTGATCCCAAGGCTTCATCATTTGTACCAGGGCTGCCTATGAAAAAAGACTGTTAATCAGATAACACACAAGCTAATAAAGTAGTGACAACAGGTACGCCATGAGCTCCTCTGGGTGAATGGAAAAGACCACAGACTACTGATCAAGCTGATACTTAAGTGGAGAGCACGGGTCCATCCAACAAGACACCTAGATGATGAAAATGCACCAAAGACAGAAATTCTAATTTTGAAATTTTGACAGTTTAATATAGGAAGGAAATTTGGGGGTTAGAATGTGAGTTAAGAAAAGTCTAGAAAAGAGGTCCTTCTCCCTTGTCTGTAATTGCTCCCAACAAAGTAACATCTGGGCCATCTGTTAGACTCTGAAAGAACATGCAGCTTAACAAATACATATTCAGGACTGCTAATCGGAGGTCAGGCTCTTCACACTTCCACAATTAGCACTGAACAGCATTATGAATATATTTCATTGTCCTAACATTAGGCATGAATATTTTATTCACTTGGACAGTACCCTTAAATTAACATGCTTAAGATACTATAATATACTATATCACGTTAATGAGGAAAACTTCTCTGAACAAGGAATTGTGCCATGAATATACAGAGCAAACTATGAACCAAGATAAATGAGAACATTTTATCTTCTCTTTTTGTTCTGAGTCTATCTATTTAGAACTTGTATTTGAGGGAAAAAAAATAATAGTTGAATGAAATTGGGTAAGTACACTCTGGAAGTTATCTTGTTTACAAAGGATTTGTGGGAAACTGAGCAAACATCCTGCTGCATTGAAGTGACTTGCCCTTATAACTTACATATGGAAAGCTAATGATCTTTTTCAAGTAGCAAAGCAATAAACAGAGGACTAAAAGGAATGATCTTTTAAGAAAAAGACCTGTTTCAACTTCTGATTGCCTGGCTCAGAACTGTGGAAATGTTCCCTGGGTACAAATGTCAGAGAAGAGGCAAACCCCCAAATCCTCACCATTTGACGATGACCTGTTTCCCCTGCATGCTCTGACAGACATCTGCTTGGCACCACCTTATAGTTTCTTCTAGGACCACAAGGCCACAGCAGCATGCTTTAACGAAGATTCCAAATCTTCTTCTTCTATAATTTTTCGCTCTACTATTTTCTTCCAAACTCATTTTGATTCTTCATATGGCTGATTCTTACTATTTACTAGTGTCAAATTAACTGTTATCTGATCATCTCAACTTCAAATTGAAAAGACTGAGTCTCTTGTCTACAGTCCTAGGACTTGCATACTCCCTCTTCACAATATTCATATATGGAAAATTTGGACTTCATTATGTACAGCTTATAAAATCTGTTTAATGTACAATTTCTCTCTGCCTTTAGCTCCAAAGCCCCTATTCATACAGATGTAATAGTCATATTAAAGAATCAGCAATAAACAAAAAGTTACTAATGTAACTAAATCATAGTTGTTGAGTAGTTAATATGTACTAAGTTTGGCCTGAAGTAATAGGGGCAGGGATGATGCCCAAGCATTGCCTGATGTGATGGAAGCAAAGAAGAATACCAACTTGAGTATCATGGAAATAAATGATGACCTGAAGACTCTTGGTCTCTTCTAATGCTATAGTTATTTAAGCACTTTAGTTATAATTTTTAGTTATAAGGAACTTGCTGAAAATCACCAAACAGGAGGTGTGATAAAAGAGTAAAATATATTTACACAATAGCTTCAATATGAAGCAGTGGGTGTTAAGTAATTAAAGAAACAACATAAATATAGTGTCAGAAAACCATGTGAGAGGGGAAATGCAATAAGCAAATGTGAGTAAAATATGTTTGTTGCAGACTTCCTGGTAAGATAATTTCATTTATGTCACTGTTTTTCTTAGATAGTCATTTTAGTGAAATTTTCCTCATGTCTATTTCTCATATGTTGCATATTCCATGTACTAAATTTTCTTGCCAAAGTGTTTGCCCATTTTGAATCTCAGATACCAGTCAATATCACATGCCCCTGATCTAGTATTCAGCCTGAACTCTCTTGATGCAGCCAGTCTTCTTCTGGTCTTCATGTAGTTTGGCATGTCAAAAATTTTCTTTACACGGCGTTGTCACTGGAAGAACAGTAAAACTGGTACATGTAAGCCTCTGCAGTTCATAATGTGTTTAGGAACTGTGCTGGAATGGCCTGCTTATCCCCCTCCTATCCATAGCACCTGAAGCCTATAAGTTCAGAATCAAACTTGACATGGAACTAGATTTTTTGGCAATAATAATTTGTCAATAAAAAGCCATAAAGGATTGGGAGGGGAATGAAATCAAACAGCTGATTTTAAAACAGTATCACAAAATAGATCAGAGATGCTCCCATCTCTGGGGTGTTCAGGAAGCTCAGGATCCTGCTGATAATTTATTTTCAAAAACCTAAGCTCCAAATTGAAAAGAATAAGTTTCTATTGTTTTGCACAACCTGGTTTGTGATAATTTGTGGCAGTCATGGGAAATTATTCACCGTTTCTATCACACATGTCCTCAGGCATAGATCAATATGACAATGCACCTATGCTATTGTGATACTGTTCTAACAAAACCAGAAACACTGACATTATTTTCAACAGTGAAGATAGTACATGATTGCTGTCATGAAAAGCAGTGGCTTCTTTGTTCATACAAGCAATAATACTGATCCTTAGCAACTTACATACAGGAACCACATCCCTCCAAATGACTTTTGTGAATAGTTTTCTGTTAGTCAAACTCCTTTACTTCCAAATAAGTATAATTCATGAAGTTTATGGGAAACAATATGAAAAGAAGTAAGAATTTTGTTCTGGGATACACACATGGCCTGTAGAATGTCTTTGAAAATGTATTCTTACACAAGGGTCTCTAAGCTTTGTGACAAGATGGAATAATCCATGTGTCCCAGTACAGAAGGAAGGAAGTATTAGGATTGCAGGGAGGCAACATTGTGTCTCTCTTCCTCATCCAGACTCTTTCAAAAGTAGACCTCTACTTTTGTAGAGGAATTGTAATCACAATTCTTCAACCACTAGCAGTGCTAAATTTAAAAGCATAAAAGTGTTCCAATAGAGTTTCAGTACGAATTTCACAACCTTATGGGTTGCTACACTTTGCAGTTAGAGGCGATGAACTTTAAGAAAAATACTGAGTACTTACCCAAATTTATGTAAATAGCCCTGCCACATTTACACTTACACTACCAGAGGGTAACCTGCCATATTTATATCAGAAAAATATCTCTTCACACATTTGTCGCTGCAGTGGGCATGTTTTCAATAGCAGTGATGCTTCTAGCATATGCAACTAAATTACATAACACCCTTTTCTTACCATATGTTTTCACCTCACCAATGGATACAGGTACTTATTTATTTATGGGATGTAAATAACTCAATGACCTTCTTAAGGTAATACTTTGAAGGATATAGACCAATCATAACTCCTTCATCTTCCTGCACCTTTCATCAAGTGTGTGAAAAGATATTAAAAGAACATCTATGGAGCCCAGACACTGTTATCAGGATGAACTGGATTCAGAGTTCCCATATTTAACTTTCTATTCATGACTATAGAGGTTATTTATATTCAAAGAGTACATTTTCATCAACAGTCTCTAATAAGGGTGTCTCTATTTTCATGACTCCATTAAGTAGCAGTGGAGATGTACTTTGGCATCATTTTGCTTCCTCATGCAGAAGGTTCCCTTTCCTTATCTATAAAATGGAGATCATAATAGTGTTGGGTGAGTGGGGAATACATTCAATCTTCTTACATAATACTTCTACTGGAGAAAATTTTTAGAATATCTTCAGATGTGAGTTCGTCAGAAAGAAATTTTGGAGTTTCTATTTAGTGCTGATATCAGTGAAATCACTGCTAATTTTTGTTTTTATTATTCATAGACTGGCATTATTTAAATAGTAATATACAACTTACACTAGTGTTTTACAAAGGAGCATGGCGAACTTCTTCTTTGAAGTTCAAGCTCAGGTCCTGATAGAAGAGAAAGAGAGGTAGGAAAATCAAAATAGCACTGTTGTCTGTTAGCAAATCCTTTTGGACATGCTGATCTCTCTGGAGGGTTTATCTCAGTTTCTGCAGAGAAGAGGAAGTAGCTGGGTACTAGTAACGACAGTGCACTGGGGGAAGTACTGGCTCTCTCAGTGTCCAGAAGACAGAATCCTGGTAAGAATTAGATTCTCTTGATAAAACTGAGATAGAATACTGGTGTCCTAGGTAGATTTTCAGAGTAAAAATAAATCAAAATCAGATGTAATAAGAACTAAATATTGCTGTACCAGCGTGAAAGAATGAAAGAGTAGTGCACTTATTTTGGAACTTGATTCAAAGAAAACACTTGATGCAGGTGTTTAAATTGAATACTGTCCTGGTACATTTGAAAAATAAGCCCTAAAAATGTGCATTAGAAATGAAACGTGACCTCATTCAGACTCAATGAATAATAAGGTCTGGAGATACTGGGATTAAGTAAGAATTAATATAGCAGCAAAGCAATTAAAAAGCAGCTGTGGAAACAGGGATTATGATTGGACCATCACTATAATTTAACCTTGTTTAATGATCCTAGCTAGTAATCAGGTATTAACACATAAGGAACTATTGGTACTCTAAATTATACAAAATTAATACTGGGTCACTTCCATATCCAAAGTATCCCTTTGAAAAGCCTGCATGCACAAGACCTGTAGGTCAAACCAGTCAAAATCCCAGTGTGGATAGGGATTGGTTAAACTCACAGATAAACAGCTTTTGGGCATTGCTGGCTACTGGTAGAGGAAGAGTCACTTTTTTCTGGGAAGAGATCTCTAGTAGGGTTCCCATGCTACAGTGGATGGTTGTGCAACCATACACATACTATGGACATTAAGTGGACTCAAGATTAAAACAACAGTATATGAATTAGAAGGGAACAATTATAGGAGGAATTGTAATATGTAGAGTTAGAGGAGGTGGATCTCACAAAATACATTGTATAAATGTACAATAATCTCAAACAATAAATTTGTAAGAAGTCATTGTTAGAACTGATGCCATATAAAAACTTGAATCACAATTAATATTTAGATTCTCTGGTCATGCAACTTCTTCTTCCAAAGAAATTCAAATACTTCATTCTACCCTGTTCTAACCTGTCCTTCCCCCTCAAAACCAACCAGTTTTTCATTGCTTATACCCTCCAGCACTAACATCCATTAATGCAATTCTGTCAGCTTTTGAAAATTTCAGGAATTGAATAAGTAATCATTGATTTTTTTCTTTTACTTTTTTATTGATTTTATTGAGGCATACATTTTTCACTGTTTCCCTTCCTCTCCCCTCTTCTTCTAACCTCTCCCATGGTCCTCATGCTCCCAATTTATTAATCTAGATCTTAGTCTGCAGTTGAAGTAAGCTTATAGAAATCCTGTTAGTAAACCAGGTAATGGGTAGCTGATTGAAAAGTATTGAGGATGAGAGAAGTAAAGAACTAAGAAATTTCAAGAACAAAGTTACACAACCACTTATGGAATAAGATATGGCCCAGTTTCCATCTTAAACATTGGAAAAATAGACTTGGATTAAAATTAGAATAAATTACTGCATCTTGCTGAATTCATCTATGTTGAACTAAATGGAGAATGTAATTTTAATGTTAGATGATAATTACATCTCTCACATGTGTGTCAAATTCTTTTTTGTGTTCTCTTAGGGTTGCTAGTTTTACTTCTGATCTTTGCAATGTAATGTGACAGCACACAGTTTTCAATTCTATTGCTGGAGTTAGACTAACCACTACTAATAATAACTAAAATAAATGTTTATAGCAGAAATTTTAATCATTCGATGTACATTGAGGCTTTTAATTATTTTACTAAAATGTGAATATATAAATGATGTTTTTTAAAAGAAAAAAGAATGAGCCAGTTTCTAGGAACAAAAGTCACACGGTAAGGCCAGAGAAGTCTCATGCTTGTTCACCTTGGAGCTCAAAACCAATCACCATTCTAAGCTACTTGAAAGCATATGCAAAAATGAGCAAATGTAAATAAATAGGAAAATGCATTTGCTTTCTTAGACTTATCTTTGTTCATAGTATTCAGTTTGTATTTTTAAGGACCTTAGAAAACCAAGGAATACTTTTAAAAACATTGGGAATGATTTTTACCTAAATTGACTGTAGAAAGGCCGTGATGTGTCGGAGGTAAAGACGCAATTTATGGACAATTGAAAATTATCCTTACACACTTCAATACTGTCACTTTGGTCATTTTCTCTTAACATTTTTCAACCATTTATACACACGATCTAGAGACTGATTCTAAGAAAAGTCATATCTAATCTTTCCATCTACCTAATATCACCATTCCCTTTCTTTCCCTTTATTTAATGAATTTCAATTTTTGCCTTTGGGGTTTTAATAATTCTTCATTATGGGGAGATTATTTTACGTAATGTGGAGCCTTGTGATTATTAGCTGAAGACACTAAATACCAAATTACAACTGTGAATTCCACCTCCTTTTCCAATACCCTCAAGTATCAGTGACTTTAGGTAAGAGCAGTTGGTCCAAGTCCCCAAACTAGTCAAGCTTTATCATCAACAAAATTTTCATCTTCAGCTTCTTAAAATGTTGTGCATCAGAACATAAGAAGAGATTAATGTGATTGTGAAAGACTATACTGGACATCTCATAATGTACTTTTTTCTCTATATCTTCTCTGTCCTTTGAACACTTGCTCTTTCTAAAATGGGAAAATTTCTGTGTCTTCTATAATTAATGTACTCAGTTGTTTTACAGCTAGTATCATGAGAATGTTATGACTGTGTCAGTAAATAACTTACTGATTAGTAAAATCCAAACATTAATGCCTTACGATTTTGGTAAGACAAATCATTGCATACTAAACCTCTATTATACACCATATGTTAAATAGTTTCTAATTCAATTGCAACATCCATTCTCTATGGTTATTAGTTGTACTTGAAGATATGGAAACTAAGGCATACTAAATAACTTGCTAGTAATAATAATCACATGATAATCTTTTTACAATGAGAATAATAATAATAACAATGCATAGACCACCATAGCAAGCCCTGACTTCCCAACCTACATTGGTTAATTTTTAAATGTAATGTTCAAGACAGTTGTGCAGAGGGCCTTGCTGGGTCTTTGCCAAAGAACAGCTTGCCACCAATCTTAACTACAGTCAGTCAAACTTATTCCTGTTGGCCAAGAAACCAATTGGAAAATTTCTGGTTGGAAAATTTTAGCCCACACTCTTGAAAAACAAAGTCTGCAAGGATAAACTGGAATGATCTAGAAGGAAATAAGAAAAGTACCTAAAATTTAGAAAGCAAGTAGCTATCGCCAGTTGCGTGTTATGTCATTGACTTGTGTCATTTATTCATAAACCAAAACAGTTGAATTAATAAATGCTAATATCCTGAAAACTTAGATGATAGCTTGATGGCATTAACTTCTGTAACTTTATAGTTCAGGGGCTAGAATGATGACTTAGATGTTGAGGGCATTTTCTGTTCTTCTAGAGGACTTGAACTTGGTTCCCAGTACCAAAGTTGTGTGACTCTCAACCACCTGAACTGTCACTGCAGGAGAAATGATGGCCTCTTCTGACTTCTGTGGGCATTTACATGCACATAGAGTGCGTACCTACACACAGGCATACTCATAAAATGAATAAACCTTAAAGAAAATAGTTAAGTCTAAGATAGAGCAAGAAACTTTATAATTCACACACAGGCTTGTTTTTATCTTTTTCATAAAATGTTCCTGAATATATTTCATACACATGGAAATGAAAATGCCAATTTTCTTAGTAGTATGTTTATTTTGGAAGAATGGCTGATGCAGAGGAGTAGATTTCAAAGCTAAGAGTTGCAAGAAGAACATACGCTATGTGGGCGGGCACATCACAACCAGGGCATGAAATTACAGTACAAAGGATCAAAGAGAAAAATTGCCTTTGGAGTGACAGGCTCTCCTTCACAGTAAAGAAAAACAAATAATTTATGCTTTGGAAGTACTGTAAGGCTCATATTTTAGCCTGCAGAATTCCTCAGGATTGCTATAACTGGGTCTCTTGCAAGAAAGAGCTATTAATCCTTTGCATGCTTCACCATTAATATTGTTTATTGGGCCACAAGAAGAGGACATAAACCTTTAATGTCAGTTTTTCACAGCACAGATTTTTTTCTCCTAAAAATCCAATGGTGTCTGCCAATTTGATATGGCACTTTAAGGAGATTAGAGAAGCAGATGGCTAATTCTTGATGACTAATTTTTTTTTACATCAACTAAAGATTTGTTATTTGATACAAATTGCACAGAATTACAATGTTCCTGTTTAATGGTGTTGTGTTGTGTTGCTGAAAGGGAAAAGGAAGAATTTATAGTAATGAGCTTTCTAAAAATTAGATTTAGAAAATTTTAGAATGTGAACAGATTATTGAGAAATACAAACTTAACACAAGAGTCAAATCCTTAAGATCAATAAAGAAGAATCCAGTTGTTTCAGGTGTTAATTTTTAAGAAGAGTTAATGCAAGAATGTTTAAAACCCTCTGATGAGGGATCAGGCAATGTTATGGGTCCACTGCTTAGGACAGCTAGTTACAATGTGGACAACTTAAAGTGATTTACTGGACATTGGTTTCAGTAAGAGTAAAATGTAGCTGGATGACTATAGTGGGTAGATGTGCTGAATTTAATCAGTGATATTTAATAAACATCTTTCTTTACCTAATCCTGGCCATCTCTAGGTATATATTATCCTCTCAGCTGCTTTTGTCTACTCAACTGATAAATCTGTAACTATGAAACCTATTCATATGGTTCTACCAAGCCAAAAGCATAGTTTTTTTTAACTGCTCTCTACCTACAACTATCCTTCCAGTGGAATAATGGGAGTATGGGGCACCTTTCTATGTATCAAAAAATAAATGCCTCAGAAAAATAGAATTGCTGCTATGTTACAACAGTCATGCCGATATTGGTTTTTGAAATCACTCTGTAATAAAGTTAATAGTTTCAGAAAAAGAAACAACATGTACAAAGACACTCAGGTAATAAGTCAAATATTATGTAGAAAATATATGAATGGTTCTAGAAGAAGCACATCAAATTTTACTGTGTGTTAATGGAAAGAAAGAAGATGCACCATGGTTTTTGGAAGACAATCTTCAATGGTGAAAAGGGGAGTGCTCTATAAGGCTGTGTGCTTAAGTACCAGGGAGTGCACATGGCTCTGTACATTTAAAATAAAATTAAGATCAAACACCACTAAAAATCTGCTCTCAATGAATAAATATATCAGTGATATATAAAGTGTTAGGTAGCCATGCATGGTTTCTCACTGGAGTTTACTACAGACTAAAATCACTGTCGAGGAAGTTCTGTAGAACCATTCTTGGACAAGCAATATGGAGAATTTTCATACTACTTATTCAGTGACTATCTTCTGTCACCTCCTGCCTGATAGTAAGTGTATAAGGAGAACTGAAGTAAGGTCTTGGCAACCATAGTTTCATGGAGTTCCCAGTTTAACTGAGAAGATTGTCAGACTAAATAAACATTAGCAGAATTATAGCACACATGCACATATACACATCTATGAATGTTTGTACTTGTGTGTGATTTATGTGGTGTTTTGTGTGTATGTGCTTCTGTTCATGTATGTTCACATGCAAGTTACTTTCTGGGGAGAACCAAAGAAGACATTAGATCCTCTGGAAATGGAATTACAGGTGGTTGTGAGCTACCCAGCATGGTTCTGGGAACCAAACTATGGCCTACAGCAATGACAGAAAATACTCCTAACACAATTTGCAAAATGGACTTTCTGATCCATCTCATTTTCCTAATTCCATTGATTTTTCTCATTCAATGCATGCTGGTAGCATCCTAAGATACTTCCACTTGTGCTTAAAACTATCTCACTTATTCATGATTCATCCAATGATTCAATACACATGAGTAAGCATTTGTTATATAATAAGCACTGCATTGTTAACATCAATAAAAAGTAATGAGCTTTGTTTGAAAAATGTATCTAGAAAGAGATGAAGATAAAAAGGATTAGAACACAACGTGACTGAGGAATGGACAATAAGGTCTATATAATAAAATGGAAAGGAGCTAACAAATATTCAAAAGAGATAGCACATCTCATTACTTATCCAAGGAATGATGCATTTAATTGACTAGCTGTCTTCAAACAAAGATAAAAACCCTTGCACACTATATTAAGCCATGCTCAATTATAATCCATCAAATGACAATCAGTTCCACACCAACAAATGGCATGTCCCTAGGGAAGGAAGACAAAAAAATCAGAATCAACTGCACAGTAAGGATATTTTCATGAATTGTTGAGCAGAATCCACCTAAACAACTGTACGAATAATCTGTTATGTATGTCTATTGATTAAAATGCATTCCTGATGGTATACTCGAATTCAGTGACAGTTACTGAATTAATTGTGTTAATTAATAGTTAGTAGTGTTACATTCTCTAGAACGTGAAAATGTACACTGTTGCTACATGCAACTAATAAACTTCTATTTTAATTGTTTTATAAATTTTATTTGTGTATAAAGTTTACAATTGTCAATGTGATTTAAGATATAAAAAGAGATAATTCATAGTCTTTTACATGAAGAATCTCTGGTTGGAGATGCTGGTAAGATTTAGATACTAGAAGAGGGAAACCAGAATAACTAGTCCACAGACAGGGAAAATATCATTACAAATATTGCTCAACAGGAAACCCAGGGTGTAGCTTCTGTTTCACTGGACAGATTCTGTGAAGGTGGCACTCAGCTATGTTCTTGGTCATTACTTATTATAGCTATACAGCAGTACTGTGGTATTACCAAAAGTGGTATTATCATGCCACTTATGAAGAATGAATGATTAGGTGAAATAATATAAGTGCTTTCTTGAGATCACAAAATTAGTACATGGTCAATTCATCATTGATAGGAATATATTTTGAAGCTAACCCCCAAGATTGACATCAGTATTTGTGGGAGGACAGACCTAGCATTGCATCTGAAGGGGTATAAAGAACATAGGAAATGTTATCTAAGCTAGATAAGTGAGTCTTTCAGCGTAGATGAAAAGTGTTTAACCCATCTCAGTGTCCACCTTCAACCCATGCTGTAATCAATTGAACACATGGGAGCTGATTTATATGCCATCCTGCTTCATAAGCTAACTTTGGTCTATACCTCAGGATTTTAAATGTCTGAGTCCCTATCAAAAGTGAACCAAAAGAGGTAAAGGAAGTGATAAAAAAAAAAGCAGTCCAAGAGTTCATATGCAGATGTATATATAGGTGTGTGTGGAAATGGTATGTTCTGTAAACGCACTAAACCTACATGCTCAGAACACAAGACAAAGGATCATCTATGGATTTCAGGAGTTTTGGTAAGACAATCAGAATGTCACAGTGGTTCTCCACAAAATAGGATGAATGTTTGGTAGCTCTCCAAGCTATTGTGCCAAGCAGTGAAAACAATTGATTAAGACCAAATTGGCCAACTTAGGATGTTGACCCAAACTTGCCTCCTTCCTGAGGGTCTTTCTGCCAAGGTCATATTACTGTGTTTCTAAGACATGGAAATTAGCTCATTTTCCCAGGGTTAAATGTGGTCTTCTTGTTCCCACTCATCTGAGCAGAGCATCCATGCTGCTCACTGTTTGTTGTACTTTTATTCTCATCATCATCACTTTATTTTGAAATAAATTTAGATTTGTATGTGAGAAGGTAATCATTAATGCCCTTATGGATTTTATTTTCATCTTTTACAAGAGTAAGAATCACACATATACCTATGAACACATTTCTGCACAGGTGCACATGAGTACACACACACACACACACACACACACACACACACACACACACACACCAATAATTCTGCAGCAAAAATGTAAGTGCTGATAGGACTCAAAATGATAAATGACACACAGTTGAGAGGTAAATTGCCACAGGTGTCAGAAGATGTCTTTTGGTGACATCAACTAGGGCATGATCATTAATTTCAATATCTGACATCTTGAAAGTTGAAAGGAACCCATCCTGTCATCACTTTGGCTCCTGGTTGATTGATGCCAACCTTCCTCTGTTGTGGCATCCCTTCAACTTTGGACATCTTATTATAAGACTCCTATATTTCCCCAAGAGAAAAAAAAAAGCTCATGCCTATTAATTGCACTAGATGGAGTAGAGATCTATAAAGGTCAGGCTTAATTTCTAATAAGCTGTCATCTAAACCAAGCACCTTTCAGGTGTGACTAATTATTGTATCAGTGAAGATGGCCTGAGTCTTTCTAGTACTGTTCTAGGCAACTTGCAAACATTACTGATAACCTACAGGATGTGCATAACAAGGCCACAGGACATTCTGCTGCAAAATGTGTGTGTATGTACCTCTTGGGATGGATTTGAAACTAAATGAGGAATCACACCATCACAATGACAAAGAAGTGACTTTGAATAGTATTGATAACAGTTATTGTCCCAGTCTACACCCTGTCTTTAAGATAAAGATTATGTGTTTGTCAAGTGTGATTTGGTCACAGATTCTCAGGGGTTTCTGAATACCAATTAAGAGCAAAAGACATGTAATTAACACAGTATGTTAATCAATACCCATAACATAAAAAATAAAATATAAAACTGGAAGACAGTTATTGTCTGAAATATTTAGAACATATTCTTAATGTCACTAGTAAATATCCATTTTGATAACAGAAAAGGAAAGAAAAGAAGGATAGAAAGTTATTTCATTGTTTAGAATGGGCATAATATAGACCACAAATTTAGTCTGTGACATTTAATTTTCAGATATTTTACTATCTCCAGCAATAATAATTATTCTAACTAAATTTACTTTACAATTTCTTAAAACATTGACAATAAATAAAAACTAATCATGTGATTGGAACTCTTTGTGATTATTTCAGATGATTTTAAATAATAAATTACTAATTAGATAAAAATAAGGAAAATTTTAGGATTCTGAATTCAATAAGATAACATATAAAATAAATCATCATTGCTTTGGGAAGTCTTGATAAGACCCATGAATGTTCATTTTATAAATAAAGTATCAAAATAAAAATATTGTCAAAATTATACAAATAAAAATGAATACTTCCAACTGATTTCAATTTTGAACTTTATCCAGAAATCTTCTCTGGAATAACATGGAAGACAATCAAAGAATATGAATTAAAGAGTATAAGTATATAAATAATAAGTATTAAATTTCTTCAGCTTACAAAGTCAATTTTTTTCATCTCTGCAAGACTACTCAAAAAGGAAAATTAAACAAAATTCATAAACAAACAAAAGTATCAAAATTATTCAAATAGTTGATAAAAATGGAGAAGACACTTAAAAATATAGCAGTTTATCGTCTACTGATGGAAAGTCTACCCTGGAGGGAGGCTGTATGTCTTCATTACATGCCCTGACTTTGATAGATTCTTAAATCATAGTGTGAGACAGGAACAAGCAAAAGGCAGAATCCATCACTTAAGGCAAAAGGAAATCAATTTTTTGAAGTAGCAATGGGTACAGGATGAGAGAGATGATGATGCTTCATAGTAATATATTATTGTTTTTATTCATTTAGCATCAACTCTGTTTCCACCTTTGAAAGTGTCTGAGAATGGAGAAAATAGGGTATGGGAGATGCCTTTTTAGTAGGTGTGTGTTCCAGGCATGTATAAGATACTGAATTCAGATGCCAGGCTCCCACTTGAAAGGCAAGTTGCAGCAATATGCACATATATAATCTGGGGGCATGGAAACAGAAAAAGGAAGATCCTATTGCCTGCTAGCCAACCAGTTCAAGTTAATCCACAAAATTCAGGCCCTCTGAGAGATTCTATGTCCAGTAAGAAAGTGGAAAGCTATTAATGAAGATACCCAACCTCGGCCTCCACATGGACAAACACATACTTATTACATGTGTACCTACACAGACAAACACATATGCATACACACATGTGAAAATGAAAAAAAAAGAAGCTGGATATTACTGAGTGAGGTGTTTTATGGTGAAAGAGAAAGATATAAAAGGAAATATAACTATGCATGCAATAGTTATAGGTTTTTAAACTATATATGTATATACAATAAGTGCATGTGGGAGCAAGCATGCCACAGTTGACTGTGAAGGTCAGAGGCCAACTCTGTGAAGAAAGTCCTCTTTGATCTCATATGTTAAAGATCAAACTCTGGTTGCTTGAATTATGTGATATATCCCTTACACACTAAGTGATCTCAGCTGCCCATAAAGAGCAATTAAGCTCTTTAATGATAGACTGAATTTATTCAGAGACCACTCCCCCAGTCCAGGAAAGTGAAGGTCCATTTTGGCAGAATTGGATGTGATCCAATACCGAAGTATTGTTCACTTGTATAAGAGCATCTTATCAGTTATGCATACTTTGACAATGTAAACACCAAAGAAAACGTATACACAATTATGGTGAGCTGGTAGTATGCTGTAATTGATAACAAAAAAAAGTCAAGTGCACACGGCACAGGTAGAACACAGAAATAAATGTCTTTGCTGGAAAGAGGATCAAAAATTAAATCTTGAATCATTTCTATGAGGTTTCTTTATCCTCTTTTGTTTCTTGGCTTACTCTGAAAAGTGTATGTAACATTTACTTTTTGAAATCTCTTTCTCATCATTGCTTGAGCTTATGCAGTGTGCCAGCTACTAATACAGTGTTGTAGGGGATCAATGTAGATAGGAATATGGTACCTGAGGAATTCACTGCCTGATGAATTCTTTGTCTTTCCTGTCATTTCACATAGGGCATACCTCTTACTAACCTTCTTTCTGAGTGCAAGAATGCAATCATTCAGATCATGTATGTTTGCTGGAACTTGATCAAGGAATTTTCCATTTTATTCCCACAGCACCCCTCTCACACCTTACCCCAACATATACATGCATGTATGTATTTAACTACAGAAAACAGTTCAGATACTGTATACAGACATTATGCATTCCTTGATGCAACATCTTTGGTCTTCACCATATAACTTAAAACTCCTGAGTAGTAGAGAACATCATCTCTATTAATCCATACTTGGTTTTAAGTGATTGTTAATTCAAATGCTGATGTTTTGCTAGCATGTAAAAATATATTGAATAAAGAAATGTTGCTACTGAAGGAAGAAGTAAAACTCCACAATTACAAGATAGTAAATATTCTTTTATATGACCTGGTTTCCTAATGCTCATTACGCAGGCTGGTCAGCAATTATGAAGGGTTTATCCACCGTTATGTATGTATTAACATTGTCAAATATAATGAAAATTGGAAAAATTCTAGACTCTTTCACTCTCACATCTGTAATTACTAGGTTGGAATATCTTGGTTAGATGAACAGTAAAAATGAAGATCAGAGAACACTCCCAACCTAAAGAGTCACTCTGATTTCAAAAGCAGACATAGAGATAAATACAGATACGCTTTCCAAAGCCATCATTTTTAAATTAATAATCCACCATACTGAGAAAACACAAGGCATATATTTCTCTTACAAGAGAACCCTGTGTGAAGCTACAGCTGAACTAGAACCAAGACTATCCTTACGCTGTTTGAGTAATGTCCTGCTTCAAATATTTTGTTTCCTTGGTAAGGGTCATGATTCAGATTTAAACTGACAAAGATGACATCATCACAGTCTGGCCCAGCAGTAATATGTAACAGTAACTGAACCTTCTTAGCATTGTTTAAATTCGGGTTCAGTGGCCTGACCACACTTCTTGAATCAAGGCAAAGAAAATCACTGGCCATCTATGACAGGAATTTACCAGTAAAGCAAGGATGCCAGAAAAGCTAATACATATTCTGCCTCTCTGGAAGACAGACATGATGTTAATCCCTATGCTTATCAGTTCATTTTTTCAACTAATATTATTGTAAGCAAAACAAACTTAATCTTTACAGTCAAGAGCAATTCAGAAAGGTAGATAAATTCTCATAGGATCAGAAAAGTAATAAGAAGCATAATTAGAATTGGTACCCTGTTCTGTTTAAGCCTTGAACCCAAAGCATTTCTATTGTACCATGTAATGTGGGTTATAATCATAGTTAGAACTGCTTATGAGCAGGGAAGCAAATTTTAACTGAGTTAAAAGCATGTAAACTTGTTGGGTGTTAATCACTTAACAGGGCAGTACCATGCCTGTTGTATTAGACTTCATCAACCCACATAGCCATTTTCTACAGGCCATCCCAGCACTCTCCTTGGACCACGAATAAATGTTTTCAAGAGATTGTTTTTTATACAGCTGGTTGGATGAGTCTAACCAGCCTGTCTGCAGTTTCTATTATATGAAGGGATCAGAGCTCTCTGCCTGGAAAACAGGAGGAAAGTTCCCTCTCTGTCATGGTCCCTAACCTTCTCATTAGAAAGATACACACTATTGATCATATCAGAAATTAAAACAATGACGTCTGGATCATATCAATACAAACATGTCAATGTTTTATAGGCAAATTACACCATTTGGCTATAATAACAATTCTACACTAGAGATATTTTGTTAGATGAAAAAACTGGGTCTCACAAAGATTAAATAACTCAGTTCGCTACATAACAGAAAAGCAAAAGAGCAAAGATGCAACCAGAGAAGCATCTACATTAAACTATCTCTTCTGTTTCCCCAGGTAAAACTGCAGTCATGGGAGATTTTAAAATAATATTTGTAAAAAAAAATAATATTTGTAATACAGTATTGCAGCAGGCAAGCGCTCCGTTGACAATCAGGTGAGTGTGTCATTCCATTTCCAGGACCACACAGTGAAAACTATGGGCTCAGCTGTGTCAGGGTAACACTCTGCTTCTCTCTTTGGACTAGAGACTTCCGCTTGCTCTGTCCTCTGTACTTGCTCACACTTAAGAGCACATGAGGGGCAATCTCTCAGCACTGGGAAATGCACACTGCTTTTCTAATTAATGAAATCTGGGGCACTATTTTTTTCTAATATTTACAAAACATCTTAGTTATGAATTAAATTGTCAGATAGTTGCAAACACCAAACCTGATCAGGTAAATCATTCAATTCTTAGAAGAGCTTTAAGGAAAGATAAAACAGGCAGAATGATAAATAAAAGAAAGATACATGTTCTGTGCCTGCCTAACAAAAGGCCAAAGATATTACATGCATGTATTCTTTCATTTAATTTTCATGATATTACAAGACATTACAAATTGAAATAACCATTTTGCAATGGACAAATCAAAGCCTTAGAGATAATATATTTATTCATTCTCCACAATTCAAAAGCTATGTGGCAGAGAGTCTATCTAATAGCTTTTAACTGCTGGGCTTTAATAGGGGTGTAAAGAGAAAGTCAAAGTTGAGGATCCAAAGAAAAGTATTATTCTTAACAATCATGTGAGAGAAAGCAATTCAAAATTGCTTTACTTTTTTGTTATTTGATACAATAAATACATCTCCTCATGTTTTGTGAGATACATGTCAATGGGAAGTTATTGTGACACTTATTATGGTGACCCTCTGTGAAATCAAGAAAGAAAATTATATGAACATTGTGACAAGCTATGATGCTCCCTTTTATGTGACTTCAAAATGTGATTTATTGCCTTTTAATCTTCTATCACCTTAATTATTGAACTAGAAGCAAGTGTGCTGTTTAAGAACACAGTCTCAACAATGCAATCAGAAGATATATTCAAGAGCGAGCCTTTTCCTAATATGATATTTTGTAACTTGAAGGTAAAAATGTTTTCATAGAGGCTCTATTTTAGCTCCAGCCCCAATCCCACTCTCTGAGTTATACACCCTGTCAGTCTCTACTCCTTATATACTCTATCTGGGTTTTATACACATTGACAAGGTAGATTGCCGATTTAGTGCAATCAAATTCTGATTGTGCATGTGTGGAGAGGGTTTGTGTGTGGAACAGGGTGGATGAATATGTAGCCTTGAAAATATCATAACATATTAATACCATGTTTTCATTATAGGTAAATGAGTACAGTATATATATGATAGAGAGATGGATGATAGATAGATAGATAAATAGATAGATAGATAGATAGATAGATAGATAGATAGATAGATAGATAGATAATGCTCTTAAACACTGTAAAGATTTTTCACTCCTATTGGTTTAATAAAACACTGATTGGTTGGTAGCCAGGCAGGAAGTATAGGTAGAGTATAGACAGAGACTGCTCATTCATTCCTGGCTGTCTACACCAAAATATTACACAGAAAGTGTTTTAATTGCAACATTGCTTGGCCCATTAGCTTAGGCTTCTTATTAACTAACTCTTACATCTTAAATTAACCCATTTCCACTATTCTATATTTTACCATGAGGCTTGTGGTTCACCAGCAAGGTTCTGACTGGTGGCTTGCATCTTTCTTCTCTGGTGGCTCCATGGCATCTTTCCGACTCCACCTGCTTTTCTCCTCTATCTCTACTTGGAATTCCTGCCTTGCCTTATTCTGTGCTTCCAGAGACCCAAAGCAGATTCTTTATTAGCCAATGGTAATAAAACATATTTACAGCACACAGAGGGGAATCCTACATCAGTGGGGTGACCAGACAAGGAGAATTTTGGGAAGAGGAAAGGCAGAGATGCAGTCACAAGTCAAATGTAGAGGAAGCATGATAAGAATGCCTTACTGAGAAAAGATACCAAGTCACATGGCTAAACATAGATAAGAATTATGGTTAATTTAAGTTGTAAGAGCTAGGTAGTAATAAGCATAAATAAAAGGCCAAACCATTTATAATTAATATACATCTGTGTGTTTATTTGAGACTGAATGGTTATGGTACCAGATGGAACATAAACTTCCATCTATAGATAGATAAATTATATCATTTGTTCCCAATTATAAGAAATAATGTTTTTAGTAGTGATCAAGTTTTTCCCTATATAATAAAAGTAGATGACATACGTTTTAAAAACTTTCATATAATTATGACACTATAATTTTCTTTTTAACATATTTTATTTTACTTTGTACATATAAATATGAATATGAATGTATATCTATACTCCATGTAAAAACAGTGCCTGAGTGTGACAGAAGAGGATATCAGAACTACAGGGACTGAAACTATAGATGGTTATTATGCATCAATTTTCACTTGGCAGCAGAAAATTAAGCCTTGAACGTCTAAAAGAGTGAACAGTGCTCTTAACCACTAATTGAATTCTCTAGATCCCTAAGTCATCATTTTCAACCTTTAAAAAAGTAAAAGACCCAGACAACAACCAATTAACTGAACATTTATTTTTAAAAATAAACTAAGTCAATAGCTATCGGCAATACTGTAACATGAAGCCTCCCTAAGGGCCATCCCAATCTGCTAGTAAATATCATGTCCTCAAAAGAGAAGCTTTACAAATTATCTATTGGCTGTACCAAACAATCAAGGATCTTCAGAAAGGTGAGCTACCTGTGTAATTGTAGCAGTATCAAAGAGTTCCACAATAGCCCTGAATGGAGTAACTAAGGCTTATTTATTTGTTGATAGACTCACAGTAAGGGTAGCAATCCACAGTACTCTGCATGCACTGGGAACTGAAACCAAATCCAGCAGAAAAGCGGGCCACACATGCTTTTTGTCTGCATTTGTAGTGCATGAGACCAAGCCCAAAGTGGGTTGGTATCTTAAAAACTATTGGTTAAAGGAGTTTCCACAACATGTAAGTCCTGTAAATGCATTTTTAATTATGAAGACGTAATTGACATTTCATTTAAAACAGATGAAGGGTTCCCTGAACTACTAAAAATTATAATTATAGAAGTGCTATTTTCGTTTAAAGATGGTGATTCAGAAAGTCATGGTGGTCCATAATACTAAGAAAAAAAGCTCATACCTAATTCAGATATTTATATCACCCCTCTTAAGGCTCAGAGAACATCACAGATGAGGAAGAAAAAATGTAAAAGCTGGACGATAGAAGAAAAGGCTGAGAAATGTCTTCATGGCATGGTATGGCTATTGAAATTTTCAACCCAGCGCAACTATGATTGCTCATTGAGCCTACACAAGATTGGACCTGTTAACTGTCAGTCTCTGGCCCTAACCTTCCCAATTAACTAATGCTATTGAAAGATTCTGGAAAGGGAAATCTTTGTCTTCAATTGTGTACCCATTGGCAAAGGAACCTACATGACTTCCCTATACAATTTGGTTAACTCCATGGAAAAAAGCAAGATGAAATGAATGTAGCAATGGAGTTTGTATGGGTGAGGAAGGATACTGCAGACAGAAGGAAGACAATAGAAGGTAAGACTGAGAGGAATTAGAATACATTATCTACCTGTATAAAACTGCAGGAAAAATTTACTTAATTAAAAATAAATGGGAGATAATGTTAATGGAGATCAACTTAAAACAAGCAAATAAACTTGGGAAGACAGGCAAGTGTTATATCCATATGAAAACAAGATTCCATTTCAAAACTACTTTTATGAATCATTTTAAATTAAATCCTATGTATTAGTACACCGTTTTATGAATATTATCTGCCATTATAAAATCAAAGTCGTAAGTTGGATAAAAGCATCTCACCTGTCCTCACTCTCCTTTGTCTGGTAAATGGCCTTTGCACAGTATTGTAATATTTAAAAATTTAGCTGTGTCATAAAACGAGAAACTGTGTGAACACCCAGAGCCAGGAAACTGACTGGAAAGAGTCTGAGTATTCAATATCTGATTTTAAAAAACAAGCTTAAAAGAAGAAGACTTAAACCTCTAGGTGGCACAAAGTGCAATAGAAACCCAAAGAGAAGTGTGAAATTGGAAGGTGCTCAGATAACTGATGGATGGTGGGGCCACTCAGACCTCGAACTGCATCTTCATTCTTCTCTCTCAGCATAATTCCTTTGCTAATTTCATCCTGCAAGCTCCACTCTTGTGTCTATCCTGATTTTAATTTTTCTATCCAGTTAGCATTTTGAACCTGTTTTATGCAGTTGAATGGGGAAGAAGTGGAATATGTTCTAAGAAATGAGGGTTATCTGGTGGTGCAGAGCCTCAACTCATAATTACAACTGCTTCCACGAGGAAAGACAGACATAAAGAAAGAACAGATGCCTTCAACAAGATTTCATCAATAAACAAACAAAAAAAATAAAAAAAAACAAGACCACTGTCTCAGAATCTATTTTAAACTTAGATCCTATTTTCCTTCAATTCACTGAAACCAGTGAGGCAAGAGAGGAGGGTGGTGTAGTTGAATGAGAATGGCCTCCATAGGCTCACATGTCTGTTTCCCAGTCTGTAGAACTGCTTAGAAAGAATTAGGATATGTTGCGTTGTTGGAGAAGATGTGTCACTGGGAGTGGGGTTTTACAGTTTCACAAGTTTAAGTCAAGCTCTCTCTCTCTCTCTCTCTCTCTCTCTCTCTCTCTCTCTCTCTCTCTCTCTTCCCTCCCTCCCTCCCTTAAAAGTGCAGATCAGATATATATGAGCTCTCTCCTAATGTTCCAGAGCCTGGCAGGCCTTCAATTAAATCCTTTCTATTATTACTTGCCTTGATCATAGTGTCTCTTCCCAGCATAGAACAGTAACTAACTAATTAAGACAGGCACATAGTAAGATTAGGCAAAGGGAGGGGGTCTGTAAAATTAGCATAGCTTTCACCATAAAACTGACCAGAGTGCTGACACAGGCACAGAGGCACCGCAGAGTGTGTAGGTCGCCAGTGTGTAGTGTGTGGTCATATTAAAACACATGCCTACGGGTGGAGTTTTAAGGTGTCAATGAGACATGTAGAGCATGAACTTGTAATAGAACTGTATTTATCAGAGTTTGCTTCAAAACCTCACACTATACAAATGATCCTTAAAGTCCCAAAAAGCAAAAAAAAAAAATCCTTTATATAGAGTTTATCATTCCCCAGAGAAGAAGAGGAAGAGGAAGTTGGGAAAACAGAGGTGTCAAAAGATACCAGGAGAACAGGCTGTCTAAAAACAACTGAGCAAAGCTCATATGAACTCACGAAGACTGAAACAACAATCACAGGACACATGCAGGTCTGCACCATATATACTATAGCTTTCAGTTTAATTCCTTTATGGGACTTCTAATAAGTAAATAAGTGAATCTCTGATTCTTGTGCCTTCTCTTGGGGCTCTTTAAATTCCTGTTGTTTTGGCTTGTTTATCTTCAATATGATGGCTTTAATTTCATTTTATTATGTTTTATTTTGTTATATTTCATTGCTATCTAGTAGGACCCTGTTCTTTTCTAATAAGAGACATAAAGGGAGTAGATCCAGATGGGAGAGGAAGTGAGGAGGAACTTAGAGAAGTAAGGGAGAAGAAAATGTATTCAGATTATATTGTATGAGAAAAGAATCTATGTTTAATGAAAGAAGAAAAAGAATGAGGCAAGTATACATAGGGAAAAGTTAGGCAATATGGGACCCTATTTAGTTTGGGCTATATGTATATCATTTTTAGTACATTTTTGGCAACCTTCCTAACCTACACATATCATACAACCACACCCCTTCCCTTCAAATGAAGCTAGCAACCTGTTGTCAACTTGGCATCCTAACTACATCATGCTGCACATGCAGCTGCTCTAGACAGTGGAGGTGAGTTACTCCTTTTAGTAATTCCTTGATAAAATCTATTTCTATTCAAAATGTCTTAGGACATCTGCTGAAATGAAGGAAAGTGAAATGGTCTGACCTGAACTGGTTTGGGTTGTATTTGTAATAAAATACACTGCTTTCTTTGGGTAAACTTTTATTTTAAAAAAATCAAGTTTATTATTTCCTGTGTATACATGGATGGAGAAGCAAATGTTTACAATCAGAGACAATATGAGAAAGGACTTGGGCAAGGAGATAGGGACTGTATAATCCAAACTTGACAATCAAGACAGAGAACAACCTCTACTATGTCCCTTATCAACTAAACCCCTACTTTTCTCTTTCTTCTCCCTCCCTCTCATTCCCTCTCAGAGTTAACTCATTGATAGTGTCCAACAGATTTTTGATCTGGATAATTCTCTCCTTTGCTAATTTGTAGTCTGTATGAGCCTTTATTTCAAGGCTTTGAATAAAATACTAAGAGCATGGAAACTCTCAGACAAGATACTGTTCACCAGGAACATGATCTAAGAATATCTTCATGAAAATCAAGCTTTTTATACAAGAGCAGACATATGACAAGGGAGGGATATAAAGCTCCATTTTATATAAGAAGAAAAACATCCACCATCACAAGAAAGAATACAGCTCCTTAAGATTGCATCATTGCAAATCTGTATCCCAGTGCAGATATCCTCTTAAGCCTCCTTCTTCTGACTTCCCATGTGAAGAACAGAGCTGAAAGGGAGGAGTAGACTTTTTTTCCTAGTCTTCTATGTGATTATATTCCTCTCTGCAAGTTCCTGCAGAAGGCCCTGGTCTTTAAAGAGGTTTACAGCAGGACATTATACTGGCAGATGATGGCCTCTGTGAGAGCTAAGCTCACCATTTAAAAAAGGATAGAGTAATACTTTAATTCTTCCTCAATTCTGGAAAGATTCTGGGAACATAAAATTGACCAAAGAAAAAATACACTACATGTTATTAGTCACCCAGATTATCTTCTGATTAAATAATGGTAATCTAAAAAGAGAGAGAGGGGGGGCGGGGGGAATCTTCACTGGCAAGCTGGCTATTAGGTCACTTCAAGAAAGGCAATTGCAGAAACTAGGAAACGCCACTGAGGGAGCTAAATAATAAGTAACACTAATATAGCACCTATCCTCTCTAAAATGCTTACAAGCATGAAGTAATTATACCAATTAAAACTTGAAAAAATTAGTCAATTTTGACATAATCTTTTTTCCATGTACAGTGCATCAGCTGGTTAGGCTTTGTGATCCTTGATTTAAATGCAGAGGGTGTTCACAGGAAAACAGGTTGCCCACAAATAATCATCGAGACTTATTGCAGAAAGAACTGAAGAATAGAAGCATTTAAAGAACTTAAATCAAAAGCCAACTTCTGCATGCTGATTCTTTTCTCCTGCCAACCCTTTCCTAAACGTTATGCAGGCAAATATATTATGTGAGTGCCTGACTGTTATAGGTAGATTATATCAGCTAAAGCAAAGATGATTAGTTACATGAATAACGAAATGAGCAATGGTTTGTCTTTCTATAGCAAACTGATTTCCAAAAACGAGTCCCGGAATGATTGTGCAAAGAATATGGTGAATTGTAAAGTGTTCTGGGTTAGAAGAAGGGGGATTTACATTCTTATTGAAGTTTAACCACTAATTCACTGTGAAGCTTGGGAAAATGATTCAAACTATTTATGGTTTGAGCCTTTTAAGTGTGAACTCAGCTTTTTGGATTAGAACCATGATGTCTAAGTATATTCTGGGGTACAGGGCATCCCTGAAGTGGATGAGCAAAACTTTGAATCTCCCTTCTGGCTCAGGAGATCAGCAACAATTTAATTTGTTTCAGATCTTGGATTTTTTATGAGATCTTATAATAGTTCTATATCAAGAAATCTTTCACAATGATTTCTAAATTCCCTTGTAGTTCTATTATTCTTTGACTTTATGAGTATTTAAAAAACATAATGTATGTTTCAATAAACATTTACATGACATAATGTTAAACTTTTAGCGTCAGAAGAGGAAGAAGGGCTAAAGAAAATGTCCTCCAGGTCCCTTTGTGCTTGAGAGACAAGAATGAGGACAGGCATTTATCTGAATTGTCCCACCTGTAATGCAATAACTATTGCTAGAGAACTTCTTGCTCCAAGCAGGTCTCTTTCTTCTCCTATCATCTTTCCTTGCATGATCCTGGGTCTCTAATTCTACTCATCTAAGCCTTGTGCTCTGGAATGAGGATCAAACAGGAGGACACATTATTGTCCAAGTCTTATTCCTTGAGTTTAATTTAATTTTTAGTTAAGAAGATTATACATGTATGCCATGTACTTTGTGCATATATACCTTGGTCCTTACCTCCAATTTCTCCTAGACACATGCTACAGACTTCATATCTTTTTCTTTTTTTAAATTAATATATGACCCACTGAGTCTAACCAGAGTTGCCTGTAAATGCTTGGACATAAAAAAATCCAATAGATCATGGTCAATATACAATAGGCAATAGGCCACACACCTCAAAGAACCTTAAGTAATATTGTTAGTTTGTGTTTTTTCTTTGGTCATAAGAAGTTATACACTTTGAAGAGCCTTAGGTAATCCCTGGTTTGTATTATTTTTTGGTTCATGTATTATTTCTTCGGTTCTATGAAGTCTTGGAAAAAAATAAAATAAACAAGAGGAACAGCGCAAGTAATTCTGCCTGCCTTACTAACCCTGACTGTCTTTTTTACCTAGAAGGGTGCAGCCTCAGTTCCTCCCCAACAGTAGAGTCTAGTAAACTAATGCATTTAACACATTGTTAACACTTATCCTGACCATTTGTAGAATTCTTTTATTATTATTATTATTATTATTTATTTTTAAAGCAATATTTTCTCATTTTACATATTAATCAAAGTTTCCTCTTTCTCCCCTCCTCCTGCTTCCCCCAACTTCTACCATCCCCTATCCACTCCTCAGAGAGAGTAAAGCTTCCCATGGGGAGTCAACAAAGTCTGGCACATCACTTTGGGTCAGGTAGAATTCTTAATTGTAGAAAGAAATATGGGTCAATCAAGTATGTATATAAAACCCCAAACTTTATGATTTGAAATCTTAGACTTTTGCCAGTCATTAAACTGCTATTATTTTTAATATAACACAAATCAAGCACATCAAAATCAAACAAAACAAGATTTTGCTACCTGCATGAGGTGCCCTCCGTGCAAAGACTACCCTTATCTTCAAATGTGTTGTGATAGTGGAAAGATATGCCCCTGGCTTAAAGACTCAGTACCTGATTTAAAAAAATTACAGTGACTATCTAAAAATTATGTCTCACTTGTTCTTGTTTTGAAAAAGAATGTATTAATTCCTATTTTTGTCTACCTAACTATATTACAACACTGTAGTGATATTTAACATTATTTGTCTTTAAAACCAACTCACACATCACTTGTGATATTTAAGGTGTTTCAGCCTCTGATGCTTTCTATCTCCTGCAGCACAGTATTTGAGTAATGAGCCAAGCTGAAGCAGCTCCCAGGAGCACACAGCTTTTCCCAGAAAATATAAAGGACTCGTAACTCCAGATGGAAGGCATTTTTCATTTCCTTAGAGAATACTAATACGGAATTAAAATAGAAATAGATCTCATAGCTGAGTAAATGTAAAAGTCAACTCATTAATATACCAGTCCACATGCAAGCAAAATATCACAATTACTGGGGAGACTGTGACGGAATACTATCAATACTATTGAGTGTTTTTACAACTCTGATGATCACAGGGAATATTGTCACAATTCCCAATGCCCATATTATACTATAGAAGGCAGAAACACTGAGTTATGCTGCAGGTTTCTAGGAAAAGTTCCAGTACAGCTTGAAAAGAGAAATATAAGTGTTGGCCTTAAACACTTCAGAGTGAACAGTTCAGTGGTGCATCCTGAGAAAAAGTCACTCCTTTGTTAAAGACTTTCTCTTGTACAAGCCTAGACATTAAAGCTGACAAGTGCCTAAATGTATGTGACATCTGTTCTACACTTGTGATGATGTAAATATCCTGAAGGAGCAATTTTCTTACTAAAATCGACTATGTGAGAGTGAGGCATAGCTCTTAGCTTATTTCCTCAGTTGTGACTGGCAATCACACAAATCTACAAATCAGCAAATGAGTACAGTCTCATAGGACAAGAATTTGAAATTAATAAACTAACTCTGAAAGGTTTCAGCTTCTATCAAATGGAAAATGTTGTCTGGATTTTACCAACATTCCGTTCCCTTAGTCCCAAATTATCTAATTGTACTAACAAATAATACTAGGCAAGTCAGTCTTCAATATAAATGTTCTATATGCATAAAATACGGGCCCCAAATGCCTACTTTCTGAATACTGTATGTGTTAATATTATGTGTTGATATTCCGTAATGCCTATCTTTCCTTTACTGACTTTACTCATTGTATCTCATCTATCAATTTTTAACAAGTACTGTACACACTCCCTGTACCCAGTCCCACACTCTATTAGAACATTACCTGCCTATTACAAATGTTTACTTCTACTTAGTCTTATCTGCATTTATCTCTCAACCTAATCTTAAAAATCTAATGTTGAGCTCAGAGCTCAGGAACTGACTCAGTTGCTACAGTGCTGGCTACACAAGTATGGGGACATGAGATCAGGTCCTAGGCACCCACATAAAAGAGCCTGCATGCATGTGTCTCCAATCCTAATGCTGGGAAGGAGAGAGAGAGAGAGAGAGAGAGGTGTAAACACACACACACACACCCTTGCCATACACATGAACATACAAATGCATACATCAATCACCTATAAATATAAAGCTGCTTTCTTTTTTTAAATAAAGATTTTTGTCATGAATTTCAAACTTTAACTTATTTTGGGGTATATTTTTTAAAAATTTATTTATTTTTTAAAATTTTCCACCTCCTTCCATTTCCCCATCACTCCCCCCACTCTCCCTGCCCACTTCATCTCCAGTCCTAAGAGAAGTCAGGGTGCCCTGCCCTGTGGAAAGTCTAAGGCTCTTCTGTCTCCATCCAGGTCTAGGAAGGTGAGCATCCAAACAGTCTAGGCTCCCAAAAAGCCAGTACATGCAGTAGAATCAATGGGGTACTGAACTGAACAGATAATTCTCAACAGAAGAAGTTCAAATGGCCAAAAGACACTTAAGGTCATTTTCAACCTCCTTAGCAATCAGGGAAATGCAAATCAAAACAACTTTGAGATATCATCTTACACCTGTCAGAATGGCTAAAATCAAAAACACCAATGATAGCCTATGCTGGAGAGGATGTGGAGTAACGGGAACACTCATTCATTGTTGGTGGGAATGCAGCCACTTTGGAAATCAGTGTGGCTGTTTAGGAAATTGGAAATCAACCTACCTCAGGATCCAGCAATACCACTCTTGGAAATATACCCAAGGACGCATTTTAGTATTCCATCCACTTGCATGCAAATTTCAAGATGTCATTGCTTTTTACTGCTGAGTAGTTCTCTAATGTGTAAATATACAACACTTTCTTTAACCATTTTTTGGTTGAGGGGCATCAGGGTTGTTCCCAAGTTATGGTTATTACAAATAATGCTGCTAACCCTAATCCTAACCCTAACCCTAAACCCTTAACCCTAACCCTAATATAGTTCAAAGACATAGTTGAACAAATATCGTTGTAGTATCATTGAACATTCTTTGTGCCCAAGAGTGGTGTTGCTGGGTCCTGAGGTGGGTTGATTCCCAATTTGTTGAGAAACCCTGATACTGATCTCCAAAGTGGTTCTACAAATTTACGTTGCTACTAGCAGTGGAGGAGTGTTCCCCTTACTTCACATCCTCTCTAGCATATGCTAGCATTGGTGGTTTTGATCTTTGTCATTCTCATTGTGTAAGATGGTATCTCGGAGTTGTTTTGATTTGTATTTTCCTGATGGCTAAAGATGTTGAACATAAACTAAAGCTCCTTTTTTAAAGAATAGTTTTTCTATGAATTGCTAGATTTTGAAGCATATTTCTAAAATTTGATCTGTGTGGTCTTAGTAAGCAGACATTTAGTTTTCGAGGAATTTGATTGAAATTTGCCATTCTATCAGGTATAACACCAAGCAACAGCATTTGAAAACACGAATATGAGATACGTACTTGCATACATGCACACATATGGGGGTTACTGAATTCTGTAATCTTCCTATAATATTAAATTGAGGGCACACACTGAACTCTTCTATAGCACAGACGTAGAAAAATAGATAATGTGATGCATGATAGAACACATATCCACAGGACCACCAATGCTTAATGAGTGATTAAAACTGTGATTTAAATGCAACTTGAAATCTGAGATAAAGCAAATTTGTGTTTAAGGATGTAAGGATAACAGAACAGGCTTCCTTAGTGTGATACTTATGTGACGTTAACTAAATTATTTCCTAATGTTCAGTTTCTCATGTTTTAAATAGAAACAATAAATTCTACCTTATGGGTTCACTTAAAAAATTAAATTATATGTCATAAAATAGACATAATACAGAGTCTAAAATTAATTATTTCAATAGTTTACAAGTAAAAGCTTTCATAAATTCTAAATATCTTTATAAGTGTAAGTAGAGAATTTATTGTTTATATTCCTTCATTTTCTAAATCTTAAGCAAAAGCATAATGTGTATTTAATATGGGCAGTGTTGTTTTACACTTAGTTCAGAAGAAATAATACGAATCAGTCTAACTTTAAGGTAACTGTAAAAACTGTAGGGAAGAAACAGTGTTCCCCAAGTTCTGCCGAATATTTGGGTGTGCATCTCTGTATCTGTTCCCCTCAGCTGCTGGAGCAAGCCTCTCTGATGATGACTGAGCTAGGCACCAATCTATGAGCATTGTAGAATATTATTAGGAATCATTTAATTGACTTATTTCTTTTGGTCAGTTGTGTTTGGTTTTGCCCTAGGTCTGTCTCTGAGGAATCCAGCTTCTGGATCCTGGCCATCCAGGCAATGCAGGGCATGGGCTCCTTACAAAACCTTCAACCCACACCTTTCTTGCCGGCGAGAAGTACTGGGGCAGTGGTGGCTCAGCACTTACGAGAGTGGCCAACTAATGACCAGTTTAACTTGAGGCCCAAGCCACAAGAAGGAGCCCGTGCCCCATCTTTATTGGGAGATTTTAAGATTCATTTTATTTCTTTTTAATTGTGTGTGTGTGTGTGTGTGTGTGTGTGTGTGTGTGTGTGTGTGTGTGACTATGTCCCATCCAGTGCTAGGAGAAGCCAGATTAGGGCATAGGTTTCCCTAGAGTTATGGACAATTTGAGCCATCTGACAAATGTGCTGGGAAATGAACTTGGGGGCACACTGTAAACAGGTATACTATCTCTCCAGACCATGATCAGAATATTTGCTTCCTTGAAAATTCGAGCTAAAAAATACAAGAGACCATTTCAACTGGAAAAATTAGCTGAGAATGAAAGGACATAAGAGATGGGACTGAGAATAAGACACCATGGTTATACGCTCACTGTGGAACACTAAGGAACATCTTAGAATATGCATATGGCAAAACCAGAAATGTCATGAGCCACGCAACATGAGATGTAAACATTTTCAAAACCTTCAAAAATATTCTTGTTACCAATTTTCAACTATTTAGCAAGGGCATTGTGTGACTATCACACTGACTTCTAACTACTATGCAAGTGCATTACACATGCTCCTGTCTTTGGTTATCAAGGAATCTACAGAAGATTTTCTTACTTAGCACATATAAATGACAATAACAGGGAAGGAAAGGCATGGTGCTC
Source organism: Myodes glareolus (assembly GCF_982192425.1). NCBI lineage: Eukaryota > Metazoa > Chordata > Mammalia > Rodentia > Cricetidae > Myodes > Myodes glareolus. The sequence goes on from NC_142035.1 coordinate 82,589,660, forward strand.
CAGTGGTTCATGGCTAGTTGTGAAGGCAGACTACAAGCCCAAGTCTCCTGAATACCCAGTCCCAGTATCTTCATTCGCATTTTCTCATAGTTAGCATTTCTATTGCTGTGAAAAGACATCATGGCCACGGAAACAATTATAAAGAAGAACATTTAATTGGGGCTGGCTTACAATTTCAGAGGCTTTGTCCATTATCATCATGGTAGAAAGCAATGCTGTATGCAGGCAGGCATACAGCTGGATAATTAACTCAGGGTTGTACATCTTGATCTGCAGGCAGCATAAAGTGAATTGAGATTCACACTGAGTCTAGCTAGCGTATATGAGACTTCAAAACCTTCTCCCAAAGTGACACATTCTCTATCCAGGTCACACCTCCTTCAACAAGGTTATACCTTGAAATAGGACCACTCTCACTAGGTTAAGCATTCAAACACATGAGTCTAAGGGGGCCATATTTATTCAAATTATCCCACATCTGCAAACTGCTCTTGCCTCTAAACCATTATTTAATCTTACCTGCTTTTTTTGAGTCTCCCCTTCACTCTTCCCCTCTACCTATCTTTCCCCCTCTCTGTCTCCATATATATTAATAATTATTATTCTTTAAAGATGTGGTCTCACTCCATATGCCAGGCTGTCTTCAATCTCACAGTAATTCCAAATGCTAGAACAACAATAATTTACTTCCCAAGTCTTTTCACACTCTTATAAGAGGCCCCCTCCACCTTTAGATTCCCTCACTTGCACCCTTGCTTGACTCAACAAAAATAATCCAAACCCCAGGAGGCATTCTGTTGCAACAAATGATGTGATGGGTATCACTCAGTGCCACAGGGAAAACTGCTGCTCCTTTCCAGGAACATCTCCCTTTGTGTGCAGAGAAGTTCAGAATGTCTGAAGAGGAGCCTTTAATAGCTTTGAGCAGGCATTTTGGGATAATAGAAGCTTGAAATAATAATGAAGCAACTTTTTTTGAAACCTTCCAACCACTCCACAGGAGTCCTCTTTTAAATGTCTATGGCTTTTCTCCAGAGTGAGTTGGGGGCAACACAGCCGTCTCCCAGACACTAACCCACAAAGAGGCGCACAACAAGACCCGGAGGCAGTTCAAAAGAAGCCTTGCAAGGAAATAATAGATCTTCAAGCACCACTGTATTGCAAGTTGTGTGATTTCATGACTTTTTTTTTTACTATAATGTGAGCTTTTAAAAGAAGACTGCTATTTTTGCTTTTCTCCAAATACTAGTCTACAAAATAGTCTATAAAAGCCTCCACTGAAAACTGACTTCAAAACCACATTTGCGTAAATGAAAGAGTGAAGATTTTAAAAAAATCTTTATCATAACATAGTTGGTTTCCTCTAAACAAAGTGAAAAATATATCTTGTTTTGGTTAGTGTTTCTTGTTTTATTCAAAATTCACCTTTTCAAATGCAGGCTCCTGTACAATTTCATGATTCTGTTTATTTTAAGCATAGCAGACAGTGGGCATCTTTTTAAAGTTCAAAGACCAAAAGCATCTTAAGAAGTTCCTAGTTATGCCTGTCTAATGGTGAGGTCATGCTAAGGTTTGACCAAGATAGTCATATATCCATAATAGTGCATGTCCTATGAATATACAATAATAAAGGTTGATAATTAAATTTTATTCTATTGTTACATTTCTATAGATGAAAAAATGTCTGTTCCACACACTTTCACACAATAGAGTATGTATTCATAGGACACATAAGAAGATAATGAGGAGTAATAGCTGTGAGTGAAGTCATGAAGTGAATATTTTGGAGGTCAAGCCCTACTATAACATTTGGTGATGTCCTAATGTCTAAGTAAGTACAGTAATATTACCTGAGTGATGTAATTGAAATCATGAGATCAGTATTCATTTCAAAGTTTATATACCATTATAGAGATTCATATTAAGCATAGTCCAAATGCGTGCCATTATTGGTTGTTATAAAATTAGTGGTTGCTATGATACGACATGAACAAGTCATTCCCCAGTTTTGTTTTCTATATACAGAGCTAGTTGTGCAGACCTATCTACTCATCCCTTTGAAAGACATGGCTAACTCTTACCTGACTTCTCAGCTGTTGGCTGCTTTGCTGCCACGATATTTGCATAGTACCACTATTCAACAAAAAGACAGAAGAAACCTGGCTATTTGCTTGGGGAAATTTTACACATGTTTTCTGATAATATTTCTATTAAACCTGCCTAGAGTAATTATGGCTCTTAACAATTGTTATAGCTCAGTAGTAAATGCTGGGTGAATCCTGCAAACAGTTTTATCAAAATGACATTCGAACAAATGGCCCTTACTAAATGTCAAGTGAGATTTCTGGAGGGGAAAGTAAAATGCCTCTTCTTGTCTTCTGCATCCCAAGTTTATGTAGATCAAGAAGACATCACATGGCTGCTGTTATTTTAGCAAATCAGACATCTGCAATAATCCGCCAAGAATCCTTAATCAGCCGAAGCTCCATTCTTAACACTGGAGAGAATTAATTATGAATGTGGAATCAGCATCATTGTCGATCCAGGAAGCTGAACTGACTGGCAGTGATGCTGTCCTCCTGCAGTTTTAATTAAGCAGGAGGGAGTTTGGAGCTGTAGGACAGGAGCATAGTGAGGCTGATAACCAACCCACTTGCCCCTCAAATCTTTTGCTGCATACTGTTCATGAAACAAGTCTTACAAATCCTGGGCCCTCACAAGGATAGTGAAGAATACATAATGATGCTGACAGTGTCTAAAGATGAAGGGTCAATGGAAAAGAAAGGGCCTTTATGGCAAAGCAGAATATTTTCTTCCTTGGATTTGGATGAGCGAAGACAATACAACGTTGGTGGAAGAGGTCTTGGTTACTTGCTATGGTCCCTATACACTGATGCTTCTGTATTGACTGGACACTGGCCTTACTCCAAAGTACCATGGTCACTGTCTTCTAAAGAGTCCTGCCACCTTCTAGCCTGGCATAGTAATCATGATGTACCCACCTATCTTTAATAATTATTTCCAGTTTACAGAGATTTGTGGGTGGAGGAAAAGCCTTGTGATGTAGCGGCTATCCATTTCCCTATAGGGAAGTCTGCTAGCACTTCATCTAATATAAACTCTGGTTTAACAAGCGGGAAGTATATGAAGAACTATGTGCAAATGCCATTCTTAGGTTTGTTGCAACAATCCTGAGGTCATATGTTTTAGGTTGATTCTGAGAATTCTGAAAATTATATGATTAAAAAGGGTAGAGATTATAATCTTTGATGGAGTTGTTGGCTAACAGATCTACTGGGTCAACAGTAGATGTACCCATTCCTGAACATTTGCTTACACAACATAATTTCTCATTTTTAAGGATTCTTAAAAATTTTTCTGCTAATCACAACTCAATTATCTTATTCAGAATTCTCAATTTAAAAATAATTCTCAACAATAAAGAATATTTAAAAATGGTTTTCAGGAAGAAATTTCCCACTTTTACAAATGAAAGAAGTTTTTAAATATAATAAATTATGTCACCAGTAGTGACCCATCTGGTAGGTATCGTAGCTGAAATGAATTTCTATTGGCAAAGATGATTGTGAAAATTGATCTCTATAAGATATCCATAAGATAGATTATTATTTTACAGTATCAACGGAAGCATACTCTTAGAATTTTCAATAGCAGTTCTTTGATATTATACACTACACTAAATGAAAGATATGCAAATATAAAAATAAAGATAGTCTTTTGTGTCTGGATTTTCTCATGTAGAGAGTTGTGAATAGTACAGTGGTGTCGAACCATAGTTAGAGTAGAGTAGTGTGAAAAATTTATTCCTCTGTAGTTATAATGCAGGGGAGCAAAACTACTCAGTGAGATACTGAGCAGTAATGGTTACAATGAATTTTTAAAATTGAAACAAATTGTAGGGTTGGTGGAGGAGCAGAAAGCAAAGTATGTAAATGGGACAGTTTAAATATTCACCGGAAAGTACAGAACTGTGAAGACAAAGACTGGAGACAACCAGTAACTCACAGTAGGGAAAAGAGACCATGCGTTAGAAGCACTTGTATTTCATGCCACAGAACATTAATATTATTCAATGTTTTTAAACTTTTTTCTACTCTTACTTTTTACTTCAAACAAAATCATAACCTTGCATTAAAGTAGTAAGTAAATGAAAGTTGCTGGGTTGTATCCATAAAGCACAATTTAAAAGTTGCTTTTTGTGGATTACGGGGATCGGTCATATGATGGCTTTAATTATATAAATGGCATCTGAGAAACCATACTCTGGAAACAAGATGTTGGACAGATGGCAGAGAAAGAAATAAAGACAGGAAGGTCAGTTAAGTTAAGAGAAAATAGATGTTTGGAAGCAAATAACTTTGTAAACTTCAGGTGCCAATCAAACATTGAAAAGGAAGATACAACTGAGCAAGGAAAAGCCCTGGGAAAGGAAGAATGTAGGTAGAAGTATGGTGGGAATTTTTTATATCATTAAGTCACTGCCTTGTGCCTTATAACGATATTAGCAAGAGCTCATTATCACCATAATTTGCGTTTGTTTGAAGAATGAAGTATCCATTATTACCTAAAGTACGTTGGGTGGAGATTTTTGCCCAACAAACAAGAGTACTTGATAAAATATATGGAACAAAAAATAATAACTTTTGCGAATAAAATAAAAATCACTAGTACCGAAAGTCTATGTTTGAGAATGATGACAGGGCTCATAATGACTCACAATCTTTGCCTTGCTTGGAAAAACAGCCATGCACCAAGAAGGAGTTTAGAGACAAAACAAAAGTTAATGGAGATGGAAAGGGGACACCAATTTGGTTTTTCAAGGTGTTTCATTTACATAGTTAAGGAATAAACAGGTGTTCATGTAATGAGTTTTGTCTTCAATCGCCCATAGCCCTGAAGAAAGGTGACAAGCTACTTTAAAATATCCTTTCAAACAGATCACACCTGGGGTCATGTTTCTCCACAATGTGTTCAGATAGTCCTGGAGAATGTCTAAATTTAACAGAATAAATAAAATTGACATGTTTAAACTGGTAGTTAAAGTCCGGATGGGAGAAATTGCATAATTTAACCCATAAGCAAAATTAAACACTATTTTTAGAATGCAAGGATGAAGTATAGAAAAAAAATCAAGCCACCTTGTCTGTCACTGGCTATATCAGGTTGTGGAAGCACTCACTACTCAGCCACTATGCTCCAAGTAGAGAGTGCTTTGAAAATCATCATTCAGAGTCATCTGGATTACTTTCATAAAGGAGCAAAATGCATCCCATGAGTTTTCCAATATGATCTGCAGTTGTGATCTTTCTATAAAGGTAGCCTTGGGTGACCAAAATTGAGAGAGGAGAAATTCTCACCCAGGTATGAAGGTTCAAGGGAGACTGATAATATTTGACCAGGTTCCTCATTAGAACTCTGGCCTGTCTTTGGTCCTTTTATTTTATATTTTTGGAAAGGGTCATAAAAGACAGATGTAGACTTGAATCCCTGTTCCGAGTTTTGCTTGGTCCAAATGGACTTGAAGCTAAGTAAGATATGGTTTGATATTTACATGGTTGTAAACATTTGAATGCAAAGGTGTTCAGGTGGAAAATCCTTCTAACAATTTTATAATGAAAATCTCACAAGAAAGGCCCATAGACATTAGATGCATCAAACAAATCTTACTGAATGATACTTTGATGAAATAATTACAAGTGAATCAGAAGAAGTAAATTACCCTTGAAATAATAACAATACTTAGCATTTTTAAAGTGTTTAACAAATTGCTAATTATTTAATTTACAGTGTAGCATGATGACAAAAGGCTAATCTTCCTGTCTTAGGAAGGAGAGATTGAAATATAAAGAGAGGTGATGTGCTCATACAAAAAGGACATTTAGAAAGAACAGGATGTAAGATACAAGCAATAGGGAGAGGGCAAAGAAAAAGTGTCTTTTCTGGGTAGAGAGCACAATGTTTTCTTATTGCCCCACTTTTTAACGCCTTAAGAATATGAAACTTTTTAACTTCTGAATCAAAATACTATTTCTGGTAGTTTGATGTGAAATATCCTTCACAGGTTCACATGCTTTAATATCTGGTCCCAACCAAATGGCATTGTTTCGAAAGGTTGTAGGATCTTTTGGAGGTAGTGACATCTCACTGGCAGAAGTAGATCATGAGGAAAGGTGTTAGGTCAGGTATTAAGATTGTATAGCACATTGCTGGTGGGAATGCAAACTGGTGCAGCCCCTTTGGATGTCAGTGTGGAATTTCTCAGAAAATTAGGAAACAACCTTCCTCAAGACCCAATAATAACCACTTTTGGGTATATATTCAAAGGATGTTCAATCATACCACAAAGACATGTGCTCAACTATGTTCATAGCAGCATTGTTTGTCATAGCCAGAATCTGGAACAAACCTAAGTGCCCCTCGACTAAAGAATGGATAAGGATAATGTGGTACATTTGCACAATGGAGTACTACAAAGCAGACAAAATATAATGACATCTTGAATTTTGCAGGCAAATGAATGGAGCTAGAAAATATCATTTTGAGTGAGGTAACCCATACTCAGAAAGACAATTATCACATGTACTCACTCATAAGTGGTTTTTAAGCATAAAGCAAAGAAAACCAGCCTACAAACCACAGTCCCAGAGAACTTAGACAACAATGGGGACCCTAAGAGAGACATACATGGATCTAATCTTCATAGGAAGTAGAAAAAGACAAGCTCTCCTGAGTAAATTGGGAGCATGCGAATCTTGGGGGAAGGTGGGAGGGAGGATGGTAAGGAGGGGAGCAGAGAAAAATGTACAGCTCAATAAAAATCAATAAAAAAGACTGTCAAGCACAGACCCACTTACTGTTCAGTCCCTACTTCCTAACTGTGGATACACTGATGATAGAAGATGCCCATCCTCTCCTGCCACCATGCATTCCTCACCAAGAAGAGCTATATCCTCCTGAACTTTAAGCCAAAATAAACACCCTTCTGTTGCATTTCTTCCTGTCAGATTTTTTCACATGCAGGAAAACATGTAGGAATGTCTAGCCATGATGACGTCTTTACTGGCTCCTCTCCACATGGTCACAAAACATGAAACTACAGTCCAATCTTCAATAATCATTGCTACTCACGGCAGAAAAGGAAACTCTGAGTCCTCTTTACATCTGTGTTTGGATCATAGAGTTAGAATTAGAACTCAGTCCCCAAACATTTATGAGTTCATCAGTTTGAGTCATAGCAAAACAAGCAGACCAAACCAAACAACAACAAAACCATCAGACCAAGCAAGAATATTAATTCTACTTCAATTGTTTTATTAACATAAACTAGACAGCTTACTATTTAATGAAGAAATTCACATTGCCTATAGCTCTAGAAGTAGAACAGACACAGAAAGAGAAAGGACTGATAGTAAGTGACTTTGCAGATTTTCCAGTGTACATGCAATGGCCTTTTATAATAATTTCAAATTGGGAATCACATCTTCAGTTTGGATAGTTTTTATTGTTGCTTTATTAATTTTCTTTATTTATTCATTTCTTAGTAATTTGCTTTATACCTCACATACCTTTAGGACATGGGAACACAATAATGAATACGAGATGATGTTCCTATTTCTATGGGAATTAGACTCTATCATTCATAAATAATAACAAGGTAAATAAATGAACAGTTACAAAATAACTCAGTGATGTGCTTTTTCAAAGAATTCACATAGTATATTATCTACCCATGATTAGCAAGTTGAGTTATCTTATCCAAAGAAGAGAGATTTCATCTAAAAACTGAGTGACAGGAGGGTTTAGTGTGAATTCGCTGGGCAATAATATATCTGGCTTGCTTTGGGATAAGCAGGCACTTAAATGACATGGGATACAGAAACAAATAGAAGTTCTGGGAAAGAAAAGAAGAGTAACCCAGACTTGGTTACAGAAGTACTGTAGGAGATTTCCAGGGATTTTGCTGATATTTCGGGTCTAGTAGAAGCTATTTCAGATCTGCTATTTCCGGTTAGTGGACACCAACATTGGTTTAAAGTATTTTTCTAACTTGTATTTTTAAGGTCAGCTTGAAGAATCAACTAGTAATTTAGATATATTCAGTGAGAAAAGAATATGTTCAATTCTAACTCTTCCATAACCATTTAGGTAAGTGTATGGTTTGCCACTTTTGAGTAAATATGGACAATAACAGACTCATGGGCCAAGAAAATTAAAAATGAGATACCTCTTTTTTATGGTAAATTCCAGTTGTTTACTAGTACATTTGCAGCACTTTCTCTATAACAAACAAATGTCTCCTGAAGATCAGAAATCTTTGTTCTTGGTGTTTGTTTTGGTGGTAGTGATGGTGGTAATGTTGGTATTGGTGGTAATGATGATGGTAGTGTGGATTGTTCTGATGATTATGGGCAAAGTGGTGGTGTAGATGCTGCTGCTGCTGCTATTAGAACAGAGATTACCTTGAAGTTATATGAAAACTCATAGGAAGGTTTGAATGCCATTTTGCCAATTTTCAAATGTTTTGTCATTGTGGTGGACAATAACATTCCTTCACCAAGATAAAAGTCATACCAGAGGCAGTGAAATGGTATTCTTTTTTCCTTTTCCCCTGACCCTTCTTCCTTTTCTTCTTTCATAACTATTGAGTTTTCTGTTGGACCAAAAATGGTCCTAATATTCAGCACATAAATAATCACATAGTTGCTGAAGCCTAAGGACTTAATTTATCTGCAAGGTACATACCATAAAGTTGGAATGTATGCAAAAGCATACCTCAGGGAAGAAAGTGAACAAGCAAACACAAACATGCCTCCTCAAAGGAAAACCATTGATATTCAACATTCCCATTATTTTATTTAGTCATAAATATATTTCATGGACTTGGATAATTTTGACCACCAAGGTCCAAAAGGAAGAAAAAGTATGCAAATGGTAAACTTCCGGATGAAATAGGCAATGGGGATGGAGTATAATGACAGCATCCAGTCAAGTCTGGGAACCGGGATAAGCAATGAGCCTTGCTTTGTAGGAACAGTGATTTATGTTGTTAATCTTGTTACCCAAGCACAGACACCACTATGGTTATTTAGAAAAAGAAGAGTTTATGTATAGTAGTGAATAACCAGGAAGTTTTAATATGACTCTCAACAGGGGTATGGAGAGAAAATACATACATATATACATACATACATACACAAGATATATATATATGTATATATATATATATCATTGTAAGAAAAAGTGGATGCAACTGGAAATCATAATATTAAGTGAATAACTCAAACTTGAAAATATGTACCTCATGTATTTTCTCTTATTTGTAGATTCTAACTTTTATAGAGAGACATAAAATTACATTTGTTGATATCACCAAAAAGTATGAAGAAGTTTTCTAGGCAATGAGTGGAACTAATTGAAAAGAGGCCATAGGCACAGAAGAAGGCATGAGATCTGAAAATGTCCTCATGAAGTCTTGTAATATATGTAATGGTTAAACATACATGATAATAAAATATAATTAGAAAAATTTCTCCTGATCTACTTAGTGGTCAAAATACGATGGACCTAAGAAATCAAACAGCCGCTGAGAGTTTCCTTGGAAAGAGAATGGAGGTTTGTAGTGATGTTAGTGTTACTCAGGCTAAACGTCCAATGAGGATGTTTAGGGAATAAGCGATGAGAGGGAATCAGTCACACCAATTAAAGCATCCCCAGAACCATTCAGAACTTTCCTGGGAAGCTAACAACTCAGGGAGTGCAGAGCTAAACTGGCTGGGTTCAAGTCTGATTTTGTAGGTGCTAACAAGTTTTTTAACCTTTATGTGCCTTGGATCCCAGCAACAGTAATAAGGTTTGCTTTGAAGAGTACATGATTTATTTATTGCAAAGGTCAAAGAATAGCAGCTGGTATGGAAAAGGCACTTAATAAATGCAAGCTATTGTTTTAAAGATACAATGCCTCATAATTTACAACTTGTAGTAAGGTCAGTAATTGTTAGTTATTATTGTCCACTTTTAAACCATTCGGAATTGAAAATGTCATGCTTCTCTGTTTCTTCTTTGATACTCAGAAATAAAACTACTAGTTAGTAAATTTTTGGAGACATTCGGATCACTTTCCCATGGCTGAAAAGCAAACTCAGAGAGCTGTGTGCCAATTCCTAACAACTATTTTTTCTTTTTTTTTCCTTTTTTATTTTTGCCTCAGGAAATGACTTGTAACTCAGAAATTCAAAGGAGACCAGTTTGAACCACGGATATACTGACCAATGGCTATGGGAGTGACTGCTAAAAACACAATAAACAGCTGGTGTTTTATCCTCTTGTCCCATGTGAGTCTGCAACCATTTGAGATGGATGGGAATGAAGTTCAATTTTGTCATGATACTCTTTGCAAGAAAAAAGGATATCTTCATAAGTAACTAGAAAGAATATCATTATAAAAGGACTTCATCTCGAAGTGTTTCCAGATAGCTTGAACATGCCCCTAATTGTCTATGAAATGTAATTTCCTTATAAGTATAAATCTTTAGGAGCATTTGTTGAGTATTTCCTCTCACCTTGTTTTTACATGGCTACAACAGTATGTGGAATTCATATAAGGCAAGTACAGAGATGGTTGATGCTGTCTGTCACAGTTTAAAAACATTCTCCTGTTTCCCTAAGTTAATCTGAACATGTTTTGTTAGACACATTAAAATTGTCTAAAAAAAACATGATTTTTCCAAAATCTAAAGATGGTCATTCTTAAAACATTCTAAACATGTAACCATATTAATGTAGCTATATGTTAGTAATAATTTATATTAACCACTAATTTCACATTTCTCTGTACAGAGTGCCCTCCTCATCAAGTAAAATCCAGCAAAAGCGTCACTGATAACTTGTGATGCTCCTTTTTAAACACTAGGCTAAGAAAAAAAAAAGAACCTAACAAAACAAATTCCAATATAAAATCTTGTTATTTCCTGAGATAAAGTTAATTTTGAAAGAAATAATAGAAAAAAAAATGACTGAAAGAAGAATGAAAAAGAGGGAAGGGACTCTGAAGGATTATAGCTCCACAAACCAAGGTGTAACGGGGAGGACAGCTGTAGCCAGAGAGCTTGGGACAATTCCACCCAAAGATATCATGTTTCGTTTTGAAAGCTAATCATCACCTCATAATCTTTATGCATGTATATTACTGTGGTATTCTGAATAGTTTGCACACACACATACATATTCACTTGCCAATGACCGGTTGCAACTGAATTTTCACACTCACAGGATCTCTTGGGGACAGATGGACTTAATTGTTTACATAATCACATAGGCACCATCAAACAGAGCATCTAGAAACACCACCTTGGTTTACTGCAGACCAGACTATTATAGTGAGAATAGGTATCTGGAGTTTGGGCCTTGTGCTGAGTTTTACTGCTGTGCTAGACCATGTGTCTGATTTGGTCCAGCATGTAATCATAGAGACATCTAGTGGTCAGCTTCAGGAGTACATCATTTAAAAAAAAAAAAAAAAAAAAAAAAACAGTGAAAAAGTGGAGTCCTTTCCACAGGGCACCACTGACCACTGGCTGACTCTGTTCCATGAAAGTGAAAGCCAATGAGAAAGGGTGGGTTGAAATGGTCCATTGTGCTGAAGCGGTAGGACTTTTCTGTTCAGGAGCTTGGATGCTCTGGGATGGAAAAAAAAGTGCAGTGAATAATCATTTTAAAATACAATGTGCTAAGAAGTTCTATTTAGGTAAATTTTCAGTATTTTTGATCGACCTAAAAAATGGAGGCCATCTGAAGGACTGACCACTATTAATCACCAGTACTCCCCTCAGAAAATTTTCTCATTTCATAAGCGACAATATTAAGTGTAAAAACTTACACTTACAATGGTTTTCATTGTACAGCAAAATACTACTTTCCTTTTAAAAAAAAAAGTAACATAATATCTTGAATTACTAGGTCTTTTGGGGTTTCTATTGCTGTGATAAATCACCTTGACAAAAAGCAACTGGGGGATAAAAGAATTGATCTCAGGATACAGTTGCATTAGCTGGGGAATTCAGAGCAGGAACTCAAGAGAGGAAACTGGAGTCAGGAACTGAAACTGAGGCCAGGGAGGAATGCTGCTCACTAACTTGCTCCTCATGACTTGTTCAGTTCACTTTCTTATACAACTCAGGACCACCTGCCCAGGGCTGACAAGGCCCACAAGGGTTATAAGAGCATTAGACACTCCCTCATCAACCGTTAATCAAGAAAATGGCTTATGAACTTGACTATAAGCCAGGCTTAAGGAAGCATTTTCTCAGTTAAAATTCCCTTTTCCAAGAAATGCATAACTTGTGTCTAATTGACAAAAATCAATCAGTACATTCATTAACACTCTGATATGAATCTGATTACAATAAGTTAGGGGTGAAGCAAAGCAGGACTTGATAGTTCTGCAATGGACGATTTGAAGCAGTACTTTTCGAATAGGTTATGGCAGTACATACTTACAGTCCCTGCTACATTGGAGGCTCAGCTTCAGAGAGGGAAATGGCTAGATCCCAGGAGTTATATGCCACTCCGATCAACATAGAAGTCCCAAATATTTTTCTTTGGAAAGGAAAAGAATAAGATGACAGGAAGTACTGCTGTCATAGAACTGTATCAGCATCAGACATTACCTGATTTTTAATTAATGAAACAATATTGTAACATCAAAGTTACTCATGATTTAGGAGCTATTCTATAATTTTAAGAACGGTTTAAGAATGGGACAAGAAAATAAAGATAAACATAAAAAAGGTAAAATACACACTGAAGACAAACACGTGCTCATCCTATCTCTACCCAAACACAGGCACACAAGCAGGTTCTTCCATCTCTAGTACCCTCTAAGATGCTGTCCCCATGACCAACTTTCTAGACAGGGTTTAAAAGTAAAACCACTACAATCTAAATCCAAAATAATGAAAGCAAATTCAACACTGAGATCATGTTAGTCTCTGTGATGGAGAAGAAGAAGATAATAAAAAGCCTATGGTCTGCACGTTCTCCTGCAAAGTACTTCACTATCCCGGGTACTAACTCCTCATACCTGGGTAGTTCATGAGAAAGAAGAGGGATCTATCACTTGTTTCAGAGGATGGTATATAAAGAGTGGGGAGATTTTACAAATGGTCACATTGTGTCTTCTATTCTCCATACCCCATATCTATCCTGATGTCACAAATAATGCTACAACATCTTCACTGACGAAAATAAGGGTGAAAATACTACTCTTAAGCGTGTGTAACTTTTCTATTTCCCTCAATAATTTCAGTCAAATCCTGCCATTCTTGATGTTTCTGCAGTTTTCACGATAGGTTTAAATTAAAATCAGTGATTCTGAAAGAAGAAAAGTAGCATGAATTTTAATTCTGGCTTCCATGGTTGTCAATTTTTTTTTAAAGTCTTTCTTACTAACCCATAATTCTATGTTTAGATTCCCAGCTAAAAGTATATCAATTCCCTCTGTTGCTCTTGTTACTAAATAACAGGCTAATGGACCACCTCTACAGGAGTTAGCTGCATTCGTGGACACAGGTCCACCATGGCTACTCAGTAACAACCCATGGGCCTGCAGCTGTCCTCGAACCCACTCTAAAAATGTGAGATAAATTTTGAGCCTCTTGTCTGGTCCCTAGACATTTCTGTAAGTACACTGAGACTCACTAAACATTGTCATAGAGTATCTTATCCATAACCCCTGTAGTTGGCATCGTTTTACCTGAAGACTGTAGAGCTCTCACAATTGGTGGAAATACGCAGAGGTATGGGAGTCTGTTTAACACACTTCCCTCAAGATTTTATTTGCAAAGAAATCAATGAGACTTTAGAAATCTTCTTGACTTCTTTCTGTCTTACATATATACAGGACAGCCTCTGACCTTGAAAGTGATATCTTGTCAAGGCCTTTGGCCCCATTGCCCTTTTTCCCTCAACCTCACCATTCAACTACAAACTAATATCCACTATGCTGCTTAATCCCCTATTTTTGTATTACATCGGGAAGGACTCCAGGATCATGAGCTGTACAAATACAAGTATTCATGCAAGACAGTGGTGGCAAACACTTTAATTCCAGTACTCAGGAGGCAGAGAGAGGTGGAACTCTGTGAGTCTCAGGACAGCCAGGGCAGTTACACAGAGAAACCCTGTCTCAAATATCAAACAAACAAATAAAAGAGAATTCATTATTATGATGATGGGCCTAAAGACATTCCTCCCGTTTGTGCATTTGTGTCCTGGTAGTTCCCATCCTGTGGAGATTGGAAAGATCGTTCAACCTGAGGAAGTTAGACTTCCTGCTTGGGAACAGAATTTCTGCAGTCAGTGTTAAAGGGAGGATGTGGGGCAGCTCGAAGACCGCAGATCTGCTCAGCTGCGGCTCAGTGAGCAGCTGGTAATGCAGCATTCATATCATGCTGGCTCAGCTAAGAATACTCTTTCTATTCTTGCCTGCTCTTTGTTTTGTGTTGTTTTGTTTTGAGGCAGAGGTGTTAGGGAAAGAAGCAGTATCTGAATGCATTGCATGGTTATCCTGCATTTTAGAAACCAATGAATTCTCTTAGCCAACACAGAGGCTACCTGGTCCTCCAGGAAAGCTGACAATGCCTGAAAGACTCTGGTTATTAGGAGTTCACAAGGTTTATGTTCCTCAATATTCACTAAGACCCAGTTATGGATGCTGCCCCTTTACGCAATCTCAATCACTGAAAGTGATGGAAAGGCTATATGGTTAAAAATGCTTTGATCTAAGATGATATTATTATACACTGCTTATTGCACATATAAGACAACATGCATATTAGGAAACATCAACATGTTTCTACAGTCGTATTTAATGGAAATGTCAATGCTGTTACCATGGACAAATGGCCACATATTCCATTATTAAAGAGAGTGAGTTGACCTCTAACAGCAGAAGTGGTTGATTTCCCAATATGAAATCATGATTGAATAATGGTTAACCCTAACACATCTAAGAGCATGCTCTGTGCAACTTATTGAAGATGATTAGGTTCCTCAGGGACTTGTGTCATAAAGCAACATTTCATCTTTATACATTCACATATGAATCACATGAGGATCAGCTAGTAAGCAGGTCTCCTTCCACAGTACAATTGTTATATAAGTCACTGTTCCTACAGGGCTTTAAAGGGGCACTGTTAATTTACTAAATGTAAACAGTAAAAACAGTGTTTCATACTTTAATAAATATGGAAAACAGTGAATTTTATCAAATTAAGCATGGAGGTTAATAGAAGACTTCCCAGATTCTTCAAATACCATTCTTTACATATCTTTGTAAAAGAAAAAAAAACAGTATGGGGTATTTTACATATCTATGAGACCTAACAACAGCTTAAGCCTTGGATATATGGTAGTGTTTGTTTTTGTAAAGTATATTAGATGCTTTTCTGTGGCAATTGTGTAAGGTATACATACATCATTTCAAAGAAGTCATTATTTTAAAGATGTGACAGGACCACATTCCATATTACTTTTATTGTAATTAATTGAACCTCTCTACTTTGTCTATTGCTTTGATAGCATTCAGAACAAAACTGGAATTTACTGCTAAGCCAAAAAGAACCAGGGAAGAAAGTTTGTTGAGGAGATAAGAGGACCCACAAATTTCATTTTCCATTCCATCATAATTCATGCCAGACCATTGTTCTACCTCCAAAAGATAGCTACATGATTAAAGCATACCCCAAATTTAGTCCTGTTTTTAAAGAGCCCCCTTCTGTTGATGAGATTATTCTTATCATTTTAGTTCCTATGCATCTAATTTCAATTTTAAATTGCCAGAACTTCTTCATAAAGAGATACACCCATTCGTGAAATAATGGAAAAACAACTTGGGCAAAGAAATTCAACTCCTTAAAGTCCCATAGTAGCAATGACATCTCAGAACTTGGTGTTTAAAAAAAAAAAAAAAAAAGGCAGAAAATCTTTTACAGAAATGAGTCACCCATTTTCACTGCCTGATGTACAGAAATCTTCTATGTGGCCATAATCATCGTGGAGAGCCTGTTTTATAACACCAGCTTCTACTTCTGAAGTCAAGTCAGTGGGACGCAGGCAATAAAATTCCACTTCCTCAAATCATTTTTCCATGCACATCACAGTACAGCTCAAATGACCTCTACCAGTGTTTCCTATAAGTAGAGTAGAAATCTTTGCTCATAGTTTAAGACTTGCAAGAATTAGACCTTTGAAATAGGGTTTCAATGTCCAGCATTTAAGAAGGGGAAGATCTAATCACAAATACTCTTCCTATAATGACTTTCTATTTGACAACCCTACGAATCTGATAAATGCCTGAATCTAATGATGTGTGAACAGATGAAATATAACTGTGCAACTGAAAATTTTTCCAGTTAATCTCTTCCTTCTGACCTCCAAATAGTCAATCCTTTCCGTTCTTTCCACTGAGGGGAAAATACTGTTTCTAAATACAGCTGACACAAACCGCAGCTTAGTCTCTGACAATGGACATCGTTAAAGCTTAGATTTGATAGTATCTGATAACAAACTCTACCCTGCCTTCCTCCATCACCCTAAATTGACTCACCTCTTCCAATGCAATAATGTTAAGAGGGCAAAATTGTGCAAAAGATAAGGCTCGAATTAATAGTTGTATGATTTAGTTCCAGTAAAATTATGCTGTCATTTATTGTTTGCAATGCTGTCTTGCAATGTTTTTCTGTCTAGTTTCTCACAGACGTGTAGCCATCAAATGCATCTATGGTGCAAAACTGTCTGTGGAGATTTATTGGGGCGGGAAAGGCCAAATAAAATGTCCCAGTTCATACCTTCTGTCTGCAAGCCTTTTGACAGTTCTCCTTCATGCCCCTTTGAAGGCTATACTATCTTTCTCTTCATTTCTATGAGGAATATTTCATTTTCCACTGTTCATGTATCTAAGACTGTCTTCATTCATTCAGGACATTTTAAAGGATGAAAATCCATTGACTTTTGTATGTGAGGGTGATAGAGATTATATTGGATCTGGGAACGAAAGATCATGGTGTATAGACTTTGTCTTGTGCAATCTTCACAAACTTATGAGATATAGAAGAAAAAGATGGACAGACTTCTGCAAATAAGATTTAACATGTGTTGTACTTGATGTTTACATGATGCTAGAATTCGGTTTCATTTTTGATCTTCAGATCAACATAACTTATTGAGCCATTCAAAAGACATACTTGGTAAATCCATTACACAGCAAGGACTGACTAAATACTGTAGAGACATGGCAACTGTTTATTTGGATCTTCCATCTGAAGCTGTAAACAGCATAATACAAGTTCATAAGCAGATAAACAAAAGGATTTTCAAATATAACCCAAGAAAAAACTGAGATAGAACATAGTTCAGAAGTTCTATCCTGCCAAGAAGACCAGAGTTATGGAAGGATCATCTACTTCCTAGTTAAGAAATGAGCTGTGTGGTTCAAAGTAAAATGTAAATACAGCTTGAAATGATGGCGCACAGGGGAAAATTGTGTTGCGCTGACCTTCCAAACAAAGCCTGATAACAATGAGAAAGGAAGAAAAGAAAGTAAAAAATGTGAAGTATCTTTAAATTATGTAGATGATTTAAACATAGTTTGAAAGCATAATTTTGACCCTATGTCTGAAAGACTACAAGCACGTCTAAGGTAAAGCCTTTATCTTCTCAAATCCTGTTTCAAATGGGTATTCAAAGAGTGAAAATGACCCATAAAAATTATCTGAAATGCATATGTCTTTTGATTTTTAAAAAATAGAATCTCAAGGAACTTGAGATATACGTGCCTGTGTGTGTGTGTGTGTGTGTGTGTGTGTGTGTGTGTGTTTGTGTGTGTGAACATGGGAAGTAGGGATCTTGCTTCCTGAGAATATATACAGAATAATTACTGAGACCATCAAATCTGATAGAATCCCAAGTGACAGTACCTATTAATATGTTTGTGAGGGTACAACAATCCTCAGAACATATAACAAAATTTGACTTTCTGGGTGGTGTTAGAGCATGCCTTAAATCCCAGCACTAGAGAGGCAGAGGCAGGTGATTCCTCTGTGAGTACAAGGCCACCCTGGTCTACAAGAGCTAGTTCAAGGACAGACTCCAAAGATACAAAGAAATCCTGTCTCAGAAAATCAAAAAAATAAAATAAATATAAAATTTGACTCACTGCATGTGGGTATATGTGCATTCAGGTGTGTGTGTGTGTGTGTGTGTGCGTGTGTGTGTGTGTGTGTACATAGCTCGTGTCTTTTAGGTTTATTTGAAGGTTTTTCTTCCTCTTATATCAAGTATCTTGCTTAATATTCTTTTTTTCTTAATGTTGCTTCTCCAATATTTGGGAAAACGTGGTGATTTGTAATGGGTCTCCTACTCATTAGTGTAATTTAGCCAGGTTATACTGTATCTCACCAGACACACAAACAAGGCTGCTGCACACATCTGTTTCTAAAGCTCTATTTCATAATCATCCATAATATTTGTGCTTTAAAACTGGGAAATGATTGCCCCTTAATCAGCTGTTTGTTTTACTGGGTTACACAAATATAAGTAGTATAATCCATAAATAATTTTAGAATAAATCATAACAAAATTATCATTTGCATAGAACTTTAGAAATTTAAAGTTTACACAGCTTTTAAAGACATATCTAAGCATACACACACACACACACACACACACACACATGTTTCCTTAAGAAAGAAGGTGTTAAATGACCTAGAAAAGAACATCTTAGAGATATTTCCAACTACAGGTATTTGTTTATCCAGGTGGTTGCTCCAAGATTTTTAACAGCCATATTACTCTACCTTTCTATCTATCTACCTTTCAATTTTAAAAATATGTATTTCATAATTTTCCAGAAAGAATAAACTTAGCAAATGAATATGAAGTTGTAGACAAATGAAAAACACAGAATGCATGCCAGTTGTGATTCTGATTTGGCAGATAAAACATTACTCCTTCTGAAGGATGTTTATATCTACTCACAGCAAATTGGAGACAGTTATCAAATGCTTGATGTGGGTCTGCAGACTGGGAAAACTTGGCAGTCTTAAAGCCAAATCAGTCACAATCCCACTCAAGAATTTGAGGAGTTAGTCTGGTGGGCTAACCAATGGGCACTACCACTGTGAAGTTCTAAACTGCTTAACACAAGGAGCGCACAGGGCAGAGACTACAACAGATGCAGACAAGGAAAGGGATAATGATACATCCATATGAGAAAGTCAACTTGGGGCTGACCTTGGGAAGTTGAGGCTGGGCAGAAAGCTGAAAGTATAGGAAAACCAAGAGGAAAGATGATCCTCCTAGTACACATGACAGATGGGAAGGGTTCTTGCTAAGATATACAGGGGTGGGGAAGGATGACTGAGGTAGAGAAATGTGTCTTCTGATTCTGGATTCGCAATTTAGCAACCATTACTGAGAGTGACTGAAAAAGGGAATGGACCGGTCCTGGGCAGAGGAAGAAATGAACTCTTCCTATTCTTGTTTCTGAAACACAGAATCAACATGTCCATAAATACTGACAGCAGAGACCTAACATAATAGCTGATTAAGAAGTTGGTAGAAAAACAAACAAACAAACAAAGCTCTCTCACTTCTTTAAGTAGATGTTATGGTTTTGAACAGGGGTTTGAATTAGAATTCCCTGATTTCAAAGAGCTTCACTTTTCCTCAGTTTTTCTGGTAGTTTACCTTGAATCAAGACCCTAAATCAGGTATCAGGACACCCTATGAAGAACGCTAGCACATTTGTAAATCCTTCATTGTCCAATTGTCCCAGCTCTAGCTTGAAAGAAAGAGAACATTTCCTTGAAGCAGAGAAAGTACCTCTTAAATCTCTCAAACCTCAAGCCAAAGTGTCATGCTAAGACTGAAAGGTCAAAAGCTAGTCTTCAACCAGCTCTCCAGTCTAAGCTCTGCATGGTTAAATATGTTTCCCTCCAGAACGTGACATCAGAATAGCAACGCAACAACAACAAACCTATTAGATCAAGGTACGGGAACCCTTTAGGGAGTCAAAAGAAAGAGATTAACAAATTGTGAACAGGAAGAGAAGTTAAAGAAATGGGAGTGGTGTTTGTTATGTCTTAATTTCCAACTTCTCATTTTACAACGATAAATAAGATAAGGGAAGTTTTGAAAAAGTGCTTTATGGAGAAAACATTCAGCAATTCAGGAAAAAAACATTTAACTGGGGGGTATTGGTAAATCTAAAAGAAAATAAAGGGGAGAATAGAGAATAGGGCCAAACTTTGTTTAAGGCTGACTAAAGGCTCAAATTGGAGGAGGTGGAGCACCTGGGTTGTGTAACCATTTGCAATGACACAGGCGTCTACACAGTTCGCAATGATCTATTCCTTTGGACAGGGAAACCAAGTTCATTCAACTTGGTTTTGCATGACCGTGCTGCATTTGTAGCAGCAAAGCACTGAAACAACTTCACTGAGAATATCTTGAGGGCTTTTTTTTTTCCTTCAAAACACTCTGAAAGGTCTCAAACCCTTCCTTCATTTTTGCTCTCTACAGAACTGTTTATTTAGTATCTGACCAAGCTGTCTTTCTGTATTAAATTTCCAACCAAGAATGCCTCTGTTTTGCTCTGTACTGCTTTGGTTATCATGTTAACTTCTCCTTTATCAATGTAATGACAATATTTTAGTGACAAATAAAATGCTTACAAAAATTGAAGAATAGAATATTTTCATACAGAACATTAATTATTCATTAAAAATTTTGATTTAGTGATGTCAAATGATCTCAACTGATATTTATGGCTTAGTTCTGAAATTCAGATGTAAGAACTAGGTTTGTTTACTGATTATTTTTAAAGATATGTTTGTCCATCTGATGCATCTCAGAGGAAACAATATACTAGATAGGAGGAACAGAGTTGCTTTTTGCCGATTCTAGTGGGAGTAGAGTGTTGAATGGAGGTATGCTGACAATGATGATAGAAATGAATGTCAACCTTGAAGCCCAAAGACATACAGAAGAGGGAGGCAAGGAGGAACAAGAAGACAGAAAAATGAAAGAGAATGAGGGAGGTGTAGCATCAATCAGAAGAGATCTTTTGGTTAGATCCTATTTCAGGAAAGTCTTGTATCAAGGTGGACCTGCTGACATTTCAAACCTATCTTCATATATTCTCTGACACTGAGGTCAAAGTGAATTTACTAGTAAGATGCTCAACACTTCCCAGTAGGCCAGATTCCTTGGTAGAACCCTAAGATCCTAAGGAGACCATATAAACATGGTTTCTCTTTAAATGAGGAAGTGCTGGATTCTGCCCTCCTGTAAATCTGTAGGCCAGATTGCTTATGGTCATGACATATAATGTCTACACCAAGCAAAAATCAAAAAAAAAATCTATTTTCTTGCTACTAGGTTTGGAACAAAATATGTTACTTTATTAGGATAACAATTCAAATTGTTTGTCTTTTACATTTTTACTCTTTTATTCAAACATTATCTTGGTATGTGTAGAAAATCTGCTTTACTTAAACATATTGTCTATATTGATTCTCTACTAGATTCGCAATATGTGAGGTCACAGGTTTTATTTTAGGCAATTGTTGACAAATGTGTCCTGAAAATTTGTCTACTCCATCCTTGATTCTATGACTTGACACATAAAATACACATATGAAGATAAAAAGTCTCGTGTACTAAGAAAGTACTGGAACCTGTCATCACTGATTATTTTTCCTTCAAACTAAAAGGCTAAGTTGTTTCTCACATACATACTTGAATAAATATAAAAGTATAGCTAAAACAATGGCATAGAAATGAAATTGAATATTTTCGTTGCATCTACACTATAGATAAATTTTGTTCAAGAATGAGAGATTTAAAATTAAATTTTCATGCTTTGACACAAGCAAGTCGAAGGCAGATTATTATTTCTTCTCTTTAACTAGAAAACTTCCCAGATGAGAAGATTGCTCAGTCTGTAGGATAAAGTGCTTGCCTTGCAAAGCATGAGGTTCTGAACTCACTTCCAAAACTCATCTAAAAATTACTGGTCATGTTGGTGGACATTGTGATGCCACTACTGGGAAGGCAAAAAGAAGTGAAGCTGAGATTTGCTGGCCAGCCAATCTAGTTCACTTGGTGAGTTCCAGGCCAGTGAAAGGCGCAGCCTCAAGAAAAGGTGAATTGTACCTAAGGAATGAAACCCAAGGCTGTTCTAACCTCCACATGCACTCACATGCACATGCTTGTCCATACACACAGGGGTGCACACACATATACACGAATGTAGGAGCTTCCAAAATGTGGTTTCTTTTCCTCCTTTTTATAACAAATCTGTGAGTTCCATCCTAAAATCACAATTTCTTCAGACCTTTTGTATCTGTGTGTCAGACAGGCAAAAACACTTAATATTTGTTCGTTCATGCCATGTAACTGTTTTAAAACCTTCAATGTACAAAAATAATTTTATAAACTAAAATTCTAAGATACAATAATAATTACTATTAGTGGTGATTAGAAGTAAATGATGTTCCTTAGTATCATATTGAAATCCTTTTTAATGAGCATAAATCCTATTCCAATCTCTATTCTTGGTGGTTCATAAGATTGGTTTTCCCTAGTCATTCTACAATTCTGCAAGTCAGGGTTCTGAAGTACAGACAGAAAGTTAACCTATCCAAAGCTCCATCACTAAAAAGTGGGTATACAGGGTGATACTTCCCTTGATGTTCAGTCTTTCAATGCCTCCAAACTTTCAATTGAAGTATAATACCCCACCTAATGCCAACCATTGCAATAAGACTTGTAAAATCATGAAAGAAAAAGATACCTGCCTCAAGCTCTAGACTCATCTAATTACCATAAAAATAAAATAATGATGTACTGCATAGCAGGTATTAACTGATTCAAAGTGAAAATATTCTCAGATCTCTTAGAAACAACAATGATTTTATATATATATATATATATATATATATATATATATATATATACCATAATGTAAAAGAATAAACTTATAGATTTGAGTTTTGATGTAATGTAAAATCTAATATTTGGGGCAAAATTTAACCTCCTTTTGCTTTGTGTATTGAGAAAAGCAGTTACCTCATTAAGTTTTTACAATTTTTTTCTCTATACTTTATGAGTGTTTTGAATATGTATGTGTACCATCTTCATGCCTTCTGCCAGAGGTGATCAAAAGAGGCATCAGATCCTTTAGAACTGGGTTTACAATTTATTGTGAACCTCCATATAGGTGCTAGAAATCAAACCCTGGTCCTCTCCAAGATCAGCAAGAGCTCTGAACACCTCATGCATTGCCCTAGCTCCCAAATTTACTAATATTATAAGAGAGTACATACATTGCATAACTGTCCAGAACACAGAATACAACTATTGTTTTTTGTGATAATTATAGCTGGCTGCATTAGCTTGATGTGCGCTGTCAATATAATCTGCAGTATATGGTGGAGAAAATTTCTTTAGCTCCATCCCCAGCTTGTGGCTCTCAGAGCAGCAGTGTTAGTATGTGTGTGTTACTGTGAATCACTGACATCCTTTTTCCCTCTTTTGCTGCTCTAGACCTGGATTACGTAAAATGGAATTTTAAGTGCTGGGAGTTTAAATTCTATCTTTGTTTCAAGCAAACATAAAGCAGAGTCCATTCATTACTGGATAGTAAGAGTCCACATTCTGAAGGGCAGAGCCCAGCTCTGTTCATGTACAGGGAAAGGCTGACTAGGCAGAACAGAAATACCTGGGTCAAGTGGTACCAGCCGTGCAGAGTTAGCAAAGCAGAATTGGCCTCATCGCTGACAGCTCAGCTAGCTACATTAATAGGAACAAGGCTTTTTACATCTTTAGCAATATGTTCTTGAACTAAATAAAGGTCGTACACAATGACATAGCTCCATATGGGTCAGATGCTAGAAGAGGCATCTTAATTCTGTTAAACTGTCAAGTCAAAATACTAAGGAGCAGTCCTGCGATTGCAGCATGCCACATTCAAATGCTGGAATTGCAGCAAAGGGAAAGGAAGAGAGACCTGCATGTCTCACAGAAGTGACCACACTGGCAGTGCCTTTCAGCTAGCTACCTAATAAATGGATATTTTTCATGGTCTGTGATCAAAAGGAGACAGTAGATAAAGAGCAATGTTAACAGCATTTGCTGACATTTGAATTGTTTCTGTAGCGACATATGGATGAAGGCACATGATTCTACTTACATTCAGTATCATTTTGACAATTGTAAGCGTAAGTGCAACAACATCTGGAAAGTGCTTAGGCTGCTCTGAGAAAGTCTGATCAATCCTTCAAGCAACTTAGAGAAACATAGCTTCGTCTCTCCAGTTTTAGCTAACTCTCAAGTTATGTTTTCCAATTTAGCCCTCTGCATAAGGATAAAAATATCCTGAATTAGATTGGTCTTTCTCTTCCTTAAACTGGATTAAGATTGATAAAAAAAATGTGAGCTATCAATATAAATCTAATTTCATATGAAAGGTTTTACTGACTGAATTATGAACCCATCAGAGAAATCTTTGATTGACTGTTCTTGTTTTACAGAATAGGAAACTGAGGCTTTGAGAGATGATCTATTCCAAGTCTGTTCAACTACAAAGTTAACATTGTTAACATTGTCTTCATTGCTGCCTTGTAATCCTAATCTGTCTCATAAATGCAATTCAATTTGATAATGCTTGTCCTCATTAAGACCTGGCTGTTATTATAGTTAAATATGCTACCCTATTTATACAGTTTCCAAATGCCACTCAAATTTTTGTGTACAGTTTTATTATGGACTAGTTTTAGGATCTTACAAATTCTGTAATAACCTGTATACCCTTACCAAGAAGTTAGAATGTCCCAGTGTCTTTCTTCACCTTGTTTCCTTCCTTCCTCCCTCCCTACCTCCGTCTCCCCTTCCTTCCTTCCTTCCTTCCTTCCTTCCTTCCTTCCTTCCTTTCTTCCTTCCTTCCTTCCTTTCTTCCATCTTTCCTTCCTACCTTCCTTCCTTTCTTCTTTCCTTCCACCCTTCCTCCCTTCTTCCCTTTCTCCCTCCCTCCCTCTCTCTTTTCCTTCCTTCCTTCCTTCCTTCCTTCCTTCCTTCCTTCCTTCCTTCCTTCCTACCTTTCTTCCTTCCTTTATTCCTTTATAATCATCTGGAATTTCAGTACCAATGACCATTTTACAGTTACACTGTTTTCTATTTTTCATGAATCTAGAAATGTTATGACTCCTATAGCCTGACCAGTCACTTAAAAATTTATACATGTATGTATGTATGTACATGTATACACACATATATTACATATATATACATTATATATGTGCATATATAATGCACAAACATGCACACAAACAGAGACTCTACCAGGCAACTACCAAGAGGAGGTAAAGTTAACAGTTGAAAAAATAACCAAACTATAGCAAAAAAATAGTAATAACTGATCACAAAGAAAATACATCTTCTTTAATCAATTTCATTTAAAATTGTATCAGACAAATATACTTTATTTCCAAATTATATTTGAGGATCTTACTAAGCAGTAAACAACACTTTCAGATATCTTCTGATCTCAATCCAGAGTTTACTGTCTCCTGGTTATAGCCCAAGTCTCCACTATGCCTTAGTTATTGCTATATGGTCCCAAATTTAATATAGATAATTGAATAGGTTTATTTAGTCTATTGCAAGCTTCAAACTCCCTATCTAGTTCACAGAACAGTTAATCATCTTTTCTTTTGTAATAATGGAGATCCCAGAAAATTTGTTTTTAGTAGTAAGGAATAATAGTGAGGGCATATAATACATCCATTGTATAGATTATTTATTCCATCCCAAGTTCCAAGATTTTGTATTTCCTTCTGTAGGTTGAAACTCTGACCCTGTTTGTACCATCATTGCTTGTATCAGTCTAAGATAGTATGTAGCTCTAAGCTGTAGTAATGACTCAGCAAACAAAACCTCAGGGTCAGGATGCTTGGTTTGTTTTTACTGACAGAGCCAGAGAGCCAAGAGTTCTTTCTCATATTGAACTAACTGGACAATCTTCCTGGCTTCCTTTAAAGGATCTCAGTAGCTAACTTTCCAGCTGTCAACCCTGTCTGTTTGAGAGTGAAGGAACTATTCATGTGTTAAGTGCCTTGGGTATTAAAAGCATAGAAACACTGGAGAGAGTTGGGTCTGGTTGGCTGAGTTGAGCAAAAAGCCAGAGAAAGGCCTTCCTACTAACTAGAATTAAAAAGAGCAGGAAATGGAAGTTCCCTTATTCTCCCCCAATAAATTCAAAGCAATCTTTTATCAATTCATTCTTTAAAAATATCCTTACATCTATTTCTTTGACGGAACATCATTGTTTTCACTGGGTATGTTGACATACTATTCCTACTGAAATGGAAGTTCCCATCCCTCCCACTTCCTTGCTTTTTGCTTTTCAATTCACTAAGCAAGAAAGCCAAGCCTGTTAAACCTCAAAATACTCTCTACCAAAACTCAAGGTTCAAAAAAGTCTGCCATGAACCCTGGAGTGAGGTCTGAGCAAAAGCTGTGTACTGTTGCTATACCTGAGCTAAACATAGTGAGGCAAAGTTGCATTTGCACAAACAGCATCTGGAGCCCCTGAGATACAATGGCTTTGCTTTATACATTGTAGCAGCTGAAGTCAGAACATTCCAGGTTGACTGATACTTCACTGCTATTACTAACCTAAAATAACTGATAATGAAAACATTGCAACTTCTAGAAGATACTCTCCTTACAATTATCAAATCTCAAATAAATAAAAGACAGAATTATATCCATTTGCTTTCAAATAGTGCTGAGAATTAATCTACACAATTAATTTCCCCACACCCCCAGTTTAAATCCACATGCACACTGCATGAGAATGTGAGTGGGAAGGAAGCAGATAAAGTTAGACAGTCTCAAAGCAAAGAGGCACTAGTTTTCCAGAATGACATTTAGGAAGGACTTCTCTTTTTTTCCCCGAATGGTTGTAGTATCAAGTAGCTGACCCAAAGCACTGTCCGCTCTCCCGAGAACTAGTTATCAGAAGCTGAAGGTGAATGAGCAGTTGAGAAGGAAAGGAATAATCACTATCTTCACAGAGTCTGGGAGGCCTCTGATAGCCTGCTGTGCCCTGTTGGCATCTGGAACTTCCCTGCCCTTCTCTTCTTAAACTTTCTGTTTCCTATTTATGTATCTACTACTGACTTTAAGTTTCATGATCCTTACCTCATCCTCTCCTTTAGAAAGAAATATAAAATTCTAATTATGACTGCTACTATGCTGTAGCCACTTAAATAAAAAAAGAAGAAGAAAAAAGAAAATGTTCCTTTTCTGACAATGAAACAATAGCTGGAATCTATGAAAAAAATACACCAGTTAATAATAGCCCGTAAGAAGGGTATATCTTGACGTGTGTCTCAGAGTTTTCCCACAGAGTGTCCATTAGAGTACTGTGTGGAGTGTCAGTCACAGGGCAGCTGGGGGCAGGGAACAGCTCTTAGCAGCTGCAGTTAAGCTTCTCCAACATCCCTGTACAACAGTCATGAGATAACCTTGTCTTTACATTTGGTTTCTTTGCTTATTTGATAATTTGCCTTTTAGGAAAGAAGAAGAAATATCAGTTTCTTTTAGGATGAGGTCTGATATCTCCAAACTTGGATGCAGTTATGAATCTTTGACTACATCAGTCATGTCTGAATAGATCTCTTATGCTGCAATTAGCATCTTTTAGCTAAATATAGTCATCAGTAGTTGGAAAGCACTGCTTAGGTGTGCCTTCCTTTGCCTAGTTAGCATACTTGTCATCTCTGCCATGAACATGATCACAACAGTCTTTAGAGTTGGCTCACAGCCCACAGAAAGTCCCCACTCCAAATACACCACCATAGACAGTTCCGGAGAAGATCAACATTCTAGCACTATCGCTTGGGGATTTCAGCATTTTGGAAATCTATTTACAAGTTTTTTTCCCTATTTGGTAGAAGCGAGGTGCCAAATCAGACATAAATATATTCACAAATACAGAGATGCAGACACAGTTACAGTGAAATAGTATTTTCCTTTCTTGAGAGCAAAAAAAAAAAAAAGGTAAAATGTTTTCTTCATTTCAGTTTCAAGGAAAGAAAAGTGCAAAGATTTAAGGCACAGGTAACCACCAGGGATCATTGAGGAGCCTGAGTCCAGCAATACGTGTGATTGAAGTCACATGAATTCCGATGCTGCTTTCTTTTATGGCCAAAATACATAATTAGGAGCAATTTTCAACCACACTCCCTTCTCTAGAGACTGCGATGGTAGAGAAAATGTTCCCAAACAACAGAAACTGCTGGTCTGAAGCAGGGGAAACGATGTTTAAAAGGGTTAATGAGAAGCAGTAAAAAGAGTCAGTCCAAAAGTGAGGCTGACAACACAAACAGTTCCCACTTTGTTCTCATTTGCTCCTAGTAGTGGCTGTGCTCCCCAGAGCAGATAGAACTGCTCTTGGAAAAAAGACCTTCAGGAGTCTACTTTCCAGTTATTATAAAAGTCTGATTACACTCCCACTGCCATCCCATGCAGTCTCTGAATGTGGTCAATTCTGCTCCTGTCTCCGTACTTCTGCCTGCAGCTAACCTCAATGATTTCCCCCTGAATTTTAGAGATTTTTTTCAAAAGAGGCAGCACTTTTTATTTTTATCACAAATTTGCAGATTTCCTACATCCAGAATTCACCATGAAACATTAAGAAGAGGTGTATAAACTGACAAAGCAGGGTGATCATTCGAATAGAAATGGAAATAACCTCTTTGGCATGAGAATAACCCCAAATGCCACACACTGGCTCCTCTCTGCATTACAATCGCAAAGTGTGCGCTTATGAACTGCATATGGAACCGGAAAACACAAACATCGTAAGAAAACAAGGTACCAGAGCCGAGTGGTCTGGTGACTTACCTTCTCAAGTGGATCCTCAAAGTTCACCAAGGAAAATTTTAAATCCTCTAGCTGGTCATACACCACTCCAATTTCCTTTCCTCTTCTCTCTCTCTGTCTCTCTGTCTCTGTGCGTGTTTGTCACATACGAAAAAAATAATCAACTTTCAAAGGTTCCATTTATTTGATCCACCAGCAACGGCAAGAACGTGTCCAAGAGACTCCGCCAAAAAGTAACCCAAAAACTCATCAAAGGCGAAAGGAGCCGGGGGAGTAGGGCAGAGAAGGGGCGGTGAGAGGTGGGGGACTATAGATTGGGAGCCCCGCTGCCTGGAGATTATTTTCACGCTGTTGAGATCTCTTCTTGTGCGTTATACCTGCTTTGGTTGTCACACAAATTCACACACACAGGACGGACACTCACACAGTCTCTTTCACGAGAAAGCAGTCACCCACACGCAGGAACACATACAAACACATAAGCACTCACAGAAGCCTGTGTAATGAAAACTGTCAGTAGTAACCTCCAAGAGGTGCTGTGAGCTGCAGATGGTATGGCTTGCGGTTACCTTCCCAGGTCTGTGGAGAATCAAAAGAACATCCAAAATCAGGGGGGTGGGGGGTGAGAACTAGATCCCGGATTCCTCTCCCCGAGGCAGATGTATCAAGCCAGGAGCGAGTCAATCAGCAGAGGTGTCTGCTTGCACGGTGCCCCGGATTATGGCAAGGTTATTAATCTTGATGCGCTGCATGCCCCCACCCCCAACACTCGGCAGCCTGCATTGAGATGATTGCCAGGGCCGTGTCTGTCCCTGCTCTACTGCGTTTTGCTCAGCGCTCTGATGCTGCAAGTGAGACACAGTGGAGGCAAGAATACTAATAAGGTGGTTAGCTACAGTTTCTTCAAGGCAGTCGGCACGCAGTACAGTAAATGTGGACTTCCCAGGGCTCTGTGTGTGTGTGTGCCTGCCTGTCTGCAGGGAGGGCAGCGAATCCATCTCCCGCCAGCAGGAGAGATGGCTTGCATTCTGCTGCGGAGGACTTTATCATCAGAATAGTCACTGTCCTGCATCCATTGTTTCTGACAGTATTTTACTTGGGATGAAGAAGGGGGGTTAAAGGTTTAGAAGCCTGGAGCTGGTATTTGAAAGAGGTGGAGGAAAAAAAAAAAAACAAAAAAACAAAAAGTCCAGGGAGACAAATTAGCTTTATAAATAGGCTCCAAGGAGGCCAAGGCAGATTTTTTAACATGCTGCTGCCCTAGCTGTTAAATGAAAATACAAAGCAATTTCAAAACCCAGCCTGAGCCTATAAATCTTAGAGTTGGCAACAAGTATCTGAATTTGACTGATGGAACAGTGGACAAATGGATTTCTGGCGATATAAAAAGTTTGCTCATGCCTTTTTCTTTGTAGCCTGGATCCATTGAATGCTGAAAACCAAAGTTCAGTCATTTAAAATGTGAATTTAAACTTTTATTTATTATTATTTAATTTATGTTATTTATGTTAGAGTATTATTATTGTTATTATTAATTACTATTATTATTCTCAAGTTGTAGAGAATATTTGAGTGGCACATTGACACTGTATCCATTTTAGGACCAAAACATATAAGTAAATATATGTCTAATATTCTAAATCCCTCAGTTGCTGATCTTCTTCTTTAAGGTTGTGATTCACATCGCAATATTGCTTCTTTGATCAAGGATACTCACTGAATTCCTTCAGTTCAATTAAAATGGTATATCTGGAAAAGAATTACACAATTGAAGAAGATGATAACAGTTATGGAGTTTTGTAATACTAGGTACGTCCAGCAGATGTCACAAAATAGGAGGCAGGCAAAAGAAAGCCACCCAGAACAACAAACATGAATTAATCATGTGTTTAATAAACATGGGTTTAATAAAATAGATGACATCAGTTTGAAATATTAAAATTTTATAAAATTTAAAAGGAAAAGGTACCCAGAGAACAGCCCCACATGTGTAGTTTTCTGAGTTTTCCCTTCCAGTCGCCATTCCACATGGCTCATTATCTATCATTAATATTGCCCAAAATTCTACCCCACTAAGATGGGGATTTTTGCC
Source organism: Myodes glareolus (assembly GCF_982192425.1). NCBI lineage: Eukaryota > Metazoa > Chordata > Mammalia > Rodentia > Cricetidae > Myodes > Myodes glareolus. The sequence continues at coordinate 82,620,720 of NC_142035.1, forward strand.
TCTGATGGCTTCTGTACTCTACAAAACAGAATTCAATATTGCCTTGCAAATACAGCAAATACCAACCAGATAAAGACACGAAACTGATCCTGGAATGAAACAAATTAGGTGATTAAAGATTAATAAGTAAAGTGTGTGATATTTCAATTTTAACACAATAATCCTGTTTGATCTTGATCATGGTCATACACATCAGCTTGAAAGAATTATTACTGTCTGCTATATCATTACAGTCTCCTATTAATGAGCTGTACAATATTGATAAATGCATAATCAAAAACATACAAAAACCTTTGATTGTTATCTATTTGAGTTATTTTTTTTTTGTTTTCAAGGTTTATTTTGTTCTGAGAATCGAACCCAGGACTTCCATATGTTAAGCTGAATCCTGCCACTAAGTTATAACTTCAATTCCTCTACATATGACAGCTTTTTCCAAAATCTACATATCCCTCTAGCCTTTATTTAACGAAATGTGACTGACTAATGCAAACCCACTGCTTCACAGCACAAGTTGGTCCCTATGTCAATAAAACATGGAGTTGAAAGCTTGGGCCTGAGTACTGACACAGACTGAGGTTCACATGCTACAGTTACCTTCTTTTAGATAATCTCCAAGAAACTGTGTGCCTCTGTATCATTTTATTTGTTAATGAAAGAGAGACCATTTTGATCTCACTTTTTGGGAGGACGTTTATACCTAAATAAAATTATATAAAGGCTGGAAAAAAATCAATATTTACTGTATGCTTCGTGTATTTACTGACACAGCCTGAGATATATGTGACATGTATGTTGATGAACAAAGTAGATACTGATCCTTATTATAGTAGTTCTGCCTATATAGACCATCAGGTGACATCAATCAATCAATCCTTTCAGGGTTGAAAGTGTGTTTTTAAATTTATTCTTACATATAGCTGTTCCGACCTCATTTTTGTAGGGCTATAGTCTCATAACATTTGGTACTCCTTGCATGTGTATTTATATGCATGCTTGCATCCCTCTGTGTGTTTCAAGACTAATGTGGGGAAAAATTTCACTGTCTTGATTGCCTGACATCTGGACTCAAGTGGAATATGTATTTAGAAAGACAATATAATGGTCATGTACTGCTTCCTAGCAGAGACTTGTTTTGAAGTCAGTAGTGTCACCAACCCTCAAAGTACTGGTTGGTCCTTAACAAAACAATGAACTGAAGGTCTGGCATTCACTAAAGTGGATACCCTACTTCCCAGTGAGATGACATGTGAAGTTGGAGTAGATCTAGGAAGATCTACTTAGCAGAAGTTAAACGGACAAGTCACTCCTATTTTCCTGGGTCCCTTTCTCCCAGTAAACAGGGACTAATATGTAGCTGGCTTCACTCAAAGCCTTCATTCCTGGCATGGTTTGCATCTCCTAGCACCCTCGAGGGAATGTACAAGTATTCTTCTTCTTCTTTTTTTTAAATATTTGTATGATTATTTATTTATGTATATGGCTGTATATGAGGAGGACAAAGGGATATCAGTTTGCCTGGAGCTGGAGTTACAAGCAATGCTGTACTGCCTGTTATAGGTAATCAGTAATGAACTCAGGTATATTCTCCTAACCACTGAGTCATCTTTCCAGTTCCCAAAAATGCAGTTTTTTTTTTTCTCAGAGCTACAGACAACACAAGAAGAATCTGGACAAAGAGGAGCTGACCAGTCTTTCCCAGTTCATTACCATTAATCCAGACTTTCTCTGATTTCTTTTATTTAACACATCTGCTCATAAAAATACTGATGCAGTCTATTGGATCTTTGCTTCTGAAGGGTCTCGTGCGTTATTCTAGATACGTTGGCATGATTTTCACTGCCTACATTTTCTTTTATTACAGAGTACTCATACAAGAACTTTATGATGAAAGAGGTAATGGATTATTTTGTTTTCCTTCAGGGGTCATGACTTCACCCTCATGAGTGAAGTTCTAAGGAAGAAACTCAAAGGAGATATTATCTGTTTTCTATATGACGATATAGTAAGTAGGGGATCATCTACAAAAAAGGATGAGGACCCTTACCAGGACTAGATTATCTAGTAACACCTTTACTGTGAACTTAACTCTTCTTCAAAACTAAAACAAATTTAGTTATTCTGTTTAAGCTGCTCATTCTGTATATGATTGCTTGAGTTATGACACAGGTAAAAATATTCCACGAGAAATTAGTACAGTTCATAAATGATCATAAGTCATCAATTCCAAGACGAAACATTGCAGATTATAACCAAAAGTGAGATATTAATTTAAATGCCTAAATGCTAAACTTCTTGGCTAGTGATCATTAAGAAATTATTAAATACCTTGTAAGTCACTTGACAAGGAGGAACAAAAACAATATGGTGACCGCAGAGTATCAATTGCATCTGACATACTACAGAGGCTCAAAAACACACACACAAGATTAGAAGTTCAGGTCATATAATTTGAATGTGTTTGCTGATAGGCCCAAGGTTCTTCAGTGGGTATTTTGTGACAGAGTGGACAACTTGTATAGTACAGCTAAGCAAAAATTCCTTTGCCAACCAAGTTGGTTTTTAAAGAATATCTTCTATGTCACTCTTAGTTTCATAGTGATTTCCTAGCCGTAAAATGAAATATATGTAATGACAGAAGCAGAGAATTTCGAAGAAGATGGTTCTTCCAAGGGGAACCTTATTCACTGTATATACTAAAGCAGGCTTCTCTTTTAGACATCATTATTAGGATGGCTCGATTTCAAAAGGTGTACATGCAATCTTCTTAAGCAGCACATTTGAATTAAGGACAAACCTACATACCCTACACACCCTCCATACTTAGATTCTTGTTATGCTAAAATTCTAAATTACAGCAGGAAAATGAACCAGTTTTGACTGTACAGTAGATATATGAGTCACTTTAACATGTATTATTTTGAGTACCAGTACTGATTGTAAAAGGATTAGATCCCAGTTAATGTAATGTTCGTAGAAATCCCACATGAAAATACCAACTTAAGATTTTCTTTTAAACTCAGTTTACCCATAGCATGCTACCTGGCTTCTGGTTGCCCCCTGTGTCATGTGGTATACAATAAGAACAGAAGAATGCAAATATGGCTTGATATTTGTCCTCCATAATTGGTTTTAAAATAGTTTCCTTGCACGTCAAACACTCTGTATTGCTTTTCTAGTCTGAGTTACCACCTAACCTTCTGGGTAGAGCAAGAGACTGCTGGTTTACTAAACAGTCACTCCCCCATTAGTTTGTCTTCTGGAGTTCTCATTATTTACAGCTTCGGTGTAACTTGGATCTTTTATTTAAAATATTTTAACAAGTTGCTGAGAATTCGACACCGTCATATGTCTCAAATTATTTAGCCCACTTGTTTATAACATAAAGCAAAGCTTAGAAAATTGTAGCATAAATAGAGAACTACTTGTATCCATGTCTCCCTGAGCTTTGGTCCTGGACTTTTATAATATATTCTGCTCATTAATCAAAAAATGTTCATCATGTAATATTTATTACATTTTTATTATTTTATGCACAATATGGATTTTATAATAATGATTTTTAAAGACTAGTTTTTATAATTTATTTGCTTCCTAGAGAAACAAATTTTCCTAAACCTGCAAGTACTAGATGAATCTTGGATGAAAATTTGATACACAAAACTCTGTTGAGGAATATAGAATATCTTGTTTCATGTTTATTTCTTTGAATATGAACTTCTGAGTAACCTCACAGTGGTCAGTGTACATTCTAAACTAACCATAGTAATGTAAAATGAATGCTTATTTTTTTATTCAACAATTCATAATCACTCTACTCTTAATTTCTGTATGATGCTCTCCCTGACATTGAACACTTGCATTCTCTTTTTAAGTCTAACTGGAGATGAATCAGTTTTATTGATCTCCTTGAAAAGGTCTCTGTATTTGGTTTCACGTTACCGATTTCATTTTCATTTTTAATTTATTTTCTTTTCTTTGAGACAGGGGTTCGTTATGTAGCTCACGCTGATCTGAACTTGCCAAGTAGTATAGGAAATCATAAGCTTCCTAAGTGATAAGATGACACATGTTTGCTAAAAGGCACAAGTTCATCTACCTTTGCTAAATCTTCTGTTTAACTTTTATTTTTCTTGATTTATCTACTGCTTCAGAATTATTTCATGTAATTTGCTCAATGTATACTTTAACTTTGTTCTTTTTTGCATAGTTACATTGTTTAGGTCTTATAGAGGTTGTTAATCTTTGAGTTTATAGTTATCATCAAAATTTGAAACTTTTTAAAGTATTAATATTTTATATTCTTCTTCAGTTGATCATCTTTGGTGACCCTAATTTCTATGTATATTGGGAATTTGCCCCTCCCACTGTTGCTATTGTTGTTTTATTTTGTTTGTTTGGTTGGTTGGTTTTGTTTTCTCAAGCCAGGGTTTCTCTGTAGCTTTGGAGCCTGTCCTGGAACTAGCTCTTGTAGACCTGGCTAGCCTTGAACTTACAGAGATCCACCTGCCTCTGCCTCCCAAGTGCTAAGATTAAAGGTTGCACCACCACTGCCTGGTTGTACTTTTTTCTAATAATTTTTCTTCTGTTTCATTTTATAGAATACTTGTTGCATAAATCTTCAAGTATGCTACCTCCTTCTTCTATAGTCAAATGCCCTTACAACACTGCCTATATTTTTCTTTAAAATCTCATATATTACAGTCTTATGCTTCTATATTGCATCTGTGGAAATATATTTTGGGTCTTTTCAGTGAAGCTTTACTTTCCCATAATATGTTTTGCTTTTATCTTTTTTTCTTAGAAGCATGGAATTCATAATATATATGTTTGCTATTCTTGTCTACTCAGTCTTTCATCTGTATTATTTCTAGACTGACTTCAGTTGATTTATGACTCCCACTCACAATGGGTCATAAATTACTATTTTCATGAATTCCTGGCAATGCTTATGGTTTGCCAAGAAATTTTGATCATTCTTATTGAATTCTGGTCCTTAAAAATGATTCCTATTAGGCTTGGGAATCTACTTACTAAGAGGCAATTTGAAGTTTTCAAGTTTGAGATTGTTAGGAAGAGAAAAAGAACCCATGGTCTAAAATTCATTTACCCCACCAAGGAAGCCATGTCTCTGTGCGCTTTCTACTGTATATCCCATTTATTTTAATATTTTCCCAACTCTGGTTGGAGAAACATAAAACATCTTGTCCTTCTGCCAACTACTGGATCATCCCGTCTATGATTCTAGTCAGTTCTTCCTCCTCATTAATCACCCTTCAGTGAAAACTAACTGGGACCATTCTTTCCAAGAATTCTCAAATTACATTCTTCTTTCTTCCATAGGCTGTAATGTCAAATTTGCATGGTTCATCTCATCAAAAAATAACTTTATTGTGTCAACAAAAAGAGACTCACGGCCTTCATCAGGGTTTATTTTCCCAACTGTATGACTAAGAAACTCCCCAAGGGATAAGTTGGAGTGTCATAAAGCCTATCTTACATTTCCATGCAACCCAATCATGATTGTCCAATGGTAACCAACGAATTGTCTAACGTCCAAAGAATCTTTTCTTTCAAACGATTGGTCGTTCCTTTCATTTAGAGAATGAGAGTAAATCTATATCTTATTCTTCTGGTTTGGCTAAATATGGAAGTCTTAAATTACCAATTCAAACAGTATGTCTGTCCATCTGTCTGTGTGTGGGAAGGAGGGATAGAGATAGATAGAGATAGATAGATAAATAGATAGACAGAGAGAGAGAGAGAGATAAAAGCATAATCAATAAAAACTCAGAGATGAATATTGGGATTCAACCTGAAGATCAGGAAAGCAAAGCAGCTAGTCAGTCACTGGCTCTTACTTCGACCTCAGTTCAAAATGGTTATCCTGCCTCCAGGAAAGCTCAGAATGAGACCGAGACTGAGGATTGTCTCTTCCAGTTTTATAAACCCCTCTACTTCTGGGATTGAGGGGGTGCACCATTACCACCTAGTTTCTATAGCAAATTCATGTGGTTACTGGGTTTAAAGGTGTGTGTCATTGTGGTTACCAGGATTAAAGGTGTGTATCTTTGCTGCCTGGTCTGTAAAGCTGGCCATTGTGACTATTTTACTTTTCTGATCTTCAGGCAGGCTTTATTTATTAAAATGCAAACTAAATTTCACTACAGGAGGGGAGGGGAAGAAGGGTCACTACACTATAGAATATTCTTCTTTACTGTAATAAAATCCCTGACAAATGAAACTTAAAAGCGAAGGGTTTATTTTGGCTTATAATTCAAAGGTTTATTCCATCATAGTGAGAAAGACAAAGAGCAGAAGCGTGAGACAGCTGGTCACATGGTGCTTCCAGTAAGACAAGAGAGAGAAATTCATGTTGCTACTCAACTCTATTCTTTTTGCTCAGCCTGGAATTCTTTTGCCATTTGAAGTGTTTCTCACCACTTCAGCTCAATCTCTAATAACATTTTCATAGATACCCCTAGAGGCATGTGTCTATGCTTGACATGGGCTGCATGGTGACGCAATTCAGCATTGCAGACCATACTTCTCCAGCACCTTTTTACTTCCATTTCTAATGATTCTAACAGTAATGCCTTTCCCTTTGGGAAATTTTATGTGGGCTTTGGTAAAAGATAAAAAAAAATGTGTACAACTGTAACCTCTTTAAACAAAATTATTCTTTGGGAAAAAAAACCTGCCTCTGTGGAACCAGGAATTTCATTGTACCCTCCTAATTACATTAGAGATTTACTAGACACACCTGATCCCAAGGATGAAATGCTTGCAATTCAGATCACAAGCCTGAGGCCATTAAAGGCAAGAGTTCAGTTAATAAAAACAGAAAAATCAGAAATGGTACAGTATAATGGGGGAAGAGTAAGACATCACGACCTTCCATTTTGAGAGCATATGACAGGAATAAGCCCATACAGAAAGACTAGGAAATTATAATATAGTGTCTGCTCCCCAGAAGAAATCCTTTTCCCATGGTCATGCATTTGGACAAGTGTTTCCATTCCCTTGGGAACTTAAGGAAAACACATGCTTGATAAACAGTCATTCTTATCTCTAGCAAGAGGAATTTAAGGCTGTTCTATTAATATAGGATCAATGCCTATTGTCAAGGTCAATGTTAGATTACTCAGCCTCTGATCTCAAGCTACCCCCCAGCTCACACGTCCTTTGTCTCCCATTTTAAATGCTGCTGTCAGTCATTTTTATTCACCCTCAGATCCTGTGGACCCCCATCCCCTCAATCTAACCTCCTACCCATTGCCACCATAAATTCCACCACGGATGAGGTTAGGGGAAAGGGGAGAAGGGAGAGGGAAGGGGGAAGGGAAGGACTGGCAACAGCTTAGGGGAGTGGGAGGGTGGAGATTGAGGAAGGGCGGATATAGGAGCAGAGAAGAAGATACCTACAGTAAGGGATCCATTTTAGGGTTGGCAAGAGGCTTGGCTCTAGAGGGGATCCCAGGTATCCACGGGGATGTCCCTAGCTAGGTCTTTGGACAGCAGAGGAGAGGGTGCCTGAACTGTCCTTGCCCCACTATCACGCTGATGATTATCTCGAATATCACCATAGAATCTTCATCCGGCGACTGATGGAGACAGAGACAGAGACCCTCGTCAGAGCAACAGACTGGGCTCCCAAGGCCCAGTTGAAAGGCAGAAGGAAGAAGAAGACGAGCATGGAAGTCAGGACCGCGAGGGGTTGGTCCATCAACTGAGGCACTGTGCCTGTGCCAATGGGAGTTCAACAATTCGAGTTGAACCAGGTCTGAATGAGCATGTGATCAAGCCAGACTCTCTGATTGTGGCTGACAATGGGGGCTGACTGAGAAGCCATTAATAAAGGCTCTGGGTCTTGTTTTTACTGCACGTTCTGGCTTTTTGGGACCCTAGTCTATATGGATGCACAGCTCCCTAGACCTGGATGTAGTGGGGAGGGCCTTGGACTTCTCATAGGACAGGGTTCCCTGCCCTCTCTCAAGCAGGGTGGAGAGGGAGGAGGGAGTATGGGGGTGTGCGAGGGGATTGGGAGGAGGGAAGGAAGTGTAAATAATTGAATGGAAAAATAAAATAAAAAAACAAACAAAAAACCAAACAAACAAACAATAAAGTCCAGCCAACTAAACAAAACAGTCACTGTATATTCTTGCTTCTTAGCAGAAGAGTTGTGTTCATTGAAATCCCTTAAGACCTCTGGTCTATAAAACCTTTAGGAGAAATGAATTCATAACAATTTTCAAATAACAAAGAAATTATGGAAAGTAACACATTGCCTTTAAAAGTGTTCACTATTTCTTGCCACTTAAGTTCTATTCATAAACAAGAGATGTATTGTCTCACCTTACTTTGAATCTGACTTCTGTCACGATTCTATAAAATCATGGGAGTTTGAACGAACTACCAAAGGAGACCATACCTTCTTCCGTAGAATCTATATATTCATAGCTTTCATGAAAACAGAAGTCTATCCTGAGGTCAAGGTCTGCTTGAAAGCATCATACACTGAAGGAAAGATCAGGTCATTAGCCCTAACTAAAGTAACCCAAATTTCCTTTACTTTATTTGAATTTGAATCATTAAAGTGGTCTACTAGATTACTCCAATTAAAATGATTGGGATTTCAATGGCAGCATCTTACCTTAGGGAAAAGTTTCTGTGATTTTGAAGGGAAATTTCTACATTTAAATGTGATGCCTGATTTCAAGAGCAAGATTTACAAGAAGGCAACATTGAAGTGTTTCAAGATGCTGTCATAAAATGAGACACTTCTATAAAAAAAATCACAGAAGAACAAAATACGTAGGATCTGAGAATACTTATGCATTGCTAAATACATAAAACAAAAATAAAAACAAATACAAAAGATCTTTTTTTTGTTGTTGTCCTCATAGTGCCCCTCACTATAGGGGTCAATAGCAATAGTACCTTCTCTCTTATTCTCTCTTAGAACATTTTAAAAATTAAAAAAAAGGACTCAGCCCAGGAACCTAGCTGTGACAACAGGGAGGCTCAGTTTGCAGGTAATGTCTCTCTTTCATTTTTAATAATTTTGGAAGTATCTGAGCTGGAAAGATAATGATTTCTCATTTGGGAAATTCTTTGTTCCTCTATCTTCCTTGTGTCCTTCAGGACCTTGAGTTTTTGCTTTAAATCAGGTTTTTAAGGAGACGAGAGATACAGGTTTGATTTGATTTTGTTTATTTTGTTTTTGGCTATTCCTTGGATTTGGGTACTACTTTATTGGTGTCTTCCCACCACTAGAAAGGGGCCAAATAAAGCAAGTAACCTCTTTTCTTTCAAGCTCCCAGTCACTAGGTAAGAGAAGACGAAAGTATGAGGCAGTATCACTCCTCTAACTATATTCGCCCAGGGATAAGGAATGTGCTACAGGGGGGTTGGCAACAGCAATTAATAATCTTAAATAGACTGTCCAATTTTCTTGGAGATTTTCCTAAACTTACTACTGTCTCTATGTTAAGGCTACCATAAATTGATATTGTGACTGTTGAAGACCTAACAAACTCATTGCTTTTGTTGCTATAAGTATTTGATTGTACTGATTCTTAAAATGTTAATTGCAATTTAAATTACGATTTTGCCTCATTTCTAGGTAATCTTAATTGATTTGTCTTGATGGCTAGTAGGAATGCTGCTTCTAATGACTTAATTTTAGAATTCAGTAAATCTATGAGGTTCCTCTACCTAAAGATGGTGGGTTATAAAAATGCTCATGTGGACCCCCCCAATACATAGATACAGTCGTGCACTATAGATATATATATGAGAGATCCATTCTCTTCATAGATAGACATGAGCACAGGAATGATCTCGATTACATCATTATACTGATTCCATCACCCTCCTTTAAAGTCACCTTTAGAAGAATGACTACTTTGTGTTTATTCCTCTGCCTCTCTCAGCCTCAATATGAGTTAGATGTGTAGAGTGGGGCCGATAATGTAGGAATGCCATTTACTGTCTCTCTCGTATCCAGACAATTGGATAGCTTTTTTCATCTTATTCTGAAAGTTTCATCTAAGTCCCAGATCTCCAAAACCCTGAAAGTAATTGTAAAACTCTTTTCTTCCAATGTTAACCTTTGATGCTGTGGATTTCACCTTCCCATTTGTTCTAATTGGTGCAAAAATAGATTTTCTAATTGAATTGTAATAAACTCCTAATAGGGAAGTATATTAATTCGAATTTCCCCCAACACAGAAGCCTAGGTGTGTTCAACACAGCACTGTTTCTACTTGACATTTCAGACTAGAAGAAATTAGTTAAGATGTCACAAGTTAGAATATAAGTGGTTTTCATAAAATTTTGATTTAATTTCTTAGAAAATCTGAGCAAAAACCTACTTCTTGTATTCACAGATGTAGGTAATCAAGATTCTTTTTGTTACAAGCAATATAATGAAACTTACATTTTATAGTAGAATAATACCTTACATTTAATTAATCTTCTGACTTTTTTAAAGTATAAGAAAAAGCCAACCAGGTCATTGTATTATTATGATTTTTGAACTAAAAGTTGCCAGTAATATCTAGTATCATGAAATATTAAGGAAATGTCTCTTATTTTCTTATTAAAAGCTAAATGCTTAAAATAAACTACTTCTATACCTGTCTATACCTATACTGTCCATGTACCTTCCAGTCTTACAATGGGGATCAGATACAGTGATGCTATTAAAATCTTTATAAATACTATTATAAATACTCCTACGTAACATTTAAATATTGCTATTAATATTATGACAAAGAACAAAATGAAAACTATAATCTTCCCTTGGTATCCATGGAGGATTCGTTCCAAGATGCCCTATGGATATCAAAATCTGCAGAAGCTCATGTCACTTATATAAATAGCACAGCATTTTCATATGATGGACACACGTCTTTCTCTCCACTTTCAATCATAAAATCATCTACAGCTTACTTACAATCCAAATACCACTGAGGAAGTGCTATATCAATAATTGTCATACTATGTTATATAAAGAATTAGGAGAAGAGGACTTTACTCGCTACAGTGGTAAAGTCTTACTTAAATTTATTTTAAACCACAGGATTATCTCAAACTGCTCATCCTACCCAACGCAATTCAAATGTTTATGCAAATCATTGTCACACTATATTGCTTGGAGAACAATGACAAGGAAAAATGTCCGTACATGCTCACTAAAGACATAAACATGTTTCCTGAGTATTTTTGCTCAGAATAATGGATGGGAGCTATAACTGGAAGAGGCCTATTTTCACATTGAAAGAAGCTATTTTTTTTTAAAAAGGCAAATGCCTCTCATTTAACAAGAAATCAAAGAAAATACCCACCATCTAACAGTGCATGGCCAAGATAAGTACCAGAATTAGAAACAAGCTTGCCATCCACAGTATCATGAATTTCTAAATATAATTACTCAAACAGTCAAATACTTTTTCTAATTAATATGATGATTGTAGATAGTAAATGCCAGATTTTATTGTAATAGTTTGTCTTTTCTCCTGTTTTATTGTTTTAGAATTTTAGCTTTTTATTGTCTCTGGTTGCTGTACATAAGACTCTGTTTATGTCAGGATAGCTTGTAACAACAACATCATAATATTATATCAGATTTATTTTTCTGTCCATGTACCTTCCAGTATGTTATGGGCTTACTATAAAGCCTAAAAGTGTATCCCAAACTCCAAGTCATTAGATTTTGTATTAAAAAATTACCACAAATAGTCTATTTTCTCTAAGCATACTTTGACTCTATGTAGATCATATCAAATGAAATTAATTCTTATTTTTTCCTACTTAAAAAAAGATAGTTCACATTTATGGTCTTTTTCTTCTTTTTTTTTTTAATCAAGATGTGTTCATTATCAACTATATCCCCAGAAGCTGTATATAATGATGCACTCAGAGTGAATGGTTCCATTCTCTAAATCAAGAAGGAAATGATTATATCAACCAATTATTGACAGAAGATAGTTGATGGATTTCCAAATTAGTCAGTGCTTCTAAGTTTTGATCAATTGCAAAACAAAATAATTTATATTTATTATCTTCAGGTAGAGTTAATGAATATTCTTGGATATCTTGGAGTACATTAAATATAAAAATAAAAATGTTCTGTGGGCTGAGGACAACCTTTCAGAACGAACCTTCATCTGGTGATGGATGGAGATAGAGACAGAGACCCACATTGGCGCACTGGACTTAGCTCCCAAGGTCCAAATGAGGAACAAAAGGAGGGAAAACATGAGCAAGGAAGTCAGGACCACGAGGGGTGCGTTCACCCACTGAGACACTGGGACGGATCTAATGGGAGCTCACCAAGGCCAGCTAGACTGGACGTGATGGAGCATGTGATCAAACTGGACACTCTGAATGTGGCTGGCAATGAAGGCTGACTGAGAAGCCAAGGACAATGGCACTGGGTTTTGATTCTACTGCAAGACTGACTTTGTGGGAGCCTGGTTTGTTTGGATGCTCACCTTTATAGACCTGGATGGAGTAGGGGAGACCTTGGACTTCCCACGGGGCAGGGAACCCTGACTGCTCTTAGGACTACAGAGGGAGAGGGAGGTGGGGAGGGGAAGGGCAAAGGGAGGCAGGGTGGAGGTGGAAATTTTTAATAAATAGATAAATAAATAAAAATGTTCTGTGTGATTGTCTCTTATATCCTAAAAAAACAGGTTTAATATACATATTTGGGAGCATAAAGAGGGGAACTTTATTTTGATTTTTTCCATTCCTTATTTCTCTATACATTTATTGTTGTTTTATTCATCCATCGGATATTTACTAAGTTCTATTCTATTAGAAAACCATTGTGAGATAAGCAGAAAAGATCTTTATTTAGTGGAAACTGTAGTTGGTGCATTTTATATCATTTTTCACTGACACCACAGAATGTGGGGGACGCATGCCTTTGCAAGACTTTAAGCTTCTACCTTCCCTTTTCACATCTTAGTGCCAAGGACTACTGTAAATTTGGTCAAGTTATTTTCCACTTTGTCATCCACTGTGCTCATTCTAGGATGTGGGAAATACAACAGAATTTTCCCAACACTTGATTCTTAAGCCAGTCAGATTAATAAGATTGCTCATTACAAGTCAACAGATTGTCATCTTGATTTATAAGTATAATAACTCTAATCTAGAGCAATGTACTTGGGCCCTTAAAGTCTCATGTTTGTGCCATGATAAAAAATACTTTTAATACATCTATAATAGATCCCATAGTCTTTAACATTGATAATGCTATTCAAAAGCCTAAAAGTTTCTTCTGAGAGTCAAGACAATCTTTTATAGATGAGCCCATACGAAATCAGAAAACAAGTTATGTATTTCCAATATACGATGGCACGAAGCTAAGACAAAAGGAAGGCATATGTGCATAACAACAACAACAACAACAAAACTGAGCTAAATTGGGAATGAAACCCATAATGTAGACGGTACACACTTCAGCTCTTGTTCAGCATCTGAGACTCTTGGTGACAGCACGGATTCCAACAAGTTTCAGGAGCACCAACCCCTCAGTTATGCCTCCTTTACCACACTCAGCTATCTTCTTGGCCCAGCTCTACCTTATGCCTGCAGCTTCCACTCGTGGAAATTCCACGGTCCTGCCATCTCCAACAGCCTGAGCTCTCTCTTACACCTTTTAGGCTGCACCTTCACATTTTCATTCAATGTCCTCCTCAGGTCACTTTGCATGGAATTTCATCCTGGAGCATACAGTCTGACCTCTGGAGCTTCCTGCAACATTTGTGAACTCTTCCATAGCTCCACTTCAGTTGCGGTTTTGAATGCCTGAAAAGCCATGCTGTGTGTATGAGGATACTGAGATTACGTGCAAGCTAAAGATGGGCTATGTCCCACATCCACCATAGTGGTAGTAGCTTCTGTGAAGCTTGGTCACTGGAGTCAGGAAAACATTCTCTAAGCCATTTTGTTCTCTGGGGATTCACTTGAGAACCTTTCTCTATATTCTGGCTATCTTCTTTCAGACTCTGCATTTTCACAGTTAACAGACGTCCGTGACGGTGATCACGCCCGCAGGGAAGCTTTCCCATGGTCTAAATACAAAACATTAGCTTTCTTTTTAATGGAATTAATCTCTTTCGGAATTATAGCTGCTTTACCACCTTCCTTCTCTTCGACTCTAAACTCACTCAGATTTCGTTGTTCACCACGCTGCCTATTTCTCTTCCATTAGCACTCTATCATGGTGAATACAAGAACCCTGAGAAGTAACAACGCCACAACCTGTATGGTAAGGAGTCTTAAACTTCTCTCTGACAAACTACTTGGTGCATTTCTTTTCAACTCAGATTTTCAGGACATGAGGAGACAGTAAGGTGAAGTGATGGAAGATAACCTGAATAGACTTTAATTCAGTTCCCAATACAGTCCTTCTTAATCCTTCACTCTCTGCATTTCTATAAATGTTCTGGTTTTCTGCCTACAACATTCTAAAGTTTCTCTACCCTGTAGCTCTAATCTCTTCTATACTTCTTTTGCAAACCAGTTCCCAAGGACTAAGAGACACCTGGTCTATTTAACACAAGACCCACCTGAATTCTATGCACCAATTTCCTAAATTGTTCCTTTTTTCCCCCCTTAATTTTAGTGAAACAATGTATAACATAAGCAATGCAAGGAAAGAAAGTTTTGCTTTGATCTCCGGTTTAAGTTCATCATGGAAGGAAATTTGTGAAAAAAATTGCTCTGTCTGTGGCAGTGGGAGAGTGAGGGAGGAGCTCACAGTGTGCTCACACTCGGGAGGGAAGGAGAAATGAAACCTGCTACTTACCTGGCTTTTGTTTCTTTTTGTCTTCTTTTATGTATTCTAGGCCCTGTAGGAATGAATCTCCAAGACTGGTGTTGCTCACACTCAGAAAGGGGGCTTCCCTCCTAACTTAAAATTTCCTGGAAGTGCCTCCACAAATTTGTCCAAAGTTTGTCTCCTAAGAGACTCACTCTCTATACTGCCAAGTTGAGGTTTTAGAGTAAGCATGACGACATGGTTCACTAATATTTTCTCTTTGTATATTTGGAGCTCAAGCTTAATAAGAATTCATTAAGAAAGAATCACAGTTTTTGTATGGATCTATACAAACTTTCATTTAGTGGATGTTTTTGAGATATACCAGACCTGAAACTATAACCAAGTTATATTTATATGCATAAAAATATAGACACTACCCCCAACCCTCCTATCCCCCATGACCACAGAAGAACTCTGAAACACAGGCTGCAAATACACAGAGAGGACCAAGAGGTGAGTAACTACCCACCCTGAGGGACAACCCACTCTCTAGGTCCTCCACACTGGGCCAAAACCCTGGGCCCCTCCCCAACCTGCCTCAGCTTCACTAGCCAGCCAGCAGGCAAGCTTCCTGCAGGTAGGCTGCTCCAACACCCCCACTGCATCAATCAGACCCAGTAAGCTACAAGTCCCACTCAGCCCCCAGACACTATCCCCTGCGACGTCAGAGAAACTCTGAAACAGGCAGCAATGACAGAGAGGACAAAGAGTTGGACTGCTCCAACACCCCTACCCCATGGATTGAACCCTACAAGTTTCAAGTCCCACTCTGCCCCCAAAACCCACCTATCCCCCAGAAATCTCACAGGAACTTTGAAACACAGGCTGCAAGTATACAGAAAGAACCAAAAGGTGAGTGACCACACACCAGGTGAGACACCTCACTCTCTAGGCCCTCCATAGGGGGCAGAAATCTGGGCTCCTCCACAACCTGCCTCAGCTTCTCTAATCAGCCAGAAGGCAAGCTTCCTACAAGTAGACTGCTCCAATACCTCCACCCCATCTACTGAACCCTGAAAACTACAAGTCCCACTCTGCCCCCAAATCCTCCTTCCCCCACCCACAACCTCAGAGGAACTCTGAAACATAGGCTGCAGCTACACAGAGAGGACCAAGAGGTCAGCTGTTCCAACACCCCCACCCCATCAATCAGATCCTGTAAGCTACAAGTATCACTCTGCCCCCAAACCCTCCTATTCCCCCATGACCTCAGAAGAATCCTGAAGCACAGGCTGTAACTACACAGAAAGGACCAAGAGAGGAACTCTGAAGCTATCCTATAATCTAACAAAATAGACTTCAAACTAAAATCAATCAGAAGAGATGGAGAAGGACTTTATACTCATCACAGGAATAATCCATCAAGATGAAGTCTCAATCCTGAACATCTATGCTCCACATACAAAAGCACCCACATTACTGAAGTTTAAGTCACACATCAAACCCCACACACCAATAGTAGGAGATTTCAACACCCCACTCTCCACCAAAGACATGTCAACCAGACAGAAACTTAACAGAGAAATAGGAGAACTAGCAGATATCATGAATCAAATGGACTTAACAAACATCTACAGAACATTTTACTCAAACACAAAAAAAATGTACCTCATGGAAACGTCTTGAAAATTGACCACATACTTGGTAACAAAGCAAATAGCAACAGATACAAAAAACACTTGGAATAACCCCCTATATCCTATCAGATCACCATGGTTTAAAGTTAGAATTTAACAACACTAATTGCAGAAAGTCTACAAACTCATGGAAATTGAATAGTGCTCAATTGAACCACACCTGGGTCAAAAAAGAAAAAAAAATAAAGAAAGGCAGAAAGAAAGAAAGAAAGGCAGAAAGAAAGAAAGAAAGGAAGGAAGGAAGGAAAGAAGGAAGGAAGGAAGGAAGGAAGGAAGGAAGGAAGGAAGGAAGGAAGGAAAGAAGAGATTAAAGACTTCCTAGAACTCAATAAAAATGAAGTCACAACATACCCAAACCTAAAGAACACTATGAAAGCAGTACTAGGAGGAAAATTCATAGGACTGATTGCCTGTAAAGAAAGTGGAGAAATCTCACAATAGGGACTTCACAGCACACTGGAAAGCTCTAGAACAAAAATAAGACACACTCAGGAGGAGTTGACCAATAGGAAATAATCAAATTGTGGGCTGAAGTCAATAAAATAGAAACAAAGAAAACAATACAAAGAATCAGTGAAACAAAGAGCTGGTTCTTTGAGAAAATCAACAAGATAAACAAACCCTTATTCAAACTAATCAAAAGGCAGAGAGAGACTATCTAAATTAACAAATGAAAAGGGCAACAAAACAAAAGACACTGAGGAAATCCAAAGAATCATTAGGTCATACTACAAAAATCTGTACTCCACAAAATTGGAAAATGTAAAAGAAATGGATAATTTTCTGGATAGGTACTATATACTAAAATTAAATCAAGGGCAAATGAAAAATTTAAATAGACCTATAAACTGCAAGGAAATAGAAGCAGTCAACAAAAACATCCCACACTAAATACAGCCCAGGGCCAGATGGTTTCTGTACAGCATTCTACCAGAACTTCCAAAAAGACCTAATACCTATACTCCTCAAAGTGTTCCACACAACAGAAACAGAAGGAACATTGTTAAAACTCTTTTTATTAGGCTACAGTTATCCTTTTACCAAAACCACACAAAGACTCAACAAAGAAACAGAATTTAAGACCAATCTGACTCATGAACATAGATGCAAAAATATATAATCAGTTTCTGGCAAACCGAATCCAAGAATTCATCAGAATAATTATCCACCATGATCAATTCAGCTTTATCACAGAGACGTAGGGATGTTTCAACATAGAAAAATCTATCAATGTAATCCACAATAAAAAAACTGAAAGAAAAAAACATATGATCATATCATTAGATGCTGAAAAAGGATTAGACAAAATCTAACATCCCTTCATAGTAAAGGTCTTGGGATACAAGTAACATATCTAAACATAATAAAAAGCAATATGCATCAATCAGACAACTAATATCAAATTAAATAGAGAGAAACTCAAAGCAAATCCATTAAAATCAGGAACAAGACGAGGCTGTCTACTCTTTCCATATCTTCACAACACAGTGCTTGAAATTCTGACTAGAGCAAGAAGACAACTAATGGAAATCCAAAAGGAAGAAGTCAAACTTTCGCTATTGCAAATGATATAATAGTATATGTAAGTGACCCCAAAAACTCTATCATGAAATTCTTAAAGCTGATAAAATACTGTCAGTAATATGGCAGAATACAAGATCAACTCAAAAAAAAAATATCAGTAGCCTTATTATATACAAATGATAAAGAACCAGAGAAAGAATTCAGATCTATCACCATGCACAAAAACTCAAGTCCAAATGGATTAAAGACCTCAATATAAATCCACCCACATTAAATATGATAGAAAAGAAAGTTGGAAGTAGTCTTCAATGTATGGGAACAGAAACCACTTCCTAATTATAACCCTAGTAACACAGACACTGAGAGAAACAATAAATAAACGGGACCCCCTGAAACTGAGAAGCTTCTGTAAAGTCAATAAGACAAAAAGGCAGCCTACAGAATGGAAAAAGATCTTCCCCAACCCTACATCAGACAGAGGACTGATCTCTAAGATATATAAAAAAAACTCAAGAAATTAAACATTAAAATTCCAAATAATCCATAAAACATAGGGTATAGAACTAAACAGAGAATTTTCAACAGAAAAATTTCAAACAGTCGAAAGACACTTAAGGAAATGTTCAACATCCTTAGCCAATAGAGAAATGCAAGTAAAAGTAACTCTAAGGTACAATCTTACACCAGTCAAAATGTCTAAGATCAAAAACACCAACAATAGCTTATGCAGGAGAGGATGTAGAGTAAGGAAAACACTCCTCCTTTGCTGGTGGGAATGCAAACTTGTACAGCCACTCTGGAAATCAGTATGACAGTTTCTCAGAAAATTGGAAATCAACCTACCTCAGGACCCAACAATGCAGCTCTTGGGCATCTGCACAAAGGATGTTCAAGAACATCTGTTCTACTATGTTCATAGCAGCATTACTTGTAATAGCCAGAACCTGGAAACACACTAGATGCCCCTCAACCAAAGAATGTAACGAAAATGTGGCACATTTACAAATTCAGTGGGGAAAAAATGACATTTTGAAATTTGCAAGCAAATGATTGGAACTAGAAAATCCATCCTGAGTAAAGTAACTCAGACCCAGAAAGATGGACATAGTATGTACTCACTCTTAAATAGATACTAGTTGTAAAGCAAAGAATAATGAGCCCTATAGTTCATGATCCTAGGGAAGCTAAGTAAAAAGATGGTCCCTAAGAAAAACATTTGTAGATTCATCAGGGAAGGGAAAATAGACAGGATCTCCTGACAAAATTGGGAGCTTGGGGATAGGAAGAGAAGGAAGAGCAGAAGGGGAAAAGGGGGGGAGAAGAAGAAGGGGGAAGAGAACTTGAGAGAACTGTATAGTTGTGATGGAAGAGTGATGGAGATGGAGAGCAAAGAAAGTGATATTTTGGTTAAGGAAGCCATTGAGGGGCTAGCACTAGAGAAATTCCCAGGAAACCACAAGGATGACCTCAGCTAAGACCCTCCCTTAGCAATAGTGGAGAGGGTGTATGAACTGGCCTTGCCCTATAGTCAGATTGATGAATATCTTAAATGTCACCATAGAGACTTCATCCAGCAACTGATGGAAACAGAGGCAGAGACTCTCAGTGGAGCACTGGACTGAGTTCCCAAAGTCCAGTTGAAGAGTGGGAGGAGTGAGAATATGAGCAAAGAGGTCAATACCATCCACTGAAACAGTTTACCAGAGGTAATGGGAGCTCACCAACTCTATCCAGAAAGGAATGAGCCAACATAGGACCAAACTGGACTCTCTGAATGTGGTGTTGTATGACTGGAGCAGACTGCGGGTCCACTGGTAGTGGTACCAGAATTTATCCATTGTGCTAGTACTGGCTTTTTAGGAACCCTTTCCTTTTAGATGGATACATTGTTCAGCCTAGATATAGTAGGGAGGGCCTTGGACCTTTGAGAAAGCAATGTGCCTTACCCTTTCGAGGAGTGGATGGGGCAAAGGAAGGGGAGAGGGAATGGAAGGAGGGTCAGGAGAAAGAACTGGATTAGTATGCAAAATGAAAAAAAAGTTTGTTTTATTTTTTGAAAAATAAAATAAAAAATCTGAACTTCGTTCATTATTTCTGAATATGCAATATGTTTCGACCTATGGGTATCTCTAATTAGATTTAAAAAAACCTTCACATAAAAAGGGCACTGATGAGACTGGCACAGAGATAAGCCAGCATCTACACACTTCCAGAGTTTAGGGAAAAGTAACTTTCATTTCAACTAGGAAAGAAGTATTCTCGCTGGAACTAAGAGACATATTTTAAGTATTGTCTTTCTAAACTTAAGTAAAAATTGAGGAAACAAAACCAGGTGGAAAATTTTGGCTTATTATAAAGAACTTTGCTTCCTCTGAAATACAGTCATAACTAATGAAAAAATACACATTTTAACTACTCTATGCTTTCTTTGAAAACTTATAGTCTTACTAATGAAATAAGCTAGTGCTATTATACTTAATATGATAATTTATTTTTACTTAACCATATTGAGTCATTATCCTAACAAACTTTATTTATATGATAATTATATTTCCTATTATATAAGTTTAAAGATAATTTCCAAGACATAATCTAATTTTAAACTTGACTGTTACTAAATTGAACTGATTAAAAGAGCATTCACTAGGTAACTAGGTGATATTTAAGTAACATAGAATATTGAAACAGTATTTATGAAGTTTAACTTCAAGTTGATATACATTTCACTTCCAGTATTGATATTGATATGATATAGTCATATAATAATTTTTAATGCATGAATTCATTTTTGTCACTTGAAAAATATTTTTACTGTGACCTGTGTTGTTGTTTATGACTAAGGAGTATACAGATATGTATTATATTAAAATGATACCCTAAAATGAGAAAAAAATTACTAAAACATCTGATTTAATAAAGAAAATAATAGAAGGATCATAAAATTATGGGGTGGAAGGTGGCTCAATTAAAAGTACTGACTGCTTTTCCAGGGGTCCTGAGTTCAACTTTCAGCAATCAAATGGTGACTCACAACCACCTGTGATGAGATCTGGTACCCTCATCTGGCCTCCTGGGACACATGCAGGCAGAACACTTTGTACATAATAAATAAAGAAATCTTAAAAATAAATAAAATTAAAGTAATTAAACTTTAACCATTTGGGTAAATGTTTGCTTTGAAGTTTATACTGTGAAGTTGCTAAAATTTCACTTTTAAATTTTTCTTCTTTTGGTGGATCTTCGTACCCTTCTTTAGCTCTATCTTGATGCATAAGCCCTTCCATTTATAATATTATCTTATTATTGGTATCTCTCAATGGAATATATTTTTTAAAGGGATACCTTTTGTTTCTTCATGACCTAATTGTATGATTGGAGTGGCCACTTGTCATCACTCAATAAACACTGTCTCAGTAACTGAAACTTCTATTATTTTCTCCTTGGAGAGACCCATGCTAGGAAAAAAAAAACCTCAATGTCTTCAGTGAAGAAGTAGAACAGAAATATATATATATAGTGCAAAGTAGTCAGAGAAACAAGATCTCGCCAGGAGAGCATGTGATTTTCAGAGACACCTGTGAACAAGGGTAAAGGCTCCAAAGATACAGACAATCAGAAGAAATGGTGCGGGATGATGTTGAGATTTCAAACAAGAATATAAAGAAAATGAACAAGAAAATCTGGCCATTGGTCTTCTTACCTGTTGAATAGTTGCTGTTCCATCACCACTGTGTTACATTAAGGGTGCACAATTTACTCCTGATGATTCACAGAGGAGTAGAAGAGCAAGTGGCATATATTTAAAACGTATTTACATGTTGCATAGTAGATTAAGCAAAGCATAAATATGATACATAACATTTTAAAACTGAATTCATGACAGGAAGAAACTCATTTTGGGAAATTTTCCTTCACAAAAAAATGTGTTCATTGGAGAAAGTTACAAGCCAAATATTTCAGTACTATCTGAAACCGAAAAGAAAAAAAAAATGGTAGTAAATCTACTCTTTTTTGAAATAAAAAAGCTGTGTGTGTGTGTAGCTATGTTTCTGTTTGTGTGTCTATGTGTGTGTCTGTGTGTGCATGTGCATGTGTGTGTGCATGTGTTGAAAATCTTTCTTTGATTGTTGCTGTTGTTGTAGTTCTGTACATTTTGTAACACCTTTCCTCAAAAGTAACTTTGTTTAAATATACGGTTTCTATATGTGGATTTACCATGTCCTAATCTTTCACAACAAGCACATTTGGTGGTTATGATAATGATGATAATATTATAACAATTTTAAATTCAAGTAGCATGCACCAATACTATTGCTTCTCATTTTCATAACTGCTCAGGTATTCTAGCTCTTTTACTACCCAAGACAGTTTTAAGATCAGATTTATTCTATAAATTAATCTTATAATAATTTTCTGAAGCTCCATTTTGGCAGAGGCACTTCTTTTTGTAGCATTACATTGATTGTCACAGGCCTCTATTGTGTATTTTGATTTTCTTTGGTCTCTTATCCCTCCCACCCCCCCCTCTCTATATATACATGCATATATATATATGTATATATATATATATATACACAAAGTATCCATGATAAAAATAATATATGTAATAATTTTTATCATGGATACTTTGTCTTTTACAGATTTATACCTATTTTGTCTTTTAGGTGATGTTATGTTATTTGAAACTCTGACAAATAACACTCCTTTTAAATATTGCTATCTAGTAATTTTCTGCTGGCATACAACATATAAGTAATTTTGGTGCACTATTTTCTGTCTTCCTGACAACTTACTACTTCAAAAAGCATGTTGAAAACATTTGGTATTTTCATATCCACAGGTACAATCATGTCTTTGATTTCCATTTATTTCATCCTAACAGGGAAGACTTCTAGCTTGGTGCTGAGCAGATGTGGCAAAGGCCTCATTTCTGTTCCTTGAGAAATGGGTTTTGTCTCCACCAGACTTGCTTAACATTTATAGGTGAGACATAGGTTCAATTCCAGGACTTTGAATGTGAGAGACAATTTCTTTAACTCTGAGCTAATTTCCTAGACTGCAAATGTTTTCAGCTCTCCCTAGTTTTCTGAGGTTTGGGTGTATTTTGTATTTATTATAGATACTACATTTTTCACAATTTTTGTTTGTACTTTTTATTCAACTTTATTCTATTTGCTTATGTTTCATTGCTTTGGAAAATTTTTGTGGTTGCTGCAGGTGCAACAATGTTTCTAACTATCCTCTAAAACTTTATGAAAAGATAACATTTGAATATATCAAATAAAATATACATATCATGGTGATTTAGTTCCTTTTGCTCTTTTTCCTAAGCATGACCACACACATGCACAAACACTCACAATCTCTCATGTGATGATGTGCTTCCAATATTGCTTGGGCAGCAGCAATGGGGCTAAACATGGTAAAAGTGCTTATCTCATATCCTGTGCTCCAGAGTTCAGTAGCTGGTACAAGGTGAGGACCAAATCCTGAAAGTTGTCCTCTGCCTTCGTCTGATGGCACACACACAAACACACACACACATACACACACACACATACACACACACACACACACACACACAATATAAAACACTAAATATTCATATATGTTTATAAAATAAATGACTTTTGAGCTAACTGTAACATTTAATATTTTTCCCTACTGTTTCTTCATTCCTAAGCTACTAAGTTTACGGTCAGACTCATTTTCTGCTGGCTACAGGACTTCTTTGACTAACATTTTCTTTGGAGTAGATCAACTGGTGACAAATTGTTAGTTCTCCCTCATCTGTGAACATTTCTATTTCATCTTCTGTCCCGAAGGTGATTTTCAGTGTACGTAGAAGTCACAGTTGGCAGGGTTTTTCCTTAAATCTATTGTTCTGCTGTCTTGTGACCTAGATTGTTCTGGTGAAAAATAGAAAACAACTTTTTTAATCCTCTACAGAACATGTTTGTTTTCTCCAACAGCTTTTAAGTTCTTTCTGTTGTTGTTTAGGGGTTTTGTTTTGTTTAATCTTCGGTTTTACTCTGTTTTGATGTGATACTTCTATACAATTTTCACTCTTTCCTTTTACTTGGAGTGGCCCAGTCTCCCAGGTATTTTAGTCTATAAATATGACTTCCACTAAATTTCAGAGATGTTGAGTCTCCATTAGTTTGTGCAGCAAATAACACTTTCATGTATATAAAACAGTGTGTGTCACAGGCACATTACACAGATGGGATATTTTTTAACCCCAGAATTTTCATCTTGTTATTTTTATGGGTTCTTTCTCTCTCTCTCTTTTTTTTCCTGAAATCTTCCATCTGTTTCTGTGCTGTTTACAGTTAAGTCACAAAGTACAGTTGTGATTTCTGGATACAGTTGTTTTCTAATTTGCCAGCCCAACATCTGGGTCAACTCATAGGCAGAATCTGATACTAGTCTTTATACGTAAGAACATGGTACATTCTTCTGTTGCTTTGTACAAGAAACCAAGCTTGATTGTGCTCTACTTATAAAACCTTCAATTGTGTTGAATACATACATGCAAGGCCATTTTAAAGTTCTCTGCAGAACATCTGGTCTCCATTTTGGCAAATGATCAATAGAGCTTGACTCAAGCTTTGCGTTCTATCAGTCGCCTTTAGGTAATCTGTCCAGAACAAACTTTTCTTTCAAACCTTTCTTTGTATTACTTAGTGTCTGTCTTGCACATGATGGTTCACAGTGAGCTCAAGATGTCTGTAAGTTTACAGTATGCTGTCATTCCACAGATGTCTTCTCTCTGATATTTTCCCTCATCCTTCAGTTCTGAAAGTTTCTTTTTGTTAGGATTTAGAGAAAAACAAGCAAGAGAAAACAAACAAACAAGAAACAAAATAAAATAAAAAATGCAACAACGAGTAAAACAAGCAAGCAAAAAACAAACAAGAATAAAATAAAATAAAAAACCAAAATAAAATAAAATAAACACAACAACAAAAAGCTAAATTTTAATAGAATTCTTTACTCCAGTATTGTTCCAGATAATCTGTAGATCCTAAACACACACAGAGACACACAGACACACACAGACACACACAGACACATAGACATATACAGACACACACAGACACACACAGACACACGCAGACACACACAGACACATACAGACACACATACAGACACACACAGACACATACAGACACACTTAGACACACTTAGACACACACAGACACACATGGACACGTGCGTGCACAAGCAAACACACACACACATGAATACAAGAAGAAGCTCTTTCCTTTTCACAATTCTTCCCACTCTTCTGCATGTTTTCAGTAAGTTACTCCTTTTTATTTGTTTTGTTTTGTTAGTCTGCAGTTATTGGTAGGAGAAAATGACTGTGCTGGGCATACACTACGTTGGCAGCACATCATTTTTTTCCTTTTGTACATTTGCTTTTACTTTTGCTTAATCAATAGCTAATTTTAAAGTAGCAAAAAATATAAAGGCTCATGAAGAGGCACTGTAGAAAACGATATGACAAGAATATGGAGACACTGCTTACATGTCAACCCAAGAGTTGCACGTTTCTGTGCAGGAGGTGACAGAAACCGACGGTTGGCCTGTCACTCAAGCCCTTCAATGCAGCAGCTGTCTTCACACGCGCTTTTACTGAGGTGTTTTCTCCTTCCTTCCTTCCTCTCTTTGTCTCTCTTTTTAAAACAATTCCAAGATAGAAATGAAACTATTTCAAGTTTGCTTCTATATTCTAGTCATGGCGCCAATCTTATTTCCCCAGAAGGCGTTTCTATTACTGACAGTGGCATTCAGGCACTGACAACCACACATTCCCTCATTATACATTGCATAACATGAAAAAAAGAAAAAGACCAGTAAAATCACTGGTCCTACATTTGGTGAGCCAACAGCATTTGAGGCAGGTTCACCTTAAGCCACAGGCACATTCATTTGACATAAATTGGCCATCGTGTAACCAGTGGAGCACTAAGTTTGGCATCTGGGTGTAAAAGACCGTTGCTCCACACGTTAGCATAAAAGAGCAAGGAATCCTCTCTCCTCCTCATTTATCCTTCTCTGTAGAATAATCCCTGCTGTCTCTGGTAAATCTTCACATCGTCCCTTTATTCTGTGACTGTTCAGCCTGCCTTCTTTAAACTGAGATTTCCCAAAATGGAGTGAGACATAAATGTGTACCAAGATTATTCATCAATCAAGTCTCATGAAGACTGGAGGAGACAAGACAGGCCTGAGGAAGATGCTGAAGAGTCATATGCCTTCAGCAGTACATCCACCATCTCTTGGAACTTTAGAGCTCTGGAGCCCTTCAGAGTGCCCTTGGAGCCTAGTATGAAAGCAAGGGGCTTAAATCCAAAATTATGAAAGTGAAGACAGAATGATACTACTTGGAGGCCACGCTTGCCAAATAATAATCTCAGCGTCAATCTAAGCTACATGAGTAAGACCTTACTGGAAGGAAAAAACAAAGGAAAAAGCGATCCTCTCAGAACCGAGGCAAGAGATAGACCTTTTGTATATTCTTAAGAACCATCAAGTACACTGAAGGTGGCGGAAAGGGTGGTGTGCCAATTTCTTCTGAACTGAAACATTTTTTCCATGAGTAAGCTTCAGCTCAGGAGACAGCTCAGGAGGTCAATAAAAGGTCACTATGTTTGGGAAAAAGAGGAAACTTGGAAGTTTCTTCAGGGCCTCTCCCCAACAGTACAAAAAGGTAAACAAATGGAAGGGGAGCAGACTCACCAAACAGTTGCAGGGAAAGTGTTCTCGACCAGTACAGAGGCTTTCTAGCTCTGCAGAGTTCTGGGCTGCGGTTCTAGTGAGTCATTACTAGTATTGGAATGTGCTTTTTTGGTGATGAATTTGCTTTGGAGTTATTCTTGTTCTTTGTTAAGTATCTCCTCACTCAAATTCCTATTAGTAACCACAATAACAATCCTATTTATTTACAAAGTTGGACTTTTGTGTAGTTGTTACTGGGCGGGAGGAAGGGTGGAGGAGGAAGTAGAGGAAGAGGGGAAGGAGAGGGAGGAAGAAGAGCAGGGACGGAAGAGTTACAGAATATCCATCAATGACCTAAAGACCTCCCAACAGGGCCCACTTCCTAATGGTTTTGCAATCTCTTCATAATGTCACATTGGAAATCAAGCCTTTATCACATAGAAGTTTGGTAAACCCTTTGTTCAAAAGAAATATAGCAAGCGTTGTGTGTACATCATAATATACTACTTAAATAACACCTTAAATACTTAGATGCTGAGTTGTGATACACACATATTCACTTAATAAAATATCTTCAAAAGTTCTCAATAAATATACACTGTGTTTCTGGTTTTGCAATATAGAATAAGGATATTGATAATAATAGCTGAGATGTTTAGTCTTGATATCTTCTTGGAAACTGGGGTGGAAGCGGTTATTAACACTTGGTGTAGTAATACCTAGATAGGAAAATTCTCTCCCCCTATGACCTTGCTATTACTATTATGTACTATTATTCTCCTAACAATTTTGAGTGGTTTTAAAGCCAGTTGAATTAGGTAGACCTTCAAGTATCTTATTTGTTTCCCTGTTTTTGTTTGTGTACTTAATTGTTATCTGTTTCTATCCCCCTGCGAGTTGGCAGCTTGCCTTTGCAAGATCAAGCTTGCATAGTCCACTATCTGTGGGGTGGAGGGCGGGGAAGAGTGGGCGAACATTGCTTGTTCGGACAAGACCTCTTAAATTAAAAAGAGAGTTTAAAATAGAAAATGTAATTTTAACACATGCAGATATCCACATGCTGAGAAGACAATTCCATTGTATTTCTTCGAACATTAAAGAAAAGGAGGAAGAAAAACAGCGAGAGGAGTGAGAAAAATAAAATTAGGGCATCAGACTGAACACAGCCAAGCCATTGGCAAAGCTGGCAGAGACGCTCCTGCTAGTGTGCTTCAGAGCACAAAGGGTCTGTGCCGCTGACCAGCATGGATCATGCAGAAGGCTAAAAGAGTTTTAAGGAAGGATAAGCAATATCACAATTTTTCTTTCACAAGTGCGTCAATACAATCTGATGCATACTATTTAGGTGAAAATTCAGGATGTCTTTTTATTTCTGTTAAGTAGATGATTTTTTTATCATTTTCAAGTAAATTATGATTTTTCTGGGTGACAGATTGAGATGGAGTGGCTAGAAAGAGGGAAAGAAGCAGGGAGGGGGAAGAAGGAGAGAGAAAATGCCTCTAGAAGATATTAGAATACAAGAGCTCATAGTTACTCACACTCTCCTTTTATGTAACAGCAGATATGGCTGTTACTGTCCTTTCTCTACTTCTTGACTCATTTCCAAAAGGCTTCTATTGCCACAATTATCACAGCAACAATATTTTCTGAATAGCAAAATGATTTCCCAGTCCAGCTATTTTAAGACAGTCTGATTTCTCACTAACAGAAGTGACTATAGTCCTGTGGTTGGCTGTGATGAAGGAGAAATAGTATGTAACAATAAGCATAACCTAGACAATGCTTTTTTATGTAGAAACAGTTTCATTGATGCTGACTCATCTGTCTATTTGGGTCCATCACTTCACTGGCCTTGACATAGGGCAGGCGGGGACATTTTCTGTTGTTGCTTTCTTTAAATGTATCTCTTTTAAGCTGGGAGAGCACTTTCATGTCTACTGAGCTTCATCCTGACTCAGTCACACAGACCGCAGTTGCAGCGTTGCAACATGGCTACATGGCTGCATGATTAAACATCTGTCTGTCTGTCTGTCTGTCTGTCTGTCTGTCTAGATATAGAAGTTTATATATCTTATAGTCCTAAGTTATGGAATGGCATTCAAGTTCAATCAGTAGCTTTTGAGAAAATTTTTGAGAAGTGTCCATTAAAATAAATAACTAACTAAATTAAATAGAATAAAATGCCAGATGCTGATGGCTATCTTCTTTTTAGCCAAGTCAAGAAATCAGAAAGGATGTTCCCTAGGTTCAAATAGAGAGGAGTGCGGAGACGAAGGGATATCAACTTGGATGACGTTGACTGGGTTCTTTTGGACCACTCTACTGTACCTGGTGTGTAGCCTATCATGCTTCTCAGCTCTATGTGCTATACAGTTCTGTTCTTCAGGTTCGGGGAAAGCAAGATTCCCCTTCCCCCTGAACCTTAGCAAAGCCTGATGAAGTCAGTCAGGTAAGGTCTGAACAATCGGTGCATTTACTCATTATTCTTTCAGTTGTGTCTGACTTGGGAAGTAATAAATTCCCACAGAACTTCTGGTCTTACTCTAAGATTTCGGTATTGGGTCAGGATCCCGAAGACCAAGTACTCAGAACTAAGGAGATTTATTTGCCCCAGAGGGACACAGGTCAGGGAACAAAAGACAAATGCAGGAAACAGAGATCGAGGGAGAAGTGAAAGGTTACAAAGCAGAGAGGTAAGTGGTATTGTCCTGGAATTGAACACAGGACTGCATCAGTATAGAGAGGAGACAGGTGTGGCCCATAGACAAATGGTATATAAAGGTTTACAAAGGTAAAAGTGGAAATTATGTATTGGATGAGGCATTTCCTTTTGATTGAGAATGTTAATTAGGATAGACATATAAGGCTTTTGATTGCTGAACTTCAATACTTTAATAACTGAATCGTAATCGTCAGCCTCGGGAGGAGGAAGTGGCCAAATAAGGGGATAGACTTTGGTGGTTGCTTTAGAAATGTAGTCTAACGGTTCTTAGGAAGGGAGAGGGCATGGGGGAGAAAGGTGAGACCTGTCAGAGCCATGTTTGCCATGCTTGGGCTGGGTGCTAGAATCCCTTCACTTTCTCTTTGTTTCATTAAATCTTATGTGGGAGAAGATGATTCTGGAAGGAGATGGACTGTGTTCTTTCCCCTCTTTTTGTAAAGAATTATTTCTACTTATTTAGTCAGGCTAGCTCAAGTAGTAATGTCTGTTCCTCCTTTGCAGCATGGGACAGCAGCATCCCAGATGTCATTGAGGACCATGACTCAGTAATGCTGAGTATTCGCAGTATTGCTTGTTCAACATTCTCCGCATGCTGGTTGTAATTATTATTTTTGAGATAATACCCAAAAACACTCTCAGACATACAAAGTTTAAATAATTTTCATACCCAGAATAATCAATTTCCTGAAGCAAGGATATTAAATCTTTCTCTTGTGCCTGATATTGCAAGTGAAGTCAAGAATTAAAGAGTAAGGCTAGTTCTCTAGTGGTGGCTGAAGATAGGCTAGAATGTCAGGAAAGGAAAAGGATTGTGAAGCAGGTTCAGATAAAGTGGGTCAGATCAAGAGAGTTGATGTTTACTCCCAGGATCTGTTATTTTTTTAAAACCTGATTTTAACAATCACAGAAGTTCCTTTGTTTGTGTAAATGACATACAATGAAACTAAAGTGATTGAACAAAATTCACATATTCATATTTACCCTTTGAGGCATGCTATTCTATTTATTGTGTTTATCCATGTTTCATGTTACAAGAGATAGCAAGCAAGGAATCCGGAAATCAAGATGCTGTGTGACACGCCACTTGCGTCATTCTTTAGAGATTTTGAGACTCTAATTCAAATTATAAAGCACAGTGCCAGAATAGAAGGCAGAGTACATTCTGACACAGATCTAATTGACATGTATTTTTATTTGAGGGAATAAAAAATAACCCAAATTATTTAAAATGATTTCTGTTGGCAGCGGATTCTAGCTGATAACTTTCAGTTGTGCAGCAAGAGACTCTGTGACCTTGAGAACATTATATGACTTTCCTGGTTTGGTAGGAATTTTGAGACACTATGGAGCCATAATACTATAGTATCTTATTCAGGATTATTTATGAAAAGATGTTTAAATGTAGTATGAAATACACCTGACAGCATAGCTTACGAAACAAAAACATTCATTAAGCAAAACAGATTTAAAAAAAAAAAAAAGGTAAGCAGGGGCTCATTAGCAATCCACATTCTGTCTGAAGACAAGGGACAAAATCATACCAGATGGAATCTGATCAGGTTACAAGGTGTATGGCAACTTACTAAATGCTAGTTATTTATAAATTTTCATATTTTGAAAGACACTTATGTATCCTGTCTTCAGAAAACTGATTTTCGCATTAATTTTATCCTCACTGAGAGTGTAATGTATGAATAATGAGTCTCAGAAATTATTTCCTCATCCTGAAATGAGTCTCCCTTGTGCAGTTCAAATGCACATATGTGAGATGCAGGATCATGTCCACACAGTAGCTTGACAGCCCTAGAGAAACCACAGAAACATGGCATCCAGAACATAACCACAATCTCCATAAACCCATGTGAAAATCATGAATGAATCTAGATGTGATGGCATGCAGACTAGGAAGACGGCAATAGTTGAGGCTGTTTCAAAACCAGATTAAACATCAACTCCCATTCTACATAAATGGTTTTCAGAAAAAATATTCCTCAACTGCAAGATAGGAATGATAATATCAAAGTTGGAGTTTACTGGGAGGATAAGGGATAGCATGTTTTAATGGATAAAGAAAATAATGGGTGCTTTTAGTCTTCTTCTTTGTCATCCACTCTAGATACTTTAGACAAAGAAAGGATGGTCTTGCAGTTTGCTGAAACCAGGCTTAGAAAATAACAGATCCTGGAGGTAAATGTCAAGAATTTACTCTTGACTTCTCTTTCTCTGAACCTAATTCTCTATTCATTGTCTTCCTGAGTCACCAGTTCTGCACTGCACTTTCAGCTATACCTAGAGAACTGTTATCACTCCCTGAGTCTTAAGTTCATTGACAACCTTGTGCATGATACAGTGATGTGGGAAGTCCTTCTTTATATGTGTTGCTTTTATTGGTTAATGAATAAAGCAGCTTCTCTGTTCTGTGGCAGGACAAAATAGAGTTAGGCATGATAAACTAAACTGAATCCTGGGAGAAAGAAGGTAGAGTCAATGAGACACCATGTAGCCCTACTGGAGACAGACACTGGGAATGGAACTTTACCCGATAAGCCACAGCTGTGTGGCGATACACAGATTAATAGAGATGGATTAGTTTAGGACATAAGGGTATTGAAATTGATACAGATTTCTCTGTGATTTCGGTTCTGGGTAGCCAGGAATTAACAAGTGGTCTCTTCCAACTTTACAAAAACTTTTCCGTTCTGTTTCAGGGAATTTTCAACTCTAACCCAATTATCAGGGAATAAAGGACAGGCTTGGGGCCACTGCAGGAGTGACTTGAGGTCATTCATGGAGTTGGTGTCTCCACAGGAGGGAACACTCTTCACTGAAAAACTACACCAGAAACTTATGTCAATTCTAAATTTTCTTAAGATGCTTTCATGACAGAAATAAGAAACATAAAATACCTGACATAATGTCTGGTCAGTAGCAAGGATTGAATAAGAGCCCATAATTAATGCTAAAGTTGACATATGTATAGACAAACCTCACATATTCCATCATTGAATGAACATTTCTGGAAGCACTGATAATAACTTAAATACTGGCCTGTCATTTCTTGGAAGCAGTGAGAAGTATCTTTGTTCAATGTAAAAGAGAGTGGCAATATTTGGTTCCTATCTCTTTAGTTCAACAAACTGTGGCATTTATGAAATTTTCTGGATTTAGGATATATCCATTTTGTTATTTTTAATATAAATTATATGATCTTTCTATAAGCTTTTATATAAATTAATCCTTCATATTTTCTTTTTGCAAAATAAGCATCATGGTGTGCCATCCCCTGATGTGAATATTTCTGTAAAAATATTCCCAACAACTTTTAGGAGGTAACATTAGCCTTATGCATCTCACCGCACAGCTGTGCAGAGACAAAGGATGGAAAAAAGCTCTTCTGGATGTAAGACCAGGAGGGTAGTGCACTGAGGCAGAATTCCTCCCTCTGCCTTACAGGGATGCTCATGAAAACTCTGGACATTGGAAATTCTCTTAGGAAGAGGGTGAAGCATGTGTTAACTAACATGCATAACACAAAATGCCTTGTCTTCTGTACATGTGCCATAGACAAAACACAAACATTTAAAATGAAGCACAAAATAATTCCACAAGTCTGAAAGAAGAGGAAATACTGATTTCTTGCCTGGCTTTTGAACTGTCTACATGTAAAAGTGTCTTTTTCTTGTCCTTTTCTCAGTTTTCTTATAGAAAAAGAGAGAGTTTACATTTTATTTTTTGTGTGTACGTGTGTGTTTTTCTGTGAATGTGGGTTTGCAGGTCTGTGTGGATACATGGAAATTGGAGATGACTTTGTGACTTGTTCCTTGGATGGCTATTTGTTATGATTGTGAGACATGATCTGTCACTGGCCTAGAACTCACCAAATAGGCTAGTTTAGCTGGGATATGTATTTCTCTATCTCCCAGTGCTACCATTAAAAGAATGTATCAGTACATCTAGCTTTCTTCTTATGGGAATTGAGAATGGAATTTAGGCATTCATGCATGTAAGGCCATTACTTTAATGACTGACTATTTCTCCAGACCTAAGTTTAAAATTCTGCTGTACATTTCATTCCAAATCAGATATTGCAGACACTGGATCCAGTATACAATTGAGGATATCAAGCTCAGATTCTTCCTTTGACATATTGTGAAAATTAACATACAAGTATCATGGAGAACTTTAAAAAAAAAAAGAAAGGGATAATGAATAAAAGTAACTTTCGTTTACTGTCCTCTTTGAAAAATTATATACTACAGCTTGAGGTTTGATTCCTAAAAGTCTCTTTTATGTTTATGAATGTCTGCTGTGCTTTGAATAATTGATGCTCCAATGTGGCAGGAGATGTTTGAAGGTATTGATTCTATCATGGACGTGTAGGGAAAATGTGTTATATCCATTGATACTCATCCTCTTTCAAACCTCTTAACTGTGACTGTGGCCATCCCGGTCCCGGTGACATGATATAAACTCAGAAGAAGATTTGATCTCTCAGTGGATGATGTTCGTGGCACTTTTGGAGAGGCTTGCCTTCAGAAACTAATGACCACCCTATATGCTTGTGATTACGATGGGGAATTGTATCTACACTAAGGCATAATAGAAATTTGATACTTTTTGTGGCTGCCTGTTTTCAGACTGTAATTATTGGAATGTCCTGGAGACTGTGTGAACTGATTAATATTCATTATTAAATTTACTGTTTATACTTTGTAAACATATTTTTGTGTTTTTAGCTGAATATTCTAGGTGACCTAGTTACATTCTTCTGACAATAGATCTTCATTAAAAATTTCATTCAGGGGCCAATGAAATTCGATATCATATACACATACCAACATTCCTTTAATTTCATCATTTGCTTCTTAAGTTCTAACTTCTAAACCTCCCTGGAGTCTACTTCGTAAAATGTTAATGAAAGATTTAATATTTTCCTCTGGATCTTTATGCCATTGTATAAAGTACATGATTCATAAGTGCTTCCTCCTCCTAGATTTAGAACATATTTTTTAGGAGCCAGTTTTTATACCAGTATTTATACATTAATCCATTATTCTGAATGTATATTTTTAAAATTAATCTCGCTTTACCTGAGCACAAATTTACAAAATTGGTTGATGTTAAGTATATTGATGCATTGTTCCCATATACACAATATTTCAGTGTTTGAGAAGGGAGAAGTCTCCATGGTTCTTATTGTTCAAGGTGCACTGGCAATTTGGTTGGGCTAATTCTTGGGACTAATAATTGGTTTCACTGACTAAGTAAGGTTTCTTGTCATAAAATCACGTGACTTTTTTATGGATAGGGGAATATTAGAATGATATATATCCTAGACACTAACAACCCATGACCGTTTGTTTGGGAAATAATAGGCTAGACTGTAAATCTGAAGCTTTGGATGGACTTGCATTACATGTACTGAGATATAAATGACAAGTGATGTGGGACTCCCCCTATATGCTGTGAATATGTTTTATTACCATTGGTTAATAAAGAAGCTGCTTTGACCTATGACAGGACAGAGTATAGGTTGGGGGGAAACTAAACTGAATGAAGTGAGAAAGAAGGCAGAGTCAGGCAGATGCCATGAGTCTACCGAAGGAGAAAGATGCCAGAAACTTACAGGTAAGCTATAGCCTCCTGGCAATACACAGGTTAATAGAAATGGATTAATTTTATATCTAAGAGCTAGCTAGTAATATGCCTAAGCTATTTGCCAAACAGTGTTGTAATTAATATATCTTCTATGTGATTATTCAGGTCTGGGAAGCAGGAAAATGAAAGTACGGTCTTCACTTACAGACAAAGTCACAACTGATATCCAAAGTATTTTGCTGCTTTTACGATTATTTGTTCTTTTCATTCTCTTCATGCCAGCCGGACTTCCCCAGCAATGTTGCTTTCATTGCACTTGACTTGTCCTTTCCAACTACCCTAAACACAAGGACGTAAGGCCTCTTCTTAGCAGGCGGGCCTCTGCTGATGGCAGCAAGCCGTCTTCTGACTGCTTGGAATTTGTCAAAACAAACTTCTGCTTTGCTACTGTGTTCTAATAGGAGATCTTTGCCATCTCTGACATCTCTGGCTGAGTGAGAGATTGTGCAGAGAGCTTCAAATGTTGCTCGGTCAAAAGTGTGGGGAACTGGTGTTCAAGATGCACTATATCTGAAAATCATAAAGAAGTGCACTCATTTGGCAGCAATCTCAGTCACCCTCCTTGGAAAATTATGCCCACTTCTTGATTCAAACCCTGTTACCTCTTCAAAAACAAACGATTGTATTTGTTCTTTAAAGGTTAGTATAAATCAGTTAAAATCCAATATAGTGGCTAATACAAATGGCATATCTAGCCCTGGGCTTTTACCACAATCAAAGTTTCTTATATGTAGGTTCTATTTTAAGCACCTGGGTAGTCATCTTGGACATGTTAATAACCTCAAATAACACTCTTTGAAATCATGTGTAGTCCTGTTTCCTGTTTCAATTACATATTTGGTAATTACGATATTTAGGATTGGAACTCCCAAGAAAGGGATCAAAATAAAAATCTCAAGGGTTTCTGAAATTTTTTTTCATATATGTTTGTAATTCAGTTGTATCTGTCCCGCTTAGAACTTGAAACATAATGAACTTTAGTGCCCACTAAACAAAGTAAAAACAAAGCAGTCTACACTGCATTCACACATCCACTTGAATTTCTTACCAAAGCCAGAAGAGGGCAGAAGATGCTGTATATAAGAGGATATTTGCATAAAAAAATGTTTCTTTGGATTGAAATACAAGGTAATCACATTTCCGACAAAGAGATGAGAAGTGTGTGTGTGTGTGTGTGTGTGTGTGTGTGTGTGTGTGTGTTCTGCCTTTTTAGTATCCATTGATTTGCCTACTTTAAATACAGGGAATCAAATTCAAAACTTCACAGATCCTGAGCAAGCACTCTACCACTGTGCTTCACATTCAACTGTCATTCTAATTTTAAGAGTTCACAGTCCAATGTGAAGGAGGAACATTGAATAAGGGGGCAAATAGGTTTTCATACCTCTCAGCCAATTCTCTAGCCTTTCTTTTCTCTAAACCGAAAAATGTGATAAACACAAAAAGCATCAATATTTATTCAGATATGATAGCTGTTGTTTATAAGTAATGCTTTTATAAGTCTGTATAGGTAAGACACTGGAAAGATGGCTCAGCCATCAAGAGTATACACTTGAGTATATCTCAGAGGTATGGAGTTCTACTCCCATATTGTCATCCGGTATCTCACAGCCACCTGTAACTACAGCTCAAGTTGATTCAACACCCCCAGAAGCTATGGGTTTCTGCATTCATATGTGCATATCACCCCAGCCATAAAATAATAAAAATAAATCTTAAAATGCTATTCAGGTACGACTCTTGCTAGGCCCATTTTACAGACGATGAAACTGAGCTGCAAGAAGTTAATTTACCGAAAATGTTAAGGTGGGTGTAAATGCCAGCTTCAGTTTAAGCAACTGAATTTCAAAATCCGTGCATATGCCCATGTGGGCCCTTTTTGCAGCATTGTAATGGAGGATCAGTTTGATGCTGCGAGGTAAAATGACTTAATATTTTTAGAGCCTTTCTGCCTGGCATGAATCCTTTATAAAAATTATGTTTGAAAGCAAATAAAATCACAGAGTCACCTGTAGTAACAAAGGAGTCCACTCTGAGGAACAAGGTGCAAATTTTCGCAAAAGTGCTTTCCGTTCCAGGCTCCAGTATAGGTCTGGGCTTCTGTGGTGCAGCCCCATGCTAAACAGCACCACAATATATCCTGCTCTTATGTGCATTCTTGAACCACAATGACTCCCAGTTACTGCCAGTTTGCCTGGACCCCTTGTCACAAAAGTCTCATTCTTAGCACTTAGGAAAAGAGGTCTTTGCTTGAAGCTGCCTGTGTAGGATCTAGTGGTGAGAACCATTCATCTGTCATCAAGGGGCTATAAGCAGATACATTCTAAACTGGCTAAAACACGCTGAAAATTAATATAAAAAGTAGTTTATAGGGGGCTGGAGAGATGACACAGTAGCTAAGAGCACTGGCTGTTCTTCCAGATGACCCACGTTCAATTCTTACCCTCAACATAGCACTCACAGCTGTCTGTAACACCAGTAGCCAAATAGTGGTAGTAAGCACCTTTAATCCCAGTACTTGGGAGGTAGAGACAGGCAGATCTCTGTGAGTTCGAGGCCAGCCTGGGCTATAGAATGAGTTCCTAGACAGTCTTCAAGGCTACAGAGAAATCCTGTCTCGAAAAACCAAAAAAAAAAAAAAAAAAAAAAAAAAGAAAGAAAGAAAAGGACTTATAAAAACTTACCAAATTAGATTCTATGACTGTATTTGATGTGTTAAGCACACTCAGTCACTATTGGGCAATATATCGGAGTCCCAGGCATAGATAGAGGACCAAACAGTCTTTGTGTTAGGCACTGCTTGTTATAATTCCTGAAGGGAATGAACAGGGTCTCTCTGTCCATTACAGATAAAGAAGGCTTAGACAGTGCAAATAAGCCATTCTATTTATGTGTATTTATTGGAGTTTCTTACTGAAACCTGAATAGCATCAGTCAGTCCACAGCAGCAGAGGTGACAGGTCCACCAAACAGCATCAGTGAAGTCCATTGCACAGCTTGCAGAAAACTACATCAGGGAGGAGCCTCTTCCTTCCTTGCTTCCTTCCTTCCTTCCTTCCTTCCTTCCTTCCTTCCTTCCTTCCTTCCTTCCTTCCGTCCTTCCTTCCTGGAAGTTGTTTATGGCTTAAGTCACATCCAGGAGCCTCATGAGCACTGTAACCATGAGAGAATATTTCAGTCTGAGGGAATAGCTCTACATCAGACACAAGGCAACAACTTGCTAAGTGATGGATAAAGCAATCAGTATATTCCTAAAGATGAAGCAAGAAAGAAATGAAGAATAAAAGAAAGTATAAAGAGAGGGAGTGAAATACAAGAGAGGGGCTACCCTTCTAAATTTTAAGACTGATCACCTAGACTGAAATGTAGATGCATATGCCTGAGTTCATCATCTCTAAAATGGGTACCGTACTTGTCCTCCAGAGTTCCTAAAAGTGTACTGGGGGAAAATGAACACACAATAATTATATGAGAGAACCTAGTATAACTCCTGGCAACCAGCAAGAAGTTGATGAATGGTAGTGATTATTATGATTATTAGCTTCTAGTTCCTATAACCTTTAATAATAGTCCAAACTCAGTAGAAATCTATTTCTCCTTGCACTACAAAAGAAAAGCCAAGTCATTTTGCTGAACTGTAAATGCACCAAATTAAATGCCCAGGCATGTGAATTAGCATAAGCAATATCTCTCCACGAAATTGGCACTCAATATCTCTCAGCACATAATCTTTACCATCAAATGAATGAGCTCCCTAAAATAAGCACATTAGTTAGCTACAAGAGACAAGCAATGTTAATATCTACAACGAGCTACAAATTACCCAACAACTATAACACGTGTTTTTAGAGGAATCTAGCAGAGTAAAGAAAATCTGACTTCAGCGGTGTAAGTGTGAAGCCTCAAGGAGCTTCTATTGAATGTCTAGGGAAACCTCTGCTTAGAAGCTCTGAAAAAGGAGATAGAGAGCAAAGAGGAGCCCTTTCTTCTTCCTGGCCAAGAATGCCTGCAGAGCAATCCCTTTCAAGTTTTATCATAAGCAAATGCATCTAACATATTTGTATGTCATGTTTTCAGCCATTCTACCCATCTTAACAAACAATCTCAAATGTAAGTTAATATTTTTCTGCCCTAAGCAATTGCCATCCCATACTGAGGACCACTGCTCACCCTTCTCAAGGACTATGTTAGAAGATAATTATCCAAATCTGGAGCAAGTAAACAACCTTTAGAGGTTATTATTTTAAGTGGTTAAATGACCTCTACAAAATACAGATTCAAGGTTGTAGCAAAATTGGAGTTAGTATATATGTTTGCCATAAATTCTCAGACCCATTAAGTCTTGTCTTACTTCTTCACCCATTAGTTCTGCTCACTAGGACCATGGCATAAGGCATCTTGATTTCATCCTGCTTGGCTTTCAAAGTGTGGTTATATTTTACTTCTTTACAAGTCAGTGTCCCTTCTTTGTCTCCCATTCATCAGTCCAAGTACTTTCTGTCATTGCATATCTAATATTGAGCCTTTGACTCCAGAAATCATTCAATGAACAGTCATGATTATTTAACCTAACGTTCAAGGCTCTACACACTGCATCTCTTGATCACTTTGTCCCGTGAACTCTTTCTTTTGAACAGACACTGCCCTCCAGTCAGCCGGCATTACAAGAAGTTTGCCCACACCTTAGACTTCTTGTTACAGGGTCTTTTCACCTGTCATTTTTCTCTTTCTGCCTGAGTTCTTCCTATTCTTTTAGAACACATTCCCATCTACAAGGTCACAAGACTCTGCTGCCTTTAGCTTTTTTATGAACTGAGGTATCTCTTATTTGTCTCCATACTCTTTCTGTATAGCGCCATTGCACCTGAATGAAAAATTTTTCTGAATATTCTTCTCTCTCTTCTGGATTGTTAGCTCCTTGAAGGCAGAAAGTGACTTACTCATTATTATATTCCTAGTGCCCTAAATAAAGCCTGACATAGTGTAAATTCAATAGCTCCTTTTAATCTAATTCCTGCATTCTAACTCCAAGGTCTAAGATATTCTGGTATTTCAGTTTACCTCTCTACCATTTAATTACCTACTATTTGCTTTGCATGGATTAGCTACAGCTCATCAATTATATGATAAGCTACTGAAGGGCAGATATTGCTTTATTCCTTCTTATCTCCTCTAGGGCAAAGCTAATAATCAGCAGCTTTCTATGGCTAAAGGAGTTTAGAAAAAAATATAGGGATGTTTAATACAAGGAATATTTTTAGTATAGATTCTAGAATCTCAAGAATCCAGTATATATAATATACCATGCATTCATAAATGTACGCATGCATACATACCTACATACATATATACAGATATGTGCATGCACACACAGAGAGAAGTAAAGAGTTAGAAACAGAGACAGAGAGACAGAGATAGAGGCTTAGATTTAAGGTGATTTAAGAATGTGTGTGTTACCATCCATGCTCTTAATTACACCAAGGATTTTTATTATTGTGCTTTGTTTTAATTTGTAGTTGTGTTTTTCTCACAACTTGTCACGGTTGATTAGAGAAGAGTAACATGAATTTATTGAGTCATAGTGTACATGCATATGGTAAAAAAAGAAAAAATAATTAGGTTCCTTACATGCAGTAAAGTTGAGTATGGCTATAGAAATTACTAATCTGTTAATGCGCAATAATTCATAAATATTTGTTTCTAACTGTGAGTCATCATCAGAAAAGCATTTGAAACAGCTAGGAACTAACATATTTTTATCCCACTATCTAAAAGATAACTTGCTTATTTCCTTCTTCCCCTCTTCTGCTTTCCTTTCCTTCTGAACACGAGTTGTCAGATTTGCCTCCTTACATTGACACCCTGTTTGTCTGTCACAAGCTGTGTGGTTAGTGAGTATGTTCACTCAGGGGATAGGTAAATGGGATGACACAGGAGTCGGGACCCAAATTCCATTGCAACTCCTCTGTAAAGATACTTAGATGTCTCTGACCTCCATGCTTGATCCTTCGGTCTTCGACTCCAAATATTCCGAAATATTTGGAGGAGGTGAACTTAGTGTGATGAAGCCCTAAATAAGGTCTTCACAGACATCCAGCTTATCTTGAAGACACCTGCTGACAGAAATGGTGTAAAATTGCTTTTTCATTGACATTAATTGAAGAAGCACCAAAGTAAACTATGTGGTCCAATTGAAAACTAGGACAGCAAAAGTATTTTGATATCATGTTTCTCTCAACCACTGGAAAATGTTGAGACACCACCCTGTCTTTACTGCTGGATTTCTGCCTCCTGCCTAAAGAAATTCTTTCTATAAGAGGACTCCTTATCAAGTAAAGTGGAAGAAATTCCAATTCTGTGGTCTCATACTAATTACCTCATGAATATATTAAAACATTATTGGATGATTCTGTAAGAAAAAACTCTGTGTATTTTAGTCCATTTGGTTGCTTACAGGCAGTCAAGAGTAAATAAATACTCATACGTGGAGGTCATGCTGTTGACTTCTGCTTTACTGAAAGAGGTCTTGGCTGATCACACTGATCAAAGGCCTGGATGTAGAACTGAATTCCATACAATTTTTCTAGGGTATTTTAATGCAAATTATCTTTATTTATGAAG
Source organism: Myodes glareolus (assembly GCF_982192425.1). Classification (NCBI taxonomy): domain Eukaryota; kingdom Metazoa; phylum Chordata; class Mammalia; order Rodentia; family Cricetidae; genus Myodes; species Myodes glareolus. Next base: position 82,662,451 of record NC_142035.1, read on the forward strand.
TATTCCAGGTTAAACTTTATTCTTTATGAAAATATGTTGCCTCTGTGACTCAAAGTTGATTCCTCAAAAAATAACTAGACAGTTATTAAAAGGTTGAGGAGATGTGCTGAAAAAGGACACCAGAAGTTAATGTATTTATCATCTCCAAATATTTTCGCCTTAAGTCCAACGTGCCTGCTTGGTCTTTAGTTTGCTGATGAAGCTGTCTAGCTGACAGCAGTTTTCAAGAGCTTAGTTGCTGTCTTAGGCGCTTTTAATTATTGTGCAGAGACATTATGACCAGAGTAACATGGAAAATTGGGCGATTGCTTACAGTTTTAAAGGATGACTTTATGAACATCAGATGTCAGGCGTCATGGCAACCCGCAGGCAGGCATGACACTGAAACAGTAGTCGAGACCTTAATCTTATATCTGATATCTGACCCACAAGGATGGAGAGAGAGAGAGAGAGAACTGGGAATGACATGGGATTTTAAAATCCTTCCCAAACAGTCCCTTCAATTATGAACAAAGCATTCAAATATATGAGTTTATAGGGACCATTCTTGTTCAAACCACTACAGTTGGAGTTGAAACTTCATGTATAATTGATGGTGTAGAGATAATAATTGATCATCAAGTATTATACAGAGTGGGTGATCTTTCCTTTTTGAATAAATCAATCATTCAACTCTCATAGCATCCCTATAATTATAGATACTACTAAACAAATAATTTGACAATCAAGTCAAATCTGGCTCAGAGAATTGAACAGTTTCCAAATTTGATAGCTACAAAATCAGAATCATTCTATCAGCAATCAAATCCAGTGCTGTATGATGCATATGTTGGCAGGTGTAGATTCCATAATAATGTATAAAACAATTATTGTACTTGTAAGTAGAGTTGGCTGTTTGCTTTCTGCCAAATTCCCACTTAAATTTCTATACCATACATGTATTTAGCTAATTATTTAGTTAGTTATTGTTTTCTTGAGACAGTACCTCATTTTGTAGTACTGGATGCCCTGTGAGTCACTCTATATCATAGACTGGAATAGAAATTATAGAGAACCCACTGACTCTGTCTCCTGAGTATGAGGATTAAATACATTTGGCTTAAAAATTTAATTAGATTTCATTTTTTAAGTTTATTAATTTATAAAAGTTTCCATTTCCGCCCCTCCTCCCAACACCCTCCCACTCCCCCCACTCCCTCTCCTCCTCCCTCTCCATCCCTAAGAGCAGGTCAGGGTTTCCTGCCCTGTGGGAAGTTCAAGTTCCTCCCCCCTCCCTCCAGGTCCAGGAAGGTGAGCATCCAAACAGACTGGATCCCAAACATCCAGTATACGCAGAGGAAACAAGTCCCAGTGTCAATGTCAATGGCTTTTCAGAAAGACCCCGTGCCAGCCACATTCAGAGAATCTGGTTGGATCACGTGCTTGTTCAGTCCCAGTCCAACTGGCCCTGGTAGATTTCATTTTTAAAAATAAACATAAGAAATTTAGCAAGACAAGACATAAAAGCCATGCAGTGGGTCTCATATCATATAGGACACAAACTAAAATTTTTTTGGGTTTTTTTTTGTCTTTTTTTATTTTGTTTTGTTTTTTGTTTTTTCGAGACAAGGTTTCTCTGTAGCTTTGGAGCTTGTCCTGAAACTAGCTCTTGTAGAACAGGCTGGTCTTGAATTCAGAGAGATCTGTCTGCCTCTGCTTCGAGTGCTGGGAATAAAGGCTTGCACCATTACTGCAATTTTTGGTTATATATTATAAAGTAATAATTAGCTAATAATTTCAAATTCACAAGAGTTTAATATTCAATAGTCATTTCTCTTTCCTGGATGATTGATGAGTTAGTGATTTGATGCCTGGGTATGGATTCAAGTTTGCATTCTCTGTCTTTCGTTTTGGAATCATTCTAGGAAGAGTGGAAGCCACTCTGGGGCCACTACCTTCTCATCGTCACAAGATGATGAGCCATTCCACACAAGGACATGTGAAGTCTATCAATCAGATCTGTTCATATTCAGCGACCCAATAAATCCATGTGGAGAATGTTAGTGGCTATTTCATGAGGTAGAATGAGCAGTTGCTATGCACTGTCGTTGTGCTGCTGGATTTTGGAGAAGTAAATCATCAAAGGAGATGTTTCCGAGAAAGGCTTGGTTCTTTATTTGAATGAGATTCTGGGTTGGCCTCAAGTACCAAACATATCATATTGATTTATTATCCTGTGCAAAGTGTAGCTGAAAATGGGGACTAGGAAGAGAAATAGTAGCCTTAAAAGTGGAAGTTCAGTGCAATTGGGGCACAGCTCATCTCCCTTTATTAAAACTGAAGAAAGGAGAACCTTTTAGATTAATAAATGAAATGTGGTTATGTGAAGGAAAGGCTGCTGTTTCATTCTTGATGTGAGGTTCATCCAGCCATACAACTGCAGACCTACTCACACAGAGTAATAATAAATGCAATAGCAGACGAGGAAGTTATGGATTCTGTAGCTTAGATCTATAATATCCCCCCAAGGCCTCTTCACTAAAGCTTGATATCAAGCCTGTGGTGTTTTGGGACAGTAGGAGAAGTCTTAGTAGGTAAAGATTAGTGAAAAATTAAACCACTGTGGAGAAGGATACCCTTGATGAGGTAACTGTGATACCAGTGTTTTCGTACTTCTCTCTTTTCCTTGTGGTTTTCTTGAACTACGGAATTTTCTCTGGCACACTATCTCACCATAATGTGTTGACTGTCCACAGTCGCAAAACCGAAAGAATTAATCAAGCATAGCGAGAAAACGGAAATCAGGAGCACAAAAGAGGTCTATATTTTTATAAGTTATTCTTTCAGTTATTTTTTTCCGCAAGGATCATAAGTAAATGATATAATGAGGTAAGAAAGAGAATAAAAGAAGCAACCTAACTTCTGACCATTTGACACAGAAGCTACCTAGAGTTTCTGAAAGCTGAGCCTTACCTTGCCTGCACTGTCCTCCCTGCTCCACCTAACGGGGTGACTTTTAGACCAGGGAACTATGACAAGATAGTTGGAAAAATTGCCTATAAGTATCAAAACTAACCTGGACTCTTAGCTCACATTCACTGGACTGACAGCTAAGGAATGTCTTTGTGTGCTAAAAATATCCATTATAAGATATCATCTTTTCTCTGCATGAGAATTCATATGGGAGAATGAGTAGAAGAAAAAAATAACCAAAATACAATCAGGCTCTGGATCTAAGCAATCAACATGTACATCCTGTAATTTCTTTTCTACCAGAGCCAATTCTCCCTCAGTCTAAGCTAATAGTTTTCCTAGACTATTTAAGTCCTTATCATTTCATAAGGTTTAAAATAAATTACTTAGTTCTTGAGTTGTTAATTAAGTTGTGGGCCATGGCCATTTATATCTCCCAACAATTTCTGAAAAGCATTATAAGTTCATAATTGATCTCTCCTAACCCAAGCATTCAAAGCTTGGAACAATATGGAACTAACGTGTGACACCTTCAAAGACAGACTGTCTTTGCAAATCAGCATACTGGCCCTCACCAAAAAGCTGATCTTGGGAAATTTCTGTACTTCTAGTGTTACTTTGTTATTCTATGAACCTAGCTTCCTCTTTCCACCATATATTTTCCATTGTAACTGATGACAAGTTTTCAATATTGCTGTAGCTAACTCTTTCCAGTCTTGTGGAAAAAATTCTGCTCCTATTACCCATGATTTTAACATCTGCTTCACAAAGGGTGAATTCACACCTTATGAAAGGACCGCTTCCTTATATTTCTCAAATCTATCATTTCTACAGGATTCCAATTAACTTCTGCATAGCCTTGGGGCTGCCTATCATCTGGTTGTTGTTCTTGTAGGTAGCTGGATGAATTAAACTTGGTCTTCTAATAACCTTAGGCAGCTCCTCTTCAGTTTCATAAAACAATGGTGCAGTAGGTTCTGCTTTAAATTACTCTGTATGTGTCTGAGTATTTTTCTTATTTTTATTGGAAGTATTTCTGAACTTTGTATCTTATCAATAATAAGTCCTTCTAAGGCCTGTCAATTTTTTTTAAAATTTCCATTAGAAAGTCTTTCGAAGACTTGTATCTTACAAATGAAATTTTTCTTATTCTCAATTTTTGAATGTTTCTAAGACTTATATCTCATCACTAGTAAGTCTTACTAAAGCTTGTATCTTATCATATTTTCCATAGTTATATAACCACTTTTTAAAGTAAAATATTAATTACCAAACTGGTTACAGTAATTACAGTCAACATTTATGTCAATACCAGCTAAGTCATTTATCTCCTCATTTAAATTCCCATTTTCAAACCACCCATAGTAGCAGTACACAGAGTCCTAGAACTCTGCCTTATTATGTTCCCCATTCTTAATATGGAAAAGATTTTTCTTTTTAATGTTATTTGACTCTCTCCTAAATGACTTCCTAGGTATTTCACCCAATCTGTTCACTTCTCTGTTTGTTTGCAGTGTGGACAGTACACTCAATCCTCTCCCACAACTGACAAGTGCAGACCTGCTTTTTGGAGTCCGAGCAAGCAACAGCATACTGCTGTGAGTGTTTGCACAAAAAGACCTAGGCAGCAACTGCAGCAGAGCTGACTGGGATAACGTCTCTGTCCATGTGGTCATGCCACACTTTGGAGTGCCAACTGCTGTTTTATCTTCATCACAGTGTCTGCACCTTCATCTACTGCTATTTGAACCACAAATTGCAACTCCATAGTTACTAGCCTGCTTCCCTGGCAGTGGTCCCACCACTCAGACCGCAGCCTGACAGCAGTTCTGTTCCCACAGACACCAGCTCTGTCACTGACACAAAAGGCAACTTTAATTAAATCTCTATTGTTCTATTTATAAATAAGATTCAAAAGTTTGGGTGAGAACCTGCTAGTCCAGAGAGATTGAGTAGGAACCAACTAACCTGCTCTCTCTCCTTGCTGGTATCTCCCATAAGGCCCATCCTTCCATTCCACCAAAACAAAAACCAGCTTCTCCACTCAATATCTCCCCCTACTACTTCTAGTGCATTTCTCTACCTCTTCCAGATGCCCTCTAATGCTCTATGATTACTTACTGTCAACTAGTTGCTAATTCAGCCTCCAACCCAAGGTTAATTTTATTTAATTAATGCAAATGATAACTTGGGGTTGACAGTGTGATTGAATATCCCCCATCATTAAACATTGTACGAAATAACTAGTAACTGAGTACCAACCACACGGAGCCAAGATGAGACAGCTGGTGAATGTTCGTGTGCATGAACACATCTCAACAAGCACGCTGTAGTTAGAGAAGACAAGATCAATTAGGACTGAATAAAACATACAGTCAAGTTGCCATTGAGTAATTGCATTTTCTCTCCCGACTTTGAACACTGGAAGAGTAAGCACAGAGAGGAGATGAAGCCATAAAATACAAGAAAAAAAGATGGGCTGCACACATCATTTTCTCAGTGCAAGTCCCAGACAAGTATCACAGGTATAACCAATACCTACTATGAGAGCTGTGATACATAACTTTAAGACAGAAAGGGATAGATTAGTTATGCATTAAAATGAGTCCTAATATCTAAAAGTACCTGCAACTTATGAGACTCTAATGAAATATTACTAATCGCTGTTGTATGCAACAGGGGCAAGGTCTGAGTGTTTTGCTAAGTGGCAGTTCCACATGCATTTTCATGAAAAAAAATATAAAATGAGATAATTTAAAAATTAATTTCAAGAATTAAAATACGGGTACTCATGTTTTTGCTTTGGAAGAGGACACAAAATTAAATGAATATATCCAGTATGCCAGATAAATAATATATGATTTAACACTGTTCCATTCCCAAGGTGTAACATAACACACATATAGAGAATAAGACAAGAGGTAAAATAGAAATGAGTTTAAAGTCAGGCTGTCAGTTGTGGTACCTGGTTCTTGATATTTCTTGACTATAAATCCTGGGCTGCTGAAGAATTTTCAATATATTGTAGCTATACCTAGCTGCGTGCAAACATTTCTCTTTTCCTGAAAATCCTACATCTCTTTTTTGAATGTCAGTGGAGACTGTCACATTTCATCTGCCCACTTTATTTCCTTCTTTCTCTTGACTGAGAGATTTCTTCCTTCATATACTTCTTTTGTTAAAATTAAATTTTTACCCTGTTACCATTCTTGCACCACCTGGGTCTTGATTCCTTCACCCCAACTTCCAATACCAGTTTTCTGTATCCATACTTGCTTTGTCTACTTGCTAAATTCACTGCAAAGAAATACATCTCCTCTCTCATCTGACTCTGAAACATCTAATCTCTGATTTTGCTTTCCTTAATTTTTCTTCTAATTCTGGTATTTGAGTGAAGTCTATATTTTTCCCCTAGTAATCTATGTTTTTTCTGATACCCTGAGTTAATCTAATTGCTTATGATTTTCAACTATTTGCTTTTTGAACTTCAATTTTACCTTGCGAATGATAAACATAAATTTGTTAAGCCAAACTAGAAATGTCTACAGCCTGATGAGGTCTCCAATACTGCAAATGGTACTTAATCCCTATATAATTCATTCTTGGGAATCACACTGAAGCTATTTGCTAGAGGTATAAAACTCAGTCAATGACAAGACTTTGAATCTCAAGCTGGGCTCCATTATACATCTTCCCAATGGGTCCAAATGTTTAAATAACATGAAAGACAGATTCAATGGCCATTTTCTTTAAGATCTCAATCCCTTTTGCACATGATTTAAAGATGACTCAGTTGGATGAAAACCAAACCCTTGCAGCTTCCATCCAGAGGGCCATCGGAGGGGTGAGTTTGCTTCGGGCCCATGGCAGGGGCCCTGCGAGGAGGAGCTAGGACTTTCCCCGACCCCATAGACTCCCAGGTCAGCCTGCACTGCTGTCTCCACCCTGCTAAGCTCTCCCGCCTACCATCCCAGCTTCCATCCAGGTACAAATTTCTACATTTCTTCCTTCCCACTGGGGCCATAAAATTTCCCCAGCTCAGCTGCCTGGCACACTGGGCCTGCTCTGTAGGCGCATCCTGGAAAGAGGGAGTGCCTGTGTTTCAATAGCCTGCCTGAGGAAAGGTAGGCATTCTATCAGTGGACTCCCTGCCCAAAAAGGGAACCTCACCCACTACCAGAAGTTCCAATAGAGAGCATTTGAACGAAGAGATGGGCAGATGCCAAGGCAAGACCTCCTCCAACAATCTGAAAAACAACATGAAAACACCAGATCCCAACGACCCTACAACAGAAGGACTAGAACACTCTAACCCAGATGAAGTGGAAAAAAAGTGCCATTATGAAAGCAATAGAGTTCCTTAACAAGATATAAATAACTCCCTTAAAGAATTGGACGAGAAGTATAACAAAAAGTTTGAAGAAATTAGTATAGAAATGGATGAGAAATATAACAAAAAGTTTGAAGAAATAAGTAAATCCGTGAATGATACCCTGAGAAACAAAGAAAAAACAATCAAACAAATAAAGGAAACAGTCCAAGAATTGAAAAGTGAAATGGAGGCAATGAAGAAAACACAAAATGAGAACCGGCTGGATATGGAAAACCTAGGTAAACGAACGGAGACTACAGAATCAAGCATAACCAATAGAATACAAGAGATAGAAGAACGAATCTCAGATTCTGAAGATACCATAGAGAAAATAAATGCTCTGGTCAAAGAAAACGGCAAATCCAACAAATTCTCTTCACAAAACATTCAGGAAATCTGGGACACAATTATAAAACCAAATCTAAGAATAATAGGGATTGAAGAAGGAGAAGAACTGCAGATCAAAGGCCCAGAAAATATATTTAACAAAATTATAGAAGAAAACTTTCCCAATCTAAAGAACGATATTCCTATGAAGGTTCAAGAAGCATACAGAACGCTGAATAGACTGGATAAAAAAAAACGTCCCCTCGCCATATAATAATCAAAACACAAAACATCCAGATTAAGGAAAGAATATTAAGAGCTGCAAAGGAAAAAGGTCAAGTAACTTATAAAGGTAAACCTATCAGGCTTACACCAGACTTCTCTATGGAAACCATGAAAGCCAGAAGATCCTGGATAGAGGTACTGCAGAAACTAAGAGACCATGGATGCAAACCCAGACTACTATACCCAGCCAAGCTATCGTTCTCTATCAACAGAGAAAACAAAATATTCCAGGATAAAAATAAATTTAAACAATTCGAAGCCACAAATCCAGCCCTACAGAAAGTAATAGAAGGAAAATCGCAACCCAAGGAATCCAACATTGCCATCACTGCCTACAATAACCCAGACATCTAGCGATCCTTCACAACCACAACTCAAAGAAGAGAAACACACAAGCTCTACTACACTCACACACACACAAATAATAAACGGAATCAACAACCACTGGTCATTAATATCACTTATTATTAATGGACTCAACTCACGTATAAAAAGGCACAGACTTAGAGACTGCATAAGAAAACAGGATCCATCATTCTGCTGTTTACAAGAAACACACCTCAACCACAAAGATAGACATCTACTCAGAGTAAAGGGTTGGGAAAAGGTTTTCCAAGCAAACGGACCTAAGAAACAAGCTGGTGTGGCCATTCTAATATCTAACAAAATTGATTTCAAACTAAAATCAATCAGAAGAGATGGAGATGGACATTTCATATTCATAACAGGAACAATTAATCAGGAGAAAGTCTCAGTCCAGAATATCTATGCCCCTAATACAAAAGCACCCACTTATGCAAAAGAAAAATTTTAGAACTCAAGGCAGTCATCAAACCACACACATTAATAGTAGGAGACTTCAACACACCTCTCTCACCAATGGACAGATCAATCAAACAGAAACTCAACAGAGAAATAAGAGAATTGCTAGAGGTAATGAATCAAATGGACTTAACAGATATCTATAGAACATTCTACCCAAAAAGAAAAGAATATACCTTCTTCTCTGCAGCTCATGGAACCTTCTCGAAAATTGACCACATACTCGGTAACAAAGCAAACTTACACAGATACAAAAAAATATTAGTAATCACCTGTGTCTTGTTGGATCACCACGGAATAAAGTTAGAATTCAATAACAATTCGAATTCCAGAAAGCCTACAAATGCGTGGAAGTTGAACAGTCAACTACTGAATCATCCTTGGGTCAAGGAAGAAATAAAGAAAGAAATTAAAGTCTTCCTTGAATTTAATGAAAATAAAGACACAACATACTCAAACCTATGGGACACAATGAAAGCAGTTCTAGGAGGAAAGTTCATAGCACTAAGTGCCCAATTAAAGAAAACAGAGAAAGCATATATTGGAGACTTAACAGCACACCTAAAAGCTCTGGGAAAAAAAGAAGCAGACTCTCCCAGGAGGAGTAGAAGATTGGAAATAATCAAACTGAGGGCTGAAATCAACAAAATAGAAACACAGAAAACAATCCAAAAAATCAACGAAACAAAAAGTTGGTTATTGGAGAAAATCAACAAGATTGACAAACCCCTAGCCAAACTAATCAAACGGCAGAGAGAGAACACTCAAATTAATAAGATCAGAAATGAAGAGGGGGACATAACAACAGACACAGTGGAAATTCAGAGAATCATTAGATCTTACTACGAGAGTTTATATGCCACAAAGTTGGAAAATGTACAAGAAATGGATTGGTTTTTAGATAAATACCATTTACCAAAGTTAAATCAAGACCAAGTGAACAATCTAAATAGACCTGTTAGTCGTGAAGAATTAAAAGCTGTTATCAAAAACCTCCCCACCAAAAAAAGCCCAGGTCCAGATGGTTTCAATGCAGAATTCTACCAGAACTTCCAGGAAGAGCTAATACCTATACTCCTTAATGTATTTCACAATATAGAAACAGAAGAATCATTGCCAAACTCTTTTTATGAAGCTACAGTTACTCTGTTACCAAAACCACACAAAGACACAACCAAGAAAGAGAATTACAGACCAATCTCAGTCATGAACATTGACGCTAAAATACTCAATAAAATACTGGCAAACTGAATCCAAGAATACATTAGAAAAATTATCCATTATGATCAAGTGGGCTTCTTCCCAGAGATGCAGGGCTGGTTCAACATACACAAATCTATCAATGTAATCCATCATATAAATAAACTGAAAGAAAAAAACCATATGATCATTTCACTGGATGCTGAAAAAGCATTTGACAATATTCAACACCCCTTTATGATAAAGGTTTTGGAGAGATTGGGTATACGAGGATCATACCTAAATATAATAAAAGCAATATATAGTAAGCCAACAGCTAACATCAAATTGAACAGAGAGAAACTCAAAGCCATTCCACTAAAATCAGGAACGCAACAAGGCTGTCCACTCTCTCCATACCTCTTCAATAAATTGCTTGAAGTTCTAGCAATAGCAATAAGACAACTTAAGGAGATCAAGGGGATTAGAATTGGAAAAGATGAAGTTAAACTTTCGTTATTTGCAGACAATATGATAGTGTACATAAGCGACCCCAAAAACTCTACCAAAGAATTCCTACAGCTGATAAACACCTTTAGTAATGTGGCAGGATACAAGATCAACTCCAAAAAATCGGTTGCCCTCCTACACACAAAGGATAAAGAAGCAGAGAGGGAAATCAGAGAAACATCACCTTTCATGATAGCCACAAATAGCATAAAATATCTTGGGGTAACTCTAACCAAGGAAGTGAAAGACCTATTTGACAAGAACTTTAAGTCCTTGAAGAAAGAAATTGAGGAGGATACCAGAAAATGGAAAGACCTCCCCTGTTCTTGGATTGAGAGAATCAACATAGTAAAAATGGCAATTCTACCAAAAGCAATCTATAGATTCAATGCAATTCCCATCAAAATTCCATCAAACTTCTTCACAGATCTTGAGAGAACAATAATCAAGTTTATATGGCAAAACAAAAAACCCAGGATAGCCAAAACAATCTTATACAATAAAGGAACTTCTGGAGGCATTACCATCCCTGACTTCAAGCTCTATTACAGAGCAACAGTATTGAAAACAGCTTGGTATTGGCATAACAACAGAGAAGTCGACCTATGGAATCGAATAGAAGACCCGGGTATTAACCCACAAACGTATGAACACCTGATATTTGACAAGGGAGCTAAAGGCATACAATGGAAGAAGGAAAGCATCTTTAACAAATGGTGCTGGCATAACTGGATGTCAACCTGTAGAAGAATGAAAATAGATCCATATCGATCACCATGCCCAAAACTCAGGTCCAAATAGATTAAAGACATCAACATTAATCTGACCACTTTGAACCTAATAGAAGAGAAAGTGGGAAGTAGTCTACAAGACATAGGCACAGGAGACCAGTTCCTTAGCAGAACCCCAGGAGCTCAGACAATAAGAGAAGCAATGAATAAATGGGACCTCCTGAAACTCAGAAGCTTCTGTAAAGCAAAGGACACTGTCAGTAAGACCAAAAGGCTACCTTCCGACTGGGAGAAGATCTTCACAAATCCCTCATCAGACAAAGGTCTGATCTCCAAAATATACAAAGAACTCAAGAAACTAGACACTAAAACTCTAATTAACCCAATTAAAAAATGGGGTACTGAACTGAACAGAGAATTCACAACAGATGAACTCCTAATGGCCAAAAGGCACTTAAGGTCATGTTCAACCTCCTTAGCGATCAGGGAAATGCAAATCAAAACAACTTTGAGATATCATCTTACACCTGTCAGAATAGCCAAACTCAAAAACACCAATGATAGCCTATGCTGGAGAGGATGTGGAATGAGGGGAACACTCATCCACTGTTGGTGGGAATGTAAACTTGTGCAGCCACTGTGGAAATCAGTGTGGCGTTTTCTCAGGAAACTGGGAGTCAACCTCCCTCAGGACCCAGCAATTCCTCTCTTGGGAATATACCCAAGAGATGCCCTATCATACCACAAAAGCATTTGTTCAACTATGTTCATAGCAGCACTATTTGTAATAGCCAGAACCTGAAAACAACCTAGGTGCCCCTCAATAGAAGAATGGTTAATAAAGGTGTGGAACATATACACATTAGAGTTCTACTCAGCGGTAAAAAACAATGACATCTTGAATTTTGCATGCAAATGGATGGACATAGAAAACGCTTTTCTGAGTGAAGTATACCAGTCCCAAAAAGAGGAATATGGTATTTATTCACTCATATGTGGATTCTAACCATAATTAAAGGTCTTTGAGCCTATAATTCGTGATCCTAGAGAAGCTAAATAAGAAGGTGAACCTGATGAAAATCATGTAGCGATCTGCCTAGAGATTGGAAATAGACAATAGTCCCAGGTAACCTCGGGTGCTTGGGCGGGTGGGATGGTTGTTGGAAGGGGAGAGGGTTAGAGAGAAGGGAGTAGGGGAGGAATGGGGAAAGCTAGGTTGACTTGGATGGGGGGGAGTGAGGAAGGATGGATATGAGATCAGGGAAGAATATATTTCAACAAAGGGAGTCATCTTAGGGTTTACAGGAGACTTGATTATAAATGGGATCACAGGTCCAAGAAGATCCTCAGATTGTTCTCGGGACAGAAGAGAGGGTGCCTGAAACGGCCTAGGCCCATAACCATACTGATGAATATTTTGCTTATCACCATAGAACCTTCATCTGGCGATGGATGGAGATAGAGACAGAGACCCACATCGTAACACTGAACTTTACTCCCTAGGTCCAAACGAGAAGCAGAAGGAAAGAGAACGTGAGCAAAGACGGCAAGATCAGAGAGAACCTTCATCCCACGATGGATGGCGATACAGATGGAGACCCACATTGGAGCACCGGACTGAGCCGCCCAAGGTCCAAATGAGGAGCAGATGGACGAAGAAAATGAAAAAGGAAATAAGGACTTCGAGGGATGTGATCACTCACTGATACAAGGGGAGGGATCTAATGAGAGTTTACCAAGGCCAGTTGGACTGGGACTGAACGAGGACGCAATCCAACCAGATTCTCTGAATGTGGCCGGATTCTCTGAATGTGGCTGGCCGGAGTCTTTCTGAAAAGCCATTGACAATGGCATTGGGACTTGTTTCCTCTGCATATACTGAATTTTGCGGATCCAGTCCGTCTGGACACTCACCTTCCTGGACCTGGAGGGAGGCGGGAGGAGCTTGAACTTCCCACTGGGCAGGAAACCTTGACTGCTCTTAGGAATGGAGAGGGAAGAGCAGAGGGAGTGGGGGGAGTGGGAGGGCGGTGGGAGGAGGGGCGGAAATGGAAACTTTTATAACTTAATAAAATTACAAAAAAAAAAAAAAGAAAACCAAATCCTTGCCTATTCCTTCTACTTATGTTATTTCACCAGGCTAAAATAACACATCAATTATCATTGTGCGATTCTTTTCATGTTCTTTTTCATCTCTTTTCCATCTGTACAACCTGGCACCAACCTTTATAAATTCTCTGCACTCTATTCAGGCCTTGATGAAAGAGAGCACAGCATAATTGGACAATATGGTGTAGTTAATTTCTGTCAGTCCAAAGACAGTTAATGGGACCACAAACCACCAAAAAGAGTGAACTTTTTTTTCATTGTTGTTATAAAATGGGTCAAATTTGTTTTCCATTATGAGTGTGCATTGTGTAGGGTACAGCTATTTTGCTCCTGTTTTCTATTCAGAAAGTGCCTCTCCTTCCTACTGCAATAGAACAGAAACGTCTGTATTTTTCTGAAAACAGATGAACCTCTCAGCCTGGATATATAACACAATGGACATCTCAATTGTTACTGTCCCAATTTGCAATGCTTCATGGGCAATGTCCAGGCTAGTCTTTAGTAACCATCTTCATATATAAGAAGAGTTATTGTATAGCAAACGTACCTCTGAATAGAACTGAACATGTGGAAATCACTTTGGGCTGAAGCAGGTCTAGGCAGACTGGATGTTAGGAAGAATTCTCAAACAATAATACTGAGTTGGCCATAACTAAATAATATCACAATCGAGTATTAACCAAGGTATCCTTCTGGAGTCCACTTATAGAATATCGCCAGATCAAAATGTGCCAAACAGAATATGGAAAATCTCTGGACAGAGTGTGACCAACGCCCAGTTTCCTAATCCTGACAGACATCACTGTTTGAACTTGAAACTTTTACTCAGCTGAGATACCATGATAAAATTATTGTCGCTGTTATTCTCCACTTGATGTTACACACAGAATAAAGTAGACACATGGGACAAAAAACTTTGCCACCAATACTCCAAACCAACAAAAGATTCTGAAAACTCAGATGTAGACACTGTAATTCTATATTTTATTGCCAAATCTAATTTTTATTTGGGAAGTCTTTTTATCCTCTCAGAATAACATATTCCAAGAAAACCAAAGCATCAGAGGCAAAGTTTCTGATGTTAATGAACTAAATACATTGCTACACTGTCATGATTATACTTTAGTGGAAGAACAAATTAAGGTACATAAATATTTAAAGGAAAAATATGCAACCTAATCAGATTGAAAAAAAAATTACTATAAAGGCAATAAAATATTTTACTTGTTACCCTTTAAAATACATACTAGAAAGAAGATAAAGTCATTACTGACTAATTGTGCATTTTCGTGCACACAGCATGCAGGCACATATTCACCATGGCACACATGTGAGAATCAGAGAATAATTTTAACCCCACTAGACACACCATAGTGAGATAGTCTCCCTAGTTTCTGCTGCCCCTCTATAGCACTTCAAACTTCCAGGAGATTCTCCAGTCTCTTGGTAGCAGTGCTTGGATTATAAATGCTCTTGTTAGCAGACTATCTGGCCATTGACATGAGTGTCAGGGATAGAATTCTCGCCTTCAGGTTTATATAACTAGTTCTTTTGTCCACTAAGCACTCTTCCCGGCTTGTGAAATCCCTTTACTAAAGTGGATTTTGTACAAGAATGTAAGCCACTCCCAAAGTGAGACGTGATTTAAGCAGATGTCTATCAACCACTAACTCCCACAGGCAAGAATAGGTGCAAACTGAGGATAGCAGGATGTGATAAACGAAACTGTCCTGGAAGAATTGGGCTGGGATGCATTAAGACTCAGGGCTTCTGTTCTCTTCCACAGTAACCAGACACAGAACAAGGTTCATTCTGTCAATTTACAACTCACAAGTTAGCCCACTTGCGTGGCTAACAAATCCTTAGAAATGTAATATGATGAGGGTTAGGAGTTCAGTTTAATAACTTCAAAGGTAGTTTTCTTTCCATTTAAAAATGTTTGTAATTATAACATAATCACAATATTTCCTCTTTTCCTTTCCTCCCTCCAAACCATCTCATATACTCATCTTCATTCTTCTTCAAATTCACGTTATCTTTTCTCTTTAATTCACAAGAAGAAAGTATAGTGTATATGAACAAGGGTGTTTTCTGGTAACCAAGCAATGACCAAATATGACCCCTCCCAAAAGAAGCTTTTCCACCTTTCCAATTGCCTCTCTTCAAGTATCCCAGTTTTTAATTAGATGGTAAGTTTTGACTCTTTCAGAGACCCCTTTTAGCAGTTTCTCCTGTGAAGTGAAGGTCTGCACTGTATTAAGTCATGCATCCCATTCCCCCAAACGGGGAAGAGATGGGTGATGAAAATTTTCTTTTATCCGCTTGGGCTGTGTTGAACAAGGAGCCACAAGGGTAGAAGCCTTTATGCTTCGTTGGCCTACATTGTCCAAGACTAAATGGTAAAAGAAAATGGAGTCAGAGAGGAAATCTATTGGGATGCAGTGATGGTATAGTTCAGGGAAATGGACTGCCCACACTAGACTTATGTAAGTATGTCACTGTGTTCTTTTCCATTTTACCTGTATTTTAACTTCTATTATATAAATGTATATTCACACCAATCCATAGCTACGTAGCAGCTTATAGTTTTAAGATAACAACATCATATATTGTGGTCACATAGACTTAAAGACAAAAATACATGGTTTTGCATCTCAATTTTGTCTTTTGTGTGTGTGTGTGTGCGACTTTGGGTCAGTTTAATTAAACGTTATGTATCTTACTTTGAAGCCGTTTAAGTCACTCCCATTCTGTGCTTTTACAGGGTGCTTAGGGGCCTGTCTAACTGAAACTGGTGATTTAGCAAGGTTACTTCTCCGGCTCCATTATAAAAATAAATATATGCAATAAAATACTTGGGTAATTTCACTTGCAGTTAATAACATTTAGAAATGTAGGAGTCACCAGGCCAAAATTCAGCATTTCCTCAGAGAGCCACTGTAAGTTAAGATCATGTCTCCAACTTAATGTTTCTGGAAATGCTTCAGGTGAAGTTTCAGGAGGACATCAGGAGTTCTGAGGACACATTGAGTTCAGATCTCAGCTGCTCCTCTCCCTAGATGTATGACTGCTGTGGGACATGGTGTTACCCTGTAAAGATTTGTTTCTTGTACTTGTTTAGTAAAGGCTGATTGGCCAGTAGCCAGGCAGGAAGTACAGGCGGGGTGACCAGGCAGGAAGCAGAGGTGAGGCAATGAGAATTATGGAAAGAGGAAAGGTTCAGTCTGGAGTTGTGACCCAGATGCAGAGAATGCAAGATATGACTGCCTTGTGGGAAAAGATATCAATCTATGTGGCTAACACAGACAAGAATTAAGGGCCAATATAAGTTATAAGAGTTAATAAAAAGCCTGAAATACAGTTTATAACTAATATATACCTCTGTGTAATTCTTTGGGACTTAACGGCTTCAGAATCGGGTGGGACAGAAAACCTCACTCAACATAAGATTTTGGAGAAGTTGCTTAAATCCTCTGAGCTACAGCTTTCTTATTTGTATGATGAAAGCAGTTACATGTTTCTACCTCTGCAGGTTGTTCTGAAGGTTTAACGATTTCCTGACAGAAAATCCTTATATGACTGTTTGACTTACATGAAGTGAGCAATATATAAATGTTGACTACCAGTGTTATGTCTATGGAGCTTGTTTGTCTGATACATTTAAATTAATAACTAAGGGAATATGCATCCCCTTCCATATGATAGAGTCGGTGCTATGCAATAATTTCCTGATGATGAAATAGTTAATGAGTAGATTAGGAGGTGTGGAGGGTTCATTTCCCTCACTTTTATTTGAGTAATTATATTCAGGAGAATCTTAGTATTGTTTTACCTTCTAATTCCACTGTCTGTGTGTGTGTGTGTGTGTGTGTGTGTGTGTGTGTGTGTGTGTTAAAGAGAGAAAAGAAAAAGACACCATGAGAAGGATTTGGCAACTAGCCCTGGGGTGGAACACTTACCTCTACTTTATTTGAATTGTTTCATTTTAGGGATATAGATGTGAACTTGTTTCTCCTTGGCAACAACACATTATCAATCTTCCTATTCTTTCGCTTACACTTCACTCAATTATAGACAACGTATTTTGAGGTAGCCTTACACATAAAACATTCTTTCTGATTAAATATTAAAAGCTGTAATGGTCAGATCTACTCGCAGAGAATAGACAACTGAGTCAGTGGGAAAATATACAAAATATAGTCCCTTGGAGACTATCTATCTTAAAAAAAGAGACTGATACGTCTATAAAACTGCTTGAAGATGATAATCTGAGAACCCAACAAATAACTGGATGTGACACATTTTAAGAATGAATAACCATACACACAGTGATGATTCATATCATTTTTAGCCTCAAAATATGAAATTTTGAGGGGCCCCAGGCAAGGTGGCTCAGTGGATAAAGACACTTGCCACCAAGACTGATTAAGCTTCATACCTGGAGACCGCATGCTGTAAGGGATGATGTGACTTTGGCATTTTATATGGGCACTGTGCATTTGTTGTCTCTAGTCACTGTGGTATGTATACCTACACAGAGACACACTGAGAAACACCCACAAATAAAATAGATTAAATGTAATAAAAATAAATTTGTTTTTTGAGTGAAGCTTTAAGTATAATTAGTTGTAAATATCTCAGATATACTTTATTTCAATAGAAAAGAAAGTAGGAACTGTCCATTGTTCAGATAATGATAAAATGAACTACAGAAAACCAAGGGGTTTAAGATGTTAGGTGATACAAAATAGTGACTGGCATCTATGTGACAGTGTTCTTTCCCTTCCCAAATCTGGCACTAGACAAACCTGTGGGTAAATCTCCCTAATTGCTCCTGGGAGGCAGATTGCAACATTATCCCATTTTATGGATAAAGAGTCTATAAAATGTAGGTTTAAGAATTTGCCCAAGGCCAGGGGAAATTTATTTCAGAGTCCTTCAGAGTTTAAGCAGTTCTGTGCTGAATCAGAAAGGTGAGATTAGAGCCCCTTAAAGTTATGAACTTAGTTAAACCTCTTAATTCAATTTTAGACTCAGCTTTTTCAAATGAAAAATGTTTTGTGTATTTTAATTATACCTCTGAGAAAGTGCTTCACCACTGAGAATTGAGTAGGCATATGATTGATGGACCATTTCTAAAACTAAAGCCACTTTGCCCACAGTAAATTCAGTTTTTTATTTCTTATTTAAATCTATTCCCTTCCCCTACACTTAAAGCTTTGGCTATCAGAGACCTACTTATATATTATTACCTATTAATTCATAGTTTTGGTGCTCATCTGATCAATATATTTATCTGAACAAGGACACATGTTCTCTGCTTTATGACATGTGTAGGACCCAGCCATGACATACTCAATAGATACCTGAGTCTCAGTAATTTACCCCAAGGCAATACCCAGTTTTGATAAAGACCACAAACACAGACTACCCCAGTACCACCTAAAAGCAGACCATCCAAAGGAATTTCCTAACATTGAAACCATTGTAGATAGTATCGCCTACCAGCACACACCCATCCCTTTTTACCAGGACACCCCCTAGACAATGTCAGCCACAGGAATCCTAAACCTTAGAAACCTGTCACCCCACTCCCTGCTAATGTAACTTTTCTGGTTTTTGCCTTTAAATAATGCCCTCTAGAAGGTTGGGGTACCTCCTCTTACCTCAGCTGAACCAGTTGCTTTGACGAGGTTCCTGATGGCTTGTATTGTGCACACAGTAAACCTTGCTTTTGCATTTTGGTGAATCTGTCTCCCTGGCAGTCTTTTGGGGTCCTCATGAACTGGGCACCAACAGCAAAGAAGATAATTGTACCAAAATAAAGACTGACTGTTTTATTCATTGACATAGCAACAGAATTGTTTTTTATGTGCCAGACACTTCCTGCACATTGAGTATTCAGGAGTGCCCAGATCAAAATACATGGAAGGAATTCTAAGACCACTTTGAGTAGAATAGGCAAGGAACATGATAAAGAAATGAAATGTACAACATGTGATACAGTAAATAAATTAAGGAAAGATAGTAAAACAGATCAGGACAGGATACAGTGGGGAGAAAGGTTGCTCATATATGTAAATAATGGTAATGAGGGTTAAACTTTGGACCTGTGGCACACAACGCAAGTGCTCTACCACCAAGCTGTGTCTCAGTCAGACTGTCAATGCTTTAGACAAGTCAACCACAGGCAATTTTAGGAAGCCAGCTTTGAAGTAAAGAAATAAAGAAAATGAGTAGCTAATTTGTACTATGAATTTTTTCCAGTTGAAATTTTATTTTTTTATTTAAAACAAGGCATAATAGATAATCAAAATAACAATTTCCATTTACAAAAGTGAAGTCTTTGGTACAAGTATTTATAATATAAGTAAAAAAATCAATCTATCAATTTTACCAATGAAATTTTCACTGGCAAAAATTTTAAAGTCACTTATGAAGTAAAATTTAACGACCTGGATCTGTGAATTACTGAATGAACACTCTCTTGTGCGGATAGAAGACAGCAAAGTAAAATTGTTTCTTAGTATTGCATAACACTGAGAAATTTTGAAATAAAAATGCAAACTTTTTTTAAAGAACTGTAAAGACAAAACAACTGCGTGAAGCCAGTACTAGTTTCTATTTGAGTTAAAGAAACACAGTCTACTTTTGTGTAATATTGCCAGTTATCTCCAGCAATGATACAGAACTACAAATCAATTCAAATTTCAGATGAACATTCCTGCAGCATTTTGATAGATCACTGTGAAATGAGGTTTGCCTGAGGTTAAAACTCCTTTCTTTACCTGGTGATTTTAGTTCAGAACAGCAAAGCAAGCAAAACACAATCTATGCATCTGGTCAGTTGTGAGGTTGGTTGTGAACTTGGTCCTGACTCTACTGTCTTTCCTGATTTGGTCCAAACTCTTACAAACTGCAAGTTGTGAAAGCAGAACATTCAAAGAAAAAATGTTATGGCCAAATCCACGAAGCCCGGCAAAAAGCAGAGGCAGGAGGATCTCCGTGAGTTCGAGGCCAGCCTGGTCTACAGAGCTAGTTCCAAGACAGGCCCCAAAGCTACAGAGAAACCCTGTCTTGAAAAAAACCAAAAAAAAAAAAAAAGTCAACAAGGAAACCAAGAGTCCCATATGTGAAAGCAAAGAGCCTTTATTTTAATCAAGTTTGCAAACTCGATCTCTCTGCATGTTCAATGTATTGGAATAACCCGAGAGCCCCAACCTAAATTAGAATTGGGTTTTTGGTGGGGATGAGGGGTTCTCTCAGGTTCAGGACCCCTGATTGGCTGACATTTGTCTAGGGTGTCTTGGTGAATGTGTGCTGGCTGGTGTTTTTATCCACATCCCTTGGAATGCCAGGCATTTCCTTTGAATGGTCTGCTCTTGGAGGGGGAATGGGTTATCTCAGCTTGTGCTTCTTTCCTGCAGCCAGGTATTGCTTCAGGGTAAACTACTGAAACTCGGGCCTCTTACTAAATTTATTGAGGGCTGGGTTCTACTCTGGCAGGTGATAATGGTTGGAAATAAAGAATTTCCTTTGGGTGACCTGGCCATAGTTAACTTATCATGGCTGGCCCCTACAAGAAACATTTACGAAGAAGCAGATGAAGACTGTAGGTCCAGAAAATATGAACTCATCATGTAACAACTTACCAGAGAAGGTAAAATCTATCCACAGACAACGTTTTAAGTTATCTGAGTGAGAAAGCAGGTTTAGGATAAAAGTCAAGTCATTTGATGTTCAGGAAACTGGACTCAGGATGTTATGCAAATGTGATGGCAGCATCAGTTTTTTGGGGGGAATTTTGGGGGAATTTGGAAAACTTAGGATGGAGTTGAAATGAGAAAAGATTTTTATTGAGTAATTAGGAAAAGTAAGGCTTCACCTTGCCTCTCTGTTTACACAAGTTGATTCCAGAATGACAGAGTTACCAGGGAAACTGAAACTCCCTTTCAGAGTTGCTTGTTACATTAACATAAGAATTTAGAAACAGACTAAAGGAAGCTCAAAGACAATTTTATTGAGTTTGAGAGAAAAACAAAAAAGCAAGAATGTTGTAAATCTTGGAGGCTGTTGGGAAGCTGGTGGGAAGAAGAAGTAGCAAAAATGCCAGGCTTCTTGTGTTAGGGTCCAGGAAAGTTGGTAAGCCCAGTGATGGAGGTGGGTGCACAGCTGTTCAGTGGAGGACTTCAGAGAATGGATAAACAACCCCAGAGTGTCAAGGAGAGCATACTTAGATGGGAAACAATGGTCAAGGTTTTGAAAGAATGCATGGAAGTCAACATCAGGAAAAATTCAACCTTTTGAGCTTAGAACTTAAAACATAGGCAAACATAGCTATGGAAATCTGTGAAATACTGCACCGAGGGCGAGCCTTCTGGAAAGCGTAAGTACAATATCTCATCAAGGGAATCACTATTCTTCCCGTCTCCTTAGCACATTTTCAAGAGAGCCAGCTTTTCTGGGAAGGTGGGCTCCTGGCAAACTTATTGATAGGCCCACCAAAACAAATCCTCAAGGGAGGAGAAAAGAGTTTGGTATATTTAGTCTTTACAGCAGATCAGAATGTCAAACCTATATTTAGAGTCAAAGATAAATTCTATTCTTTAATTTATTTAGCAATTCAACAAAACTTTTTAACTCCTTATACATGGTGATTTAAATCTTTGGGGGCAGAGACTATCTTTGTAGTGTTACCAGGGAAATGGGAAGTGAGAACCAAAGCTGAACACTAGGGAGGGGCCCATATTTAAGAGCCTCAAGACGTACTAATCTTACTACCTGTTTGGGTTAAAGCTTCACCCTAGTCCATCCGATATCCAAAGAGTCTGGAATGTTTGGTTGGAACATCCTAAGTCCCCTCTCCAGCGAGTTGACTCCACCCCTGAGAAAAGTCCCACCAAACAAAGATCCCTCCTCAAAGATACTCAAGACCACTCCCACAGGAGATTTAAACTGCTTCCCAGAGAACAAACGCCTGTTTTTCTGGACTTCTTTCCCAAACTCCTTTCTGTGGGACTGGAAAACTACCCAAAAGCAATGGTATCCATTAAACCTGGGCTTTTTCTTTTTCTTTTTTTCTTTTTCTTATTTATTTATTTATTTATTTTTAAAAATTTCCACCTCCTCTCCTCCTCCCACTTTCCTCCCCTCCCCTCCCCCAACTCCTGCTCCCCCTAATTCTCCAGGTCAAAGAGCAGTCAGGGTTCCCTACCCTATGGGAAGTCCAAGGTTCCCCCTCCCACCGTTCCCCCCAGGTCCAGGAAGGTGAGCATCCAAACAGACAAGGCTCCCACAAAGTCCGTCCATGCAGTAGATCAAAGCCCAGCGTCACTGTCCTTGGCTTCTCAGTCAGCCTCCACCGTCAGCCACATTCAGAGAGTCCGGTTTGATCACATGTTCCATCAGTTCCACTCCAACTGGCCTTGGTGATCTCCCACCAAATCTGTCCCACCTTCTCAGTGGGTGAACACACCCCTCGCGGTCCGGACTTCCTTTCTCATGTTCTCCCTCCTGCTTCTCATTAGAACCTGGGGAGCTCAGTGCAGTGCTCCAGTGTGGGTCTCTGTCTCTATCTCCATCCATCACCAGATGAAGATTCTATGGTAATATGCAAGATATGCATCAGTGTGGCTATAGGAGAAGGTCAGTTCAGGCACCCTTTTCTCTGCTGCTCAAGGAACAAGCTGGGGACATCTCCTTGGACACCTGGGAACCCCTCTAGAGTCAAGCCTCTTGCCAATCCTAAAATGGCTCCCTTAATTCCCTGCTCCCACATCCATCCCTCCTTCATCCCAACCATCTCATTCCCTCAAGCTGACCCTATCCTCCCCTTCTCCCTTCGCCCCCCACCATCTCCCCTTATCCTCACCTCACCCCCACCCTCGTGCTCCCAACCCCTGCCCGGCAATTTTGTCAAATTCCAATATCCAGGAGGATAACTATATGTTTTTCTTTAGATTCACCTTCTTATTTAGCTTCTCTAAGATCATGAATTATAGGCTCAATGTCCTTTATTTATGGCTAGAATCCACTTATAAGTTAGTACATACCATATTTCTCTTTTTGGGTCTGGGTTACATCACTCAGTAAAGTGTTTTCTATTTCCATCCATTTGCACGCAAAATTCAAGATGTCATTGTTTTTTACCGCTGAGTAGAACTCTAAAGTGTATATGTGCCGCACCTTTTTTTAACCATTCTTCTATTGAGGGGCACCTAGATTGTTTCCATGTTCTGGCTATTACAAATAGTGCTGCTATGAACATAGTTGACACATGGGCACAGGAGACCTCTTCCTACGTAGAACCTCAGTAGCACAGACAATAAGAGCAACAATTAATAAATGGGACCTCCTGAAACTGAGAAGCTTCTATAAAGCAAAGGACACTGTCATTAAGACAAAAAGGCAATCTACGGACTGGGAGAAGATCTTCACCAACCCCACATCAGACAAAGATCTGATCTCTAAAATATATAAAGAACTCAAGAAACTAGACTTTAAAAAGCTAATTAACCCAATTAAAAAATGGGGTACTGAACTGAACAGAGAATTCTCAACAGAAGAAGTTCAAATGACCAAAAGACACTGAAGGTCATGCTCAACCTCCTTAGCCATCAGGGAAATGCAAATCAAAACAACTCTGAGATACCATCTTACACCTGTCAGAATGGCTAAAATCAAAAACACCAATGATAGCCTATGCTGGAGAGGATGTGGAGTAACTCATCCATTATTGGTGGGAATGCAAACTTGTGCAGCCACTGTGGAAATCAGTGTGGCAGTTTCTCAGGAAACTGGAAGTCAACCTCCCTCAGGACCCAGCAATTCCACTCTTGGGAATATACCCAAGAGATGCCAAATCATACTACAAAACCTGGG
Organism: Myodes glareolus; assembly: GCF_982192425.1. Taxonomy (NCBI): domain Eukaryota; kingdom Metazoa; phylum Chordata; class Mammalia; order Rodentia; family Cricetidae; genus Myodes; species Myodes glareolus. Next base: position 82,686,619 of record NC_142035.1, read on the forward strand.
CTTTTTCTAATTCGATTTGATTTGGTCTGATTCTGATTATTGAATCAGCAGAGGGGCTTATCAGGGTGCAGAAACTTTTCACTGCCTAACATTCCTCTTCAAGAGTTGATACCCTAAAATCTTTTAGGAGCTGATCTGAAATTGGGAAATATATCTAACTCTTTTTTTTTTTACCATAGAAATCCAAATATCTAGTTCTAAACCTGTTCACCAGAAAGAACTGGTGTTTGGACTGCAGCTTTGGTCACACCTTCATGGCAAGAGAGACACACCTATGTAGGAGAGGAGAAAGAAACCAGAGATCCTTTCTGGTGTTCTTCTGCCCAGGACAAAACCAAGGGCATTCCCAGCATCAGGCTAAAACCTCTTGATGAATGCTCCTATCCACATGAGCCGTTCTCCTGTTCTCAGGAGCACTATAGCCTGTTGGTCTGAGTAAAGGAAGCACTTCTGCCCTGTTTTATACCACACAAAAGAGAAACTGAATGATTCTAGCTTTGGGAGTTAATACATGATTGAATCACTTAGCAAGGGCTCAGAGATTCAAAGAATATCAATAATAATACTATCAACCATATTAAACATATATGTAGCACATGTTGTTTCCAGGTCTCCTTCTATAATCAATATTCATGATCATTTTTCAAAGGAGGTAGCATTATCCATATTACAAATAAAGAAAAAAAGACAAAGAGAGTTAACCTATAATTTTAAATCTAAGAACCAAATTTAGAAAAGAATAAAAAAAGATTGTCAACTTGCTAAAGATCGTTGTCAGCTTGCTAAAGATCCAGTGTTAATTATAAAGCATTGTTTTATAAAAAAATTATAATTCTATTTTGTTTTCATCATTTCACTCATATTAACTCCTTTTCCATCTTAATAAGTAAGTTATACTTTATATTGCACATCATTTGAACAGTTGTCATTACTAAGCCATTACAGTTTCAAATTCTCCATAGCTTGTTTTCAGTTTTAAGCGGATAATCATAAAACTTATTATTTTTTTATTTCAGAACACTTCACTGAGCTCAGCTGGAAAGGCTTTGTGGAAGGACTTTTCATGGGGTTCCAATTTGGAACAACTGAGAAACTGATCTAAAAGCTTCCTCATTCACACTGGCATCTGCTTGGACAGCGGGAAGCCTTGAGCCTTCCACCTGACTCCATACTCAGGCTAGAGCAAGCACCCTTGCTATGTGGCCATCTTGTGGAAACCAGGTAAGTGACTTAAGCAAAGTGTTGGAATTTTATGGAGCCTTGTTTCTGAGAGAAGTATCTATCCTTCACCAAAGAAACAGATAAAAGTGATTGAATAGTTATCTAAATCCATGATAGAGAAGGACTTTGGAGTTAGTTTATATCACTAATCTCCCAAAGTTAAGCCTCAAACTAAAAGGGCAAAGAATTTCATCTTATAAGTCAAGAATAAGCTTTCTCAGATTCCTTTCCAAGCATGATACTCTACAAACTTTCAACATCTTTTAAATTATGAAATAATATGCTATATGATGCTTACAAGATATCACCAGTGAAATTAAAAAAAAAAACCAATAAACTAAGAAGGAGCACAAATCTGGTCAGAAACCTCAATACCATGTCCCTGCTGGACATTAGACTTAGAAAGTATTTTGTTCCTGTGATAAAACATCATGACCAAAGCAACCTGATGAAGAAATGATTATTTTGGTTTATGTATTCTGATCAGATCATAGTCTTTTATTAAGAGAAGGCTGGACAGGACCCTACAGGCAGGAACAGAAGTAGAGTTCACAGAGGAACACTCCTTAGAGGCTTGTTCTCCATAGTTTGTTCACCTTGAATATTTTTGTATAACTTAGAACCACTTACCTAGGTGTAGCACTACCCACAGTGGTCTGCACACTCTCACATCAGTTAGTAATTGAGAAATGCCCTGCAGACTCACTTACAGGCCCCGCTGGTGGAAGCATTCTCTCAACTGAGATTCCTTCTTGCCAGATAACTCTTAGTTTCTTGTCAAGTTGATAAAAACCTCACCAGAACAGAACTCTTTTTTGTCTTCCTGTGATTGCTGTTATCTACAGGTGGAAACTGATGCAGATGCCCTGCTGCTTTTCTGATGAAGAATTTAACTTATAAAATGTTAGAACAGTTTTAACTATAACACTGTAATTTATGCTAATTTCCAAAGGAGCAAGCATCTCAACGTGAAGCATTCTTCCCTTGATCCCTCACAATAGCAGGGATTTCTTCAGAAACATAGAAGATGAAGGCATAGCTATCATGTGTTGCCCCTCTAATTCCACATGATTGACGAATTAGTTAAGGTACTTGTAGAACATGAAAAGAATTATAAAGCACTGCCCATATTCCTTGGTTTCTTTCCTTAGGATCTGAGGGAAAAATTAAAACCATGATAGAATATTTATGTGTCCAAACACTCCCGTGTCTTTTGAAGGCCTCGGAGAATGCAGAGGGGAAGGGACTTACATGCTGAGGTATAGACATTAAGTGCCCCACTGTACCTAGATATAAGACGTAAAAGAGGTGCAATACTAGCAGATATTTGGAAAGAAGTTTGGACTGAGCTTCTAGTCCTATGAACTTGTTTTAAATGACAAAGGTTTTTGAGAAAGAAATTCTATCATATTAGTCATATTTAGAATAGTGACAGAATCACAAATAATTGGCATAGATTACATAGTCTGGTCACTACTTTTCTGTGTCAATTTCCTATATGGGGTAACTTGAATGAATTTTCCCACATATGTCTTGGGTATTGGAATGTTAGGTCTCCAGCTGTTGACACTGTTTGGAGGCTTAGGAGACTGAGTGTGTCTCTAGAAGTAGGGTTGAGGTTTCAAAAATCATGTGCTGTGTTCAGCAAACTCTCTGTTTATGGTTTCAGACGTGAGTTCTCAGCTGTTCTTGTAGCTATGTCTCCTTAACCCTCTAGAGCAACAATCAAACCCACAAACCCACAAACAATCGCTTCCTTTCCTAAGCTGTTGCTTTGGTCGTGGTGTTTTATCACAGAAAAGAACAGCCACTGAGCCACTTTCCTTTAAGGTAATGAAAACCATGCTAGCTTTCTCTAACCACTCTCTGTTTTGCTTGTTTTTGCTTAAGGAGTCATACTCTCCTTTGAAATATACATAGCAAAAGCTGCTTTTATATAAGAAAGCCTTTACACGGCTTCTTTTGTAAAGGATCATAGGATAGAAGCACCAGACTTGCAGGATAACCATTCCCTTTACTTAGGCACTGCTCCATATAATCCCTTAATTTGAATTAAATAAAATGAAAATTTAACTCAAAGGTTTGAAATAGTATTTCCATCCTTTTCAACCAGGAAAGAATAAGAAACACTTGAAATAAACTTAAACAATACCAAGGAACATTCTCCTTCCTTTTTTCTTCCCCAGCAGGGACATTTTGCAATTCATACTACATTTGTAACATTCTCACAGAAGTATTGAATTAAAAAGGAGCTTTAATTTCCCAAGTGCTTCATTTCTGGGAATACCTTTCTTCCTGTGAGTTGTACTACTACTCCCTTGACACTGAGTACAGGTTGATTCATGTTACAACTCTGAGGAATGCCAAAGAGAGTACTTAGAATATAAGAACTCCCAAGTATGTCAACTCACCTTTTGGGTCAGTATCTGACACAGGTAGGGATGGACATAAATTCCACTTGACATGGGAATTTGACATGCAATCAAGTAAAAATTGCATTTAAGGCTGGGAGAGAAAGGGCTGATTTTATAATGGAAATATCACATGCACGTAGGGTGAATGCTTGACTCAATGATGTTGGCAGTAGCAACAATATTGCATCTTAGTGGGTGTCCAGTCACTGCTGATGCTTGATTCCTGAGGGCAGAAGAGTAGAACGCCTAGATGCTAACAGATTCTATGAAAGACACACTTCTCTTTTCTCCTGTTGTTCTTTGTGGACAATGATTTCCAATAAATAGTCTTTTCTGAAATCAGGAATGTAAACGTCGTGAGTCCTTCTAAAATTCCAGTTTCTCTTACAGTTCTTTTTCCCATACCAGTGTTATCAAAGCTTAAGGAAGAATTTCCTGATTTTATGTTTAAAAATATTTATAATATTGTTTATCCTATTTTTGGCTGCTCCCAATACAAGAAATGAGAGGAGGATGAGATGGAAGGAAGACAGAGAGGGGGTGGAAACAAAGAGGAGGGGATGAGATGGAAAGACAGAGAGGAGGGTGGGACTCACAGAGAGGGAGAGCACACATCGAGGATAAACCTTGTTCTATTATTGATGTTATTTGAAACGCTACCAAGATTTCCTCAGGTTGCCCCGTTTTCCATTAGTGTTTGTGCCTAACCATGATGAAACACTTTCCTTTCCTTCCATCTAGTCCAGGTCATCTCAATTCTAAAAAATTAAAAATATTATTTACCAATGCTGCTTTGTGTTCTTTGCAGTATGGCAATCTATGTAAAAGAAATAAAGCTCACATCTTGGGGAGGGCTGTTTTGGTTTTTTGTTTAAAAGGCTTGTGTTCAAGCTGTCAGAGAAAGCAAGGCCAATCACATCTTTCTCTGATATGAATCAGAGCTGGAAAATCAAGAAGAAATTGTTGTTTCTAATGAGACATGCATATTACACAGAGACAGTTGCTTTTTTTTTCTGGGCAAACAATGTGCTTAACCATTAAATTCAGGCACAATGTTGACACAATATGATCAGAAGTAGTTTCCAGTCCAAGGTGCCTTAGAAATGCCATCTAGTGATACAAGGAACACGACCACCATCCACTTCTCTTTAAAGCAAGGAGATGTTTGGTTGTGAGTTTCAGCATCTGCTTGAATTAGTTGCTGGATGAAAAAACAAACAAACAAACAAACAAAAACCCAAAATGATCTGTATGTATGTCCTCATTTCCATACAACAGAAATATAATATTTACAAGATTATTTTTGTAAAAGTGAATGGCATGGCAAAACTTAGGTATCACACGTATGACAATGTCATTCAAAGCAGACACTAAACCAATAACCTATGATAGCAAGAATAATAGTAATAGCAAAATAAATTTTAAAATGTGTTAGCCTTGTTTTATTTCTTGGATGAAAGAAAACTCGTCAAGAGAACAAGTAGAATAACATATGCTTGATTTATAAGTAGAAATTTCATTTCTTTTGTGTTTTAATCCTTTAGAAATCTAAATTGGTGAACCAATATCAGATAATATTATAAAAAAATCTATCTTTCTTATATGTGGAATGATCTTACTTATATTTGACTAAATTAGTACTAAACATCTTATCAAGTTTCTTTAAAAAAGGAAGAAGATATAAAATGAAGGTAGCTATTATTTATATAGCTCTTCATAATTGCTTGGATTAATTGGGCAGATATTATGTATCAGGAAGTTTGCTAAGGTTTAATTTTGTTCATTTTCAGAAAAGGGATGAGGAATGTGTACTGTATGCTAGTTACAACTCAGTAACTTATGAAAAGTTTTACTATTAAGAAATAGCAGTAGATAGTCTCAAGTTCACTTCTTTCACACACCAAAGATTTTGGTTCCTTTCGAGAGATCTGTGGTTTAGACCACATCTGGTAAGAGCCACTTTCTCCAGGCATTCATAGCATCCATTGGTTCTATACAAACCCTTCCAACACCTCTCACGTATTAATAAACATCACTGCAGAAATTTGAGATACATGTTGAAGAAAATTGTTTTGGAGGGCACAGCATAATATAGAAAGCAGACAAAGAATGCATTGTCCACATCCGTGAAACATTAATAGGAGGAATACAGAGCATTTGGAAATTAAGTGCTATGTGAAGGCGAGAAGGGCAGAGGAAGGGAACAGAGTATGGGAGCGTGCAGAAAGGCATTGGAGCTGGGTGGTATTCCAAGTTGAGAGGTAAAGATAACCCTTATATCAACGTGGTGTTTAAGGAAACATCTGAAAAAACAAGAATTTATGATAGATGTAAAATTTAAAGAAGAATGCTTCTAAGAAAGGTAACACTTATGACAAGCAGAAGACAGTATTCTCTATACCAGAACAATAACAAAAGGCAGGTTTGTATAGAAGAGAACAATAGTTAAGTTTTCCTGAGAGACAACACTGCCTAAATGAACTGTCTGACCTTTATTGTCTATGAGATGAGGATCAGAGAAAGTTTGGGAGCAAAATGACAACATCAATAGTAACTTTATGGGCTTGTACTGGCTCACTCCAGCTACTGTGTTAAGATCGTAGCATAGAGGGTTTAAAGTGATGGCTCACGCCTTTAATCCCAGCACTGAGGAGCCAGAGGCAGGCAGATCTCTGTGAGTGTGAGGTACATCTGATCTATCCAATGTGTTCTGGGGCTACATAAAACGAACCTGTCTGATGAACAAAAACAAAGTGATTAGAATCTAGAAGATCAAAGCAAAAAACAGGAGACCTTGAGAATGACTACACAGGATTAGAAAAGTAATAATGTTCTGGATAGATAATGAAGGGAGGGCAAAGAGAATCTCTGCTTAAATTAGACACAGCTATTAAGAGAGGAAAAAGTAGAAACAAAATTCAAGATTTTTACACTCAGATACTATAAGGATTGAACTTTCCTAAGTATTTTAGTTGAGAGAGGCATGGGATGGACAATTTGTCTTGGCAGAGTCTAACATAGCCTGGGGTTTCTCTTGCGGTGGAATGAGTCTGACATGGACAGAGATTTGAACAAAGATAGGAAAGAAGATCATGCTAGTTTTTAAAGTCACTATTCACTTCATTGTTGATACCAAGTAGGTTCTTGTCTTTATTTGCCAGGGAACTGGAATTATGGTCTGTTTTGGAGGTGCAAATCTGGTAGATGGCGCACAGTATTGCAACCAGGTATGGTATATACAGCTGGAGAAAATAACAGGGCTTGGTCATTGGGACATAAAGTTGTAACAAATAGAAAAAAGTGGTGTGTATAGGAACAAAGATAGAAAGAAAGCCAAGATCACAACATTCTGAAAGCCTAGTGAAATAAAGGTGTCAAAGAAGACACAATGATACAGTGGAACCAGAGTTATTACGGTGTTTTATGAAGGACTGGGGCCTCATAGACTTTTTCTTATGCAGTTTGACAAGTTCATTGCTGAGAGGCCTCCTTGTTCTGGTCATGCTTAGGTCGTAATGGCAGTGAGACTTTTAGGATATAGTTTCTGATGCAGCTAGGAGACACAATCTCACAGCAAAGTCCTTGATTCTCTTGTTTTGTCTATCCCTTCTTCTGAAATGTTTCTGAGCCTTAGGTGTGGAAGTGTTTTATTGATGCATCAATTGGGTTTGGATACATGCATGCATACAATAAGAACTGATAAATAAAGACATGAGTATGAAGAAAAATATGGTAGGGTATGTGGGAGGGTTTGGAGGGAGGAAAAAGATGAGAGAAAAGGCGTAATTAAAATACAATGTCCAAACAACAATAAACAACAATCAACAATCAACAATAAGCAACAATCAAAAGAGTTACCAGTAGTCAAACATGAAGACCAAGAGTGGTACACTGCTTTTGGGATGGTAAGACCACTTTAACTAAAGCAGTAGAAACTTGAAGCAGTATGTTTAAAGGAGAAAAGGAAAAGAGAAACTCAATGCAAATAGAATACACAATGTTTCAAACTTACAATGAGAAAAGAAAAATGGAATAAGATGATCATATTTTATTGATAAGGGAAAATTGTAGTATAGTTGATTATTTATTGGAATGATGCCAACACAGAGGTAAAAAATATACACATGGAGAAAAGTATTTTAATGATATTTTCGGGGTATTCTAGAAGAGGTATGAAACTCAATGTACAGATGTAAATAGAAAAGCTAGGATTTAGTAAGAGATGTAGCTAACAACGTCCATATGCTGGCAGATATGGATGAAAGGGCAGATGTGAATGAAATATTTTTCTACATTTGTATCAATCATGCCAGCAAAGCCAAAGCATGGTCATTCAGAATGTTGAAACAGATCAGAAAGAGTAAACAAGCACAATGTAATGTGAGTGGCACCTTTTGCTCTTACATTTTGTTGCTTTCAGTTTTTGATCTAACATGTGAACTACTTGTGTCATTAAGCTTTGTTTCTCTATGAAGTGTAGATTCCAGGTAAATGGAGATTAGAATGTAAATAGTTTATTGTATTGAGACAGTTAGAAGAGGGTTGCATTTGAATGAAAGAGGAAAAGATTGTAACTAACTACTGTCCTTATGCTGAGTAAGGAAGGAGAATTCCACAAACTTATTAAAAGACAGCTCTTAGTAAGCAGACTCAAAGAATGAGAGCCCCAGCGGCTCTGAAGATAATTTATTTCTAAGCAATAGAAGGATTGACATGGAAAATAAAGATGATGCTTACCACCTGGTAACTCACTTGTATTTGAACTTAAAAGGAGGGCAGAGTTGATTTAGGTGGTCATTTAAGGATATTGCTCAAACCCAGATCGTTAGATCAGAAGAACTCAAGGCCAGGAAGAATTTGAGAAATATTTTTATTTAATTTGAAATTGTCAAAAGTTAAGCAATGGGTTAGAGAAAATAACAGTGAAGGAGCTGAAGTTGTTTATATATCAAGAAAAATAACACGATGTTTTGTAAGCATGGAGAGTAGTGCCGAGCAGGAGAGCATTGACGTCATAAGAGGAAGGAGACTGCATGCCAGGGCTTTTAAGTAAGGGTGTGGGAAACAGGAAAATGGCTGTCTGGTTTCCTGCACTGGTGGTTTGAAAATTGTGGGAAAGAAAATGAGCGCTCATCAGCAGATTGCAGGGAGGATTCCTGCAGAAACATAACAGGGCATACTCAAAGGACAGAGTGAAGACATGGAGAATTTTCCTTATGATAAACTATTATTTCCAGAAGTTACATCGCAAAGGTTTTAGAGAAAGAGAATGCAAAAAGCTTGTGGACTTTAGGAGACAAAGGATGAGAATGAGGTATTCTATTTGTTATTGTGAGAGCCCAGAACTAACCCTGCATCCTCATATAGTGGGGTTGTGCTGGATGTTACATATTTACAGCGTTTTAAAAGAGCAGCACTAAGCCAGGCATTGGTGGAGCATGCCTTTAATCCCATCAGTCGGGAGAGAGGCAGAGGCAGAGGCAGGCAGTTTTCTGTGAGTTTGATGCCAGCCTGGTCTACAGTCAGGGCTACAAAGAGAAATTTTGTCTCAAAAACAACAACAGAGAGAGAGAGAGAGAGAGAGAGAGAGAGGGAGGGAGGGAGGGAGGGAGGGAGGGAGGGAGGGAGGGAGGGAGGGAGGGAGGGAGAAAGAAAAGAAAGAGCAAAGCTAGACTATATAGTTCTAAGAACTGTGACTAATCTCAGTCTGGGAATTATTGAGTCCTCATTTCATCCCATTTTGAATACAAAGACAGATGAGTTTGTTTTTAAATTATGGAAATTCTTTGTCTAAAAGTGAGAGGGGAGTCCCCAGGTGTCTGTACAACATGACTATGAATATGCATATGTAATTATGGGATGGATGTGCTAGCATGATACATTTAAAAGTAGATTCATTGAGAACAGCAAAGTAGGAGACACATTTCTGAAAGATGACTACTATACTTCTAACAAGACTGAGAGTGTTTAGCATGGTATGGCTGTAAACATGTCTAGTGTAGTTCTGACAGGCTAAGGACTTGAATGAAGGAAAGGGGCTTTTCTTCCCAAGACTAAACTGAGGGCCATCATAGTGGGAGTTTCTTTTCCGTTATATCAATCCATCTACATCAATACACAATTTTTAACACAGAGATTGCATTCAACTCAATATCAGGCAGGGCTTTTTTTTTGGAAACATATCAATGAATTTCTTTCCCACCTTTCCCACACACTATACTTGTGTTCACCTTCAGAATATCTTTGATATTCTTTCCGTTTGCAGTTGCTTTTCCTTAACAATTATTAGAATATCCTGTCCATGTCTGTTTTGTAAAATTTCCAGAAGGCCACCTCAATAAGTGGACTTAAAGTATCTGATCTTCCTAAGTTTAGGCAACAGTTCTCTGTGCATTGGAAGCCTATGATAATTCAAGTGATATTTCTATAACTTGAGACCCAAACATGACTGCATGGCCAAAGTTGATATCACATCTTATAGAATCAACACAACAGACAAAGCAGTGTTGTAGAAGCTCTAGGATGTAGACATAAAATTCTTATCCTGGAATAGCACTGGAGTTCAGTGGTAGAATTTTTTCTAGTTTTCTCCAAGTCTTAGGTTCAAATCTCAGCACTACAAGCAAAAAAAAATGAGTATTCTAAACTTTCTAATGCTTGAAACAGCACGCTGTGAGAAATAATATGCAATCCATAAAACCACATGAAAAAAATGTGCTTTTTCTTTTAGTGTCAGAATATTTTCTACATACTCAGTCAGCCACTTGCCTCCGACAATTTCCTACCCTGCGGCCACCATTGAAGCTATTCTTGTCTACTCCGCATCCTCCTTGTCACTCATCCAGGTTGGCAGGAGTCCTGGAACTATGCCCAGGATGGGTTTCTAGGAAACCTGTTATATACATGGGAAGGCATGTTAGTATGTCTAGATACGTCTGAAGGTCATGAAACAGATTAAGATTCTAAGCTTGGCATTAATCAGGCCCTGGTAATACAGCTCATTCTGAGAAAATGAGAAGCATCAATAATGACTGGATCTCCGTTACAGAGCCCATCCTATACAGAGCATCCCAGATGAATTAAACACACTCATGAACACAAAAAGAGAAAATTAATTTGCAGGAGTAAATCAAATAGGATTATAAATATGTTTCTACTAAAAGCAACCTTGTTCAGGAAAGAAAAGCTCGTACCCAGTGCTTGCCAGTCCCTGTACCTCCTGAAGGGGAATCGCCACGAATGGGAAAACACTAGGTCTGTCTGATGACCAAGAAGAAATACAAAGATTATCTTCCTAGCCACAGGAGAGAAAGAAAATGATCTTTTCTCGTCATTTGCAATAATGTGAGAACTGACTTAAGTGGTTTTTCCTTTCAACATTACCATTAGTGTGATATAAATACATATGGTGTTTCACGGCACAGTCAGAATGTGAAATGGTCTTGTCGAGAATGCTCGTTTTGCATGGAGGTTTTACTAATGCTGTTGTATTGGTTCTTCTGTTGCCAATAACACACTACCACAGACTTGGGGACTTATAAAGAGGAAGCGTTATTTTGGTTCCTGCATCTACAAGTTCAGCACTGTGGCGCAGCATCTGCAGAGATGCTTATAGTTGGCTGAGTCCCAAAGTCGGACGACAGTGCTTTACAAAACAAGAGAACATGAGGCAGGAGCTCTCTCTCTCTCTCTCTCTCTCTCTCTCTCTCTCTCTCTGTGTGTGTGTGTGTGTGTTATTTCTTGTCTCTCTATTTGGTGGTTTGAATGAGAAATATTCCTTTATAGACTACTTTGTTTGCTTACTTGGTCTCCAGTTGATGGTGCTATCTGAAAGATTATGTATAGAATATCTGGCAAGTATTCTCTTGGCTGGAGGAAACACTTCACTGGGGTGAGCTTTGATGGTTTATACCCTTGTCCCCTTTCTAGGACTCTCTCTGATTTGAATGTATGACTGAAGATGTGATCAATCTGCTTCTTGTTGTCCTCATGTTGCCAGCATAGCATTATGGAGTCCGGAACTATCATCTGAACGCTTCCTTCCTTTTGCTGTTTTAGTTCATGGTGTTTTGTCACAGCAACAGAAAAGTAACTAGTACACCCTTTGTCTTCTAAGCCACCATGATCTAACTAGGCATCAACCTGGGACAGTATCATTTTATCTATTCACTCCCTCAGAGCCATACCTCCAAATACCATTCTCAACAATATAGATTAATATTTAATAAGAGACACTGAGACACCTTGAAGGACACACAGTAACACATACTTAGAGCATGCAGGTGCACCAAGAGCAAAAGTAAGCTTAGATCCTCATTCCCTCAGCCTAGACCATGCTGAGGATAGTCACACACCAAGGGCAACCTCACAGCCCTATGGCTTTTTGTTTTATGTTTGTTTTGTTTTGTTTTGGTGTGTGTGTGTGTGTGTGTGTGTGTGTGTGTGTGTGTGTGTGTGAGAGAGAGAGAGAGAGAGAGAGAGAGAGAGAGCAGCAATTATTACTGTAGTTTATATGTAGCATGCTATAAAGAAGAATGTGATACCCAGAACTAGTACATGGAAACCATCCATTCATCTCCAAAAAACAAAATCTCAGTATCTACTAGCAGGTAACATGGCATTGTGAAATCTATAGTCAGTCACAGAACATTCTGAGAGCTAAGACACTCTGATACACCTGACCTACCAGAGTTCTATCTTCTCATCTAGTGAATGGAAACCACATCTCCTGGAAAAGGGGTGTTTGGTAGGTAAGATGAGAAACCAATCATCTGGCTCAGTACCTGGTGGGGAATGTACAATACCTTCCCCAGATCCCTACTGACAAGGGATACACAATAATCCTACTTGCCCATTTAGAAGTTGAAAGATGCTTCATGAGAAAAACAGGCCTCTGGACTGTCCATAGTTTAGGAGCTGGAGAGATGACTAACCAGTTAAGAATACTAGCTGCTCTTCTAGGGGTCCTGATTTCAATTCCTAGCAACCACAAATGTCTCACAATCATCTATAATAGAATCTGATGCCTTCTTCTACCTTGCAAGCATGCATGCAAGCAAAGTACTCATATACATAAAATAATTGCTTTTTAAAAATAGGAGTTTACAACTATGTCATTGCTTAGAAACCTCAAGACTGCTTGTTTCTGTTTAGATGTGTCAGGATCCCTATTTCCAAAATAAATCAGGTCCTGTACTTTGATACATTTTTGGTGTTTCTCAACTCTCCGTGAGTTTTCCCCTTCTCTTGAAGCCCATTGTACTTGCATCTGTACTCCTTGCTTGTGATTCACGCTGTTCAGTCTTATTTAGTTATATCTGTCTCCTTAGGGGATCACATGTTGAGTGATCCTTTTTGGACTAGCTCATTTTACACTTTATTCTGTGCTTTACCACATTGTTTGCGCTGACCAGTAATAGCCACTGCCTTCTCCAGAGCATTCTAAGGTCCTTCCTTGAATGATATCCTTTGCTTCTCACAGTTACTCAGAGATATGGTTGTAGGTCATTTCAGGTTCACAGAGGAGGAAGTTGAGGGTTTAAGTCAATCGTCCACATCCAAATTCCACAAAGCTAAACAGTTGTGGAGTCTGCTCTCAAATGGATAGAGCTCCTTCCAGAAGTCAAGATCTCAACTACTGTGCTCGTGATTGCTACGAAGGTGGACCATCTTTCCCCCTCTCTGTAGGACTGCAAGTGTGACAGAGCAGGTAACATGACAGCATAGCACTCGAGTGCTCTGCAGAGAATGTGGTGTTCAGAACTTAATGCATCTGCAGAGGTATTTAAATTAACCTGTCATGTTTCCTCCTACATGAGATGAGTATTTGAGTCATCTTTTAGGAGAAGCAGCATGGTACTGTTGCTGAACAGTCTCATGCAGCACTCATTCAGATGGCAGTTCCCAAACGGAATCTGCATCACGACACAAATCAAAGTGTATATAGTGTGCACTGTGAGACAGATGATGTCAAATAGCTGCTAAAAATCACATTCATGGGTTGTAACAAGTCAAGATCATAAACAAACATAGGCAGTGACACTCTAATTATTTTGGTAGTGGGAGCCTATGGGGCTCACCTGGCTGCTTATTCAGCAAGAAAGTTCTCCAAGACACTGGCAAAAATGCTTCCAAGTCAAATGAATGAGAAGCATAAAGAATAGACTAGGGCTAGAAAGCTATCTGTGTGCATACACAAGTGTGTGTGTGTGTGTGTGTGTGTGCAAGTATGTGTGAATGCAAAAATGTATGTATGTGTCTACCACTGCGCATATACAACTTGAGTGTGAAGGTCAGAGCACAACATTGGGTGTCATTCCTCAAGAGTCATTTTTCTTGCTGTTTGAGACAGAGACTCTAATTCAAAGTAGTCTAGGATCTGTCTGTGTACAGTTAGATTTCGAGTGTGTGCCACCAAACCTGTAATTGTAACATGGGTCTTAGGGAAGAAACATTGGTCCTGACGTTTGAAAGATTAACACCTTCCTGACTGATCTATCTACCTAGCCCCAGAAATCAGTAGTTTTCAAATTTCAGGGACCTTGGACTGTGAAAAATGGTTCATATGTTATACCCCCTATGTCTTTCACACACACACACACACACACACACACACACACACACACACACACACACCACGTACACACACTTACAATGATGTTATAAACCAACTGCAAGCTGTACAGATTAGTGAAAAAGCAAAATTAATACACATAATCTTTAGACTATCATTACTCGGTAGTCCAGCACAATATGGAGCATCACCTATCTACTCTGTAATGCATGACTGACCAAAAAGCTGTGACTGAAGTCACTGCCAGCATCTCAAGAGAAAATTCCATCATCATTAGGCCAAGAAAAGATAAAAATCCAAAGTACACCATATAGTATTTTTTTTTTTTTGCCATTAAGAAATTATAAGGGGATCGCATGCTCGTTCAGTCCCAGTAACCGGATTCTCTAAATGTGGCTGACACGGGGACTGTCTGAGAAGCCATTGATAATGGCACTGGGACTTGTTTCCTCTGCATATACTGGATTTTTGGGATCCAGTCTGTTTGGATGCTCACCTTCCTGGACCTGGATGAAGGGGGGAGGAACTTGAATTTTCCACAGGGCAGGAAACCCTGACTGCTCTTAGGACTGGAGAGGGAGGAGGAGAGGGAGTGGGAGGAGTGGGAGGGTAGTGGGAGGAGGGGCAGAAGTAGAAATTTTTATAAATTAATAAAAAAAATTAAGAAGATTTCAAATAAAAAAAATTATAAGGGGATCAAAGAAAGTCAAGTGAAGGACTCTGAGTGATTGTGTACGCATAGATGTGTGTTATATTCTTGTAAATGCCAGCCAACCTTTTGAAAATAAAGTGGGCTAGGCCAAAAGAAGGTCCAATATTCAGCTCTACCAGACTTAGTATTTGCCAATACCATCCTCCATTCTAGACTCTAACTAAGGCCTTCATAAAAGCTTACTTATGTCTACTCATTCATGAGAAACTAAAGTGTATACCTAAGGCTGTGCCAAGATTTGTCTAGTGAACTTATAGTGTGTAAAGAAGGTTCATGAATCTGTGTGCTGTCACAAGCACAGCTAGACTTGATCACATGCGGCAGCATGCATAAGCCCTTCAGACCACAGACGAAACACCAGGGAGAGCTTAGGAAGATGTATAAAAAATAATTACATAGACAATGTCAGTCCCATGCTATTTTCATTTTTTTCTTTCTTCTCAAACCTTCTTATGCCAGAACTGTTGACTTTTACTAGCCTAACCCTATTGGTCTCTTTAGAAGTAGTTATAAAATTAACATACTCTTATCAGGCAAGAAATTCCCTCTTTCCCAAAGAAGAAAGACAGCATCTTTTTTTTTTCTTTTTCTTTGCTTTTACTTTGTGTGGTGTGGTACTGTGTATAAGCTCTTCTGTATGAACATGTATACATGTAGAAGTCAGAATTTAAAGTCAAGTGTCTTCATCTTTATCTCTGATCATTTTACATTTTATTTACATTTTAAAACATTTTTAGCATTTTATTTACTTTTATTTTTAAGTTTATTTACTTACTTATTGAATATATGGAAGCCCAAGGAAGTCAGAGAACAACTTGTAAGAATTGGTTTTCTTCTTCAACTATGAGTCTGAATGTCAGTTGGTGACAAGTGCCTTTACTGGGTGAGACATTTCATCAATCCTCTACCTTATTCTTTGTGTTTTTGAGATACAATCTCTTATTGAATCTGAAATGCATCAGTTTGACTGAGTAGTTAGATCCAGGGTTCCTTCTGCCTCTGCCTCTTTCTCCTCAGTGCTGGGATTACGAATCCATGCCACCTCACCCAAATTGTAACATGCCTGCTGAGAATCTGAGCTCACATCCTCATATTTATGCAGCAAACACTTTACACAGTGTATTACCTCCCCATTTCCATTGAGTTTTCTTCAGTCACACCAAAAGCTACATATGATACATACGTGTAGCTCCAAAAGCTACATATAACACATACGTGTAGCTCCAAAAGCTACAAAGCTATTCAGTTGGACTTATTAGAGTAACCTTTCATTAAATAGAGAATATGTGAATAAAGCTGTAGAATAAGACTTATACCAAGACAGAGAAACATTACCCTAGAAGAGTAATAACAGCTTTCAATGATGTTTTATTCTCCATGCAGAATGTCCCCTTAACATTTTCTTCACATTTGGGACGATATTGTACTTCTAGAGGACAGGGATGATGGTTCAGCAGGTAAAAGTGCTTAATGTGCCAGCCTGATGGCTTGAGTTTGAGTCCTGGAACCCAGGGTGGAACAGGAGAATAACCTCTAAAAGTTGTTCTCAGATTACACACACACACACACACACACACACACACACACACACACACACACACTCACACACGCACACACACGACCAAGAAAGTAAATGAGGGTATGAGAAACCTACACACTTATTTACACATTGTGGAGGAGAAGACAGACTATGCCTAGGAAGCAGGAGCATGGTTGTGAATCAAATGATCACAGTCACGGACATAGAAGAAAGAATGAACCACCTGTGCCCTTAGTATGTCTTCCTGAGTAGTACAAACACACAATTTGATCTTGTAGTTCTAGCTCCTTACTGTGATAAAACACATATTTGATATTCAAAGCCTCCTAGATTTGTAATTTTCTGCAAAAGACACACAAAATTATTGCATTCAAATGATGAAAATATACATGTGTATATTTGTATATATATATATATTTATATAGACTTGTAATTTGTTGAAAAACACACAAAACTGCTTCTTTCAAATGATGAAGATATATATATATATATGTATATCTGTAGATTTGTATATATTCATGTGGATTTGTAATTTGTTGCTTAAGACACACAAAACTACTGCATTCAAATAATAAATATATATTTGGATATATATGGATTGCCTAATTAAATATGTAACAACAGCATTCAGTTCTATTTGCACTTTGCAAATCTTTATAAATATTATCTGAATTAAAAGCCCTCTTAGTACAATTATCAGTAGACATTACAAAATAAATAAGTTTAACAGAATGCAAGAGGCAGGGGTTTGATAATTATGTAGCCAAGGAAATGGCAGGATGTTGTTAAAAACATATTGTTTTCTCCACTTTTTTCAAAACATGGAGAGGAAGTTTTCCTTGGGCACATATCGATTAGATCCTACAAGTCTGTAAGTCAGTTATTGTTCTGAAAAATTGTTGAATTATCAATTAGATATTAAGAGATGTTTGAAAGATATGAGAAATGTAAGAACTTCAAATGTGTTAATCTATTCATGCTTTTAACAAATGTCATGGAGCCGTCTAGTGTCTAAAACACACCTTTTGGATCAGAAATCACAAGTTTCTGTCTTTATAATGTATTAGGCTTCCCTGGGTGAAAAGGTAAAGTATGTGCAACTTTAGAACTAACTACATCAACTGATATCAGCTAGCAGGAAGTAATATAGAAAGTAACATTGGGTATGCTCCTGAGCATGTGTGTTGTGGAAGGAAGAGACAGTGGTGATCAGAGAGAAACATTTTAATTGAAATTTGAATAATTAGAAGAATGT
The DNA here is from genome assembly GCF_982192425.1 of Myodes glareolus. Classification (NCBI taxonomy): domain Eukaryota; kingdom Metazoa; phylum Chordata; class Mammalia; order Rodentia; family Cricetidae; genus Myodes; species Myodes glareolus. Next base: position 82,704,334 of record NC_142035.1, read on the forward strand.
AGCCACATGTTGAGCTGATGACAAGATATCCAGGCAATAAGGACAACAAATGCATAACCTAAAAATCAACACCAAGAGACAAATTGATTAAATTTGACTATTGAAGATGGGGCAGCACAGGTGCATCCCAGTGGCTTGGAGGCATCGTACCCAGATAGACACTTGAAGCTTTGTGTGACTTGGAATGTGGAGCTTGAGTAAAAGTATAGTTGCCATTAGTATTCCCTCTGTCTGCTCCAAGTTTCCAAGTTCCTTAACTCATTTCTGGTGTCTCTCACAGTGTTCCCATATACACCTCTAAGTAAGCTCATTGTCACTGGATGCAAAAGCCTGTGAGCAAATACGTGACATTGAAAATTAACTGCTGTCACTGACTACCACTTTGCTGACTGACTTGGAATTGCAAATTCCATGGTTTTTAATCAAAACCCTGATCTAAATATTGTGTAGGTGTTTCCAAATATATTTGTGTTTTCTACTACAATTATTTTCATCTGTTGGAAGAGAGGAAGCATTTGTCCTTTGGACACAAAGGATATCATATCTGAGACCAGATTCAAAAAAAATACTCACTAAGCTTTGTGAAAGATCCACAGAGATTTACTACTAAGGCTTCAAAGCTTACATTCAAAGTTATCACATATGGCTGTTGGAAACATGAATTAGTAACAAAATGTGAGAAACAATCGGCTGTCCCTAATTGTAAGGATGTCAAATTCAACATAGATTCAATTCTCATGGAATCTATGTTTTTGCATCCTTGAAGGGAAAATAATGGAAAAACAGCTTTAATGTTCTTTCAGCATCTAACATTTCAGGAAAATATTATGCATTCTGCCCAAACTCTGAACCGACTCGTTTCCTTTTCACTTTGTGCAGCCTATACCTGTGCTGTCCCCACCCATTTTTATTATAACGGACTGTTACTATTTGGAGGGCTTCTTTGAAATGAATAAAGTCAATTCAAATCACAAGGTTAGCATCTTCAAAATTTCCATCCCTAGAGTAAATTGAATGCATGGTTTTTATGCACCAGACACATTTCCCTTCTCATATTTAGAAAGCCTTTTTCTGTTTTGTGGTTTCTTGAGCATTTTAAAAAACATTCATTCAAAGTGGGGCTGTCTGGCTTGTCTCGTATTTCCCAGAATATACAGTTATTCTGGAAGGCTCTGATTTCATTTGTGGGGATTTCCAGATCTCCTCAGCAGAACTCAATAATGCTTTTGCCTGAGAGAATATTTTAGAGTACAGATATAAAGACCAATGTGTTTCATCAAGATTCATTGCTTTCATATTATTTTCCATTTGGGAACAATATCATAAACCTCATAGGTAAATATTCAATCATATAGTATACTTTTACTCCTCTTCTGTGAGCACTAAAGACAACTAATTAATTGTCATGAATTTTGTATTAAAGGATGATGGTAGAATTCTGAACCTGCCCAAAGCATGAGATCTCCTTTTATTATCCATTTAATTTGTTATTTTGAATAGACTTTTATTATTATAAAATATTGTTTCAAATGCTTAATTATTTTACAACTGGGGAGAATAAAAACAAAGAAATTCATCTTAAGTGACTTTTAAGTTCTTACCTCAAATTCAGACTTTATGGCAAACCTACTAGACAACATTTTTTAGAATCCTCATAACACTATACAACTAACCCCTTCCCAGAGATGAAGAATACATAGTTTAGAAACATAGTGTGATTGTGGTCACATAACTAGTGACTGATCGAGTGGGGATATTGGACAGTAAAATTCACATATTAACATCACAGTGCTATAAAGAGACACTGACTGCCTTAACACTTTTGTTCATTACAGACAAAAGAGGTGGAAATGGTGAAGTTGGAAATTGTGATGCTGGAGATGGTATTAATTTCAGAATAAACACTAAAGGAGGAAATTTGTTAATTTACAGGATTTGGCAATATTTTCAATTTATAATAATAGCTGTTGTCCCCATGTGGTTTTCTGTCACAATCCTCTCCTCAGAGCTCATTTCATCTCTCACTCAAGAATACTTCTGCCTTAGGACTTGGCTCTGTAACTCTGGATACTTATTACAGAAGAAAAGTAGGCAATGAAAAATAATTGTGCTAAGAAATTCTAGAAGTCTAATTATATGTTAAAGTGTATATCTGGTTATGCTATTTAATTATTTAACTTAAGTAAAATGAAGAAAGTTTTGGAAAGGAATCATGAGAATTTCCCAGGAGTTATGAAGAAAATTCAACTGGAAACCTTTGGAAATTTGAAAACAAGACAACAACACCAGAATTTACCAACTCCATTCTTTTCTGTTGTTGTTATGCTGTGTATATTTTCTTTTTTGTTCTTTTTATTGAGTTATATATTTTTATCTGCTCCCCTCCCTATTTTTCCCCTCCCCTTCTACTTCTCCCATGGTTTTCATGTTCCTAATTTACTCAGTAGATCTTGTCTTTTTCTGCTTCCTATGTACATTAGATCCATGTATGCCTCTTCAGGTCCTCTTTGTTATCTGGTATTGTCAATTATAGGCTGGTTTTTGTTATTGTTGTTTTATGTCTAAAGCCACATATGCATGAGTACATATGATACTTGTCTTTCTGGGTCTGGATTTCCTTACTCAATATGATGTTTTCTAGATCCATCCACTTGCCCACAAATTTCAAGATGTCATTATTTTTTTCTGCTGTGTAATACTCTATTGTGTAAATGTACTTCATTTTTCTTATCCATTATTCGGTCGAGGGGCATTTAGGTTGTTTCTAGGTTCGAGCTATAAAAACAATGCCGCTGTGAACATATTGAGCACATGTCCTTGTGATATGATTGAGCATCCTTTGGGTATACACCCAAAAGTGGTACTGCTGGGTTTTAAGGTAAGTTGTTTTCTAATTTCCTGATAAATCGCCACACTGAAATCCAAAGAGGTTGTACCAGTTTCACTCTTACCAGCAATGGAGTTCACTTTACCCCACATCCTCTCTAGCATAAGTTGTCATCAGTGTTTTTGATCTTGGCCATTCTAATACATGTAAGATGAAATCCCAGAGTTGTTTTCATTTGCATTTCTTTGATGACTAAGGACATTGAGCATTTCCTTAAGTGTCTTTCAGCCATTTTAGATTAATATTTTGAGAGTTCTCTGTTTAGATCTCTATCCCATTTTTTATTGGATTATTTGTTCTTTTGCTGACTAATTTCTTGGGTTCTTTGCGTATTTTGGAGATCAATCTTCTATCCAATGTGGGGTTGGTGAGGATCTTTTTCCATTCTGTAGGCTGCCCATCTGTGATGATGGAAAGTATGGCTGGGTATAATAGTCTGGACTGACATCCATGGTCTCTTAATGTCTGCATAAGGCTTGACCAGAACCTTCTGACTTTTATTGTTTCCAATGAGAATTCAGATGTAATTCTGATAGGTCTGCCTTTGTATGTTACTTGGCTTTTTTTCTTTGTAATTCTTAGTATTCTTCATTTTTCTTTCTGTCCGGGACCTGGAGAAAAACAGGCACAGGTCCCAGATGCTCTCTCTGTGGTTCTCACACAGCATAGCTGAGCTTGGATTTGTCATTCCTGTTTTGTGAGTTTTCCCCTTATAATAAATAAAAATATAATTGCTTTATCTTTTAGCTAGCCTGACTATTTCTCAAATTGAGCTAACTTCTACAGTTGGTGCCTAATTCTGGGACTCAGGTCTCCAGCAGGTCTAGCAGTCACCATCAGGCTCCACGCCATTCAATTGGGTATAAAATTCCCGCACAGTGGCCCTGAGTAGTCATTAGCTGTGGTCCTTCATATTTTCTCATTAAACATCTCAGACAGAAAGCCTTGGCCACCCATGACTATACAGCTGGCTTCTGGGTCCAGTATGGGATGCTGGTTTCCCTTCTTTATTGCTCTCTTTGTGCTTGTGTGGCTGTGAACCAGTCACGGAATTTCACAGAGTGCACAGTCTGTGATTTTCACTAAATAACTGTTTTTAATCTAAGCATGTCTTTCAGAATTTAACGCTAAAATCAGATTCAAACCGACAAAGCAGCTACAAATGCTCCGTAACACCTACTGGCAGGTAACAGTTATTGCACCTACTGCAGCTTAAACTCAACCACAGGTAAGATTATATAATTTAAAATATAGATTATAAAATTATAATTAAAAAGTGCAAGATAATGGACCATTTAACAATCCTGGTGTTTAGTAGCCTGTTTAATTAAACATGTATGGTGTTATGCAAGGTTTATATAATTTCCCTTCTAATCTATCTTTTGATTCTGGGGATCATCTTTGTCTTTCATATTTTTCCTTTAGGAATATGATTTGATAATAGTGCCAAGAATGAGTTGCTTTTAAAAATGATACAGTCTTTACAGACTGATAATGACCAACTAAAAAAAAAAATTGGCACTCTGGAGAAGGATACAACCAATTTGACAAACAAAACCCATTTAATAACAGTGGGTGCTAAGACATTATCTGAGAGAATTCATACTTTTAAATGTATTAATCAAACTCTGTCAAAGGGTAATGATTGACTGAAAGAATGCCTCTCCAGGAAGGTAATATGCATGTTATAAAAATTATGTCCAAGGATGAGACATTGTCTTTACTGGACAGACTTATCTATGAAATAAGGACCATTGAGAAAAAGGAATTTGACTGATGAGTACAGGTGATCAAAACATATACATTTTAAAAGACATATATATGAATGGCTCTGTACTTCTCTAAATCCAAGTGTGTTCTGAAAAGGAACATTCAGAGTTTCTGTCTCATGGCAGGAACCATTTGTTATGAGACAGAAGGAAGACTTTAGGAAAAATTTTCCTTTTTCCATTCCTATTGTGTCTATATCATATTCTTCATTAAATTTATGTCTATATGAATAATGTTTAACTTTTCCAGGATGAACAATTGAGTTTCCTACAGCTCCTTTTCCTGAAGTAATTATTGAAGTTTCCAGGAAAGAGATGGAGCCCCACAGCAGTAACTCCACCTGGTTGAGATGACACTGTGATGCTGATAGTGCTACTTTAAGTCTAGATTTTTGGGTACCACCTGCTAAAATAATGCACCTTCTCATGATATTCTGGCTAGAACTCCAAATAATAATTTTAGAAGAAACCCCATCAACTTCTCAGAAATTGTTTGCAGCTATAGAAATCTTGAAACTTAACCATCACTTTACTTTTGTAGGAGCCCATTAAGAGAACATTGCCCCCATGACAGAGGAAAGTAATTTTAGATGACGTCTCCTCTCCCAAAAAGTTTTTACTCAGCCTTGGGAACACCATTTAGGGATTGTTGATTATTACTTATATCAGGTAGAGGTGGAAACTATATAGGTTAAGAGATTTTTGTAAAAAGGGATAATCATAGTGGGTAAGAGAGTGAATACTTGAGAGCTATTATTTATGGATAATTTATATCGGTATAGGTTTTTATATATTGATAAAAGTTAAAATTATATTTGCTATTCCTGTTTACAATATTTGTCCACCTATGCAAAGTTCTTCTGTCAGATTGTATACATACATGCTTCTACCTCTCTTTAGGACATTTTGTATATTGATACAACTTTTAGGATATATTTTCACATTGCATTATATATTTTTCTTACCTCTAATCAAGATACTTATACATTGTTTGAATTTTGAGGTCATTGTCCTCATTTGTTGCACATTTGTTTACAGATTATTTAATATTCTGACATGATTTTTGTCCTTAAGTTATATAGGTATTAAATATTATAGGTCAATATTTGTTCATGTTTGTTATACATATAGTCAGATCAGTTAGGTTCTTTAGATACACAGAGATTATACTCTGACTAGATAAGTAATCTTCAACCACTTCAAGGATCTGTAGAATATGACATTTAAATAACTTCGGGTCCTTTTGACATGAGACATGGTTGTTCCTAACAGCACAAATTTATCCCTGAGAGAATGTTGAACACCAAAGATACTCCACTGAGAGTTTGTTTTCTTCTTGGCACAATTGGCCTTTGTGCAAGAAACTGTCCATGCCTCAACCACTGACAAAGTACATAGTATCTGGACTGGATAAACAGGACACAAGAAAAGAACTGACAAACCTTGCCAAGACAGGGTAAGACGGTTCTGAAAAATTCCTTGCCTCTGAAAATCGTCTGTCAGTTGCACTAGGCCTTAGCCAAAGTTGGTTGCTTCAACGTTGCAAATGAGGCTTTGGTTGATTGCTCAGGTAGCTAATTGTCTCCATCATATACTTCTTGCTTTAGAAGTTGCTTGATTGCACTTCCTGCCTACTCAAGTAATATTATCTCCCTTCTCAGGCCTTTGATGGTGTTGAAGATTAGATAGTCATGGTTACCTTCCTCTTACGATTTAGCCAAACCTATTTCTGATGCAAGACTTTCACTCTTTAGAATAAAATGTTTATTAAAACATTTATCATATGTTCCTTGCTTAATATTGTTTATGTTATTTGTAATTTTATACTTGATATCTGTTTTGTATATAGTTTTGTATTGAGTTTGGATTGCTCTTGTTTAGACAAAGGGGGGAGGTGATGGGGAAGCTTTGTTAAACAATTATCTTCAAGAGGTGGGAACAAATTATGGTGTGGCTTTCTGTGACTCAGAAAAAGATGCACACATGGCCCAGGTGCTTTCTCTCTCTCTCTCTCTCTCTCTCTCTCTCTCTGTGTGTGTGTGTGTGTGTGTGTGTGTGTGTGTGGTTCCCATGAAGCACAACCGAGCTTGGACTTCTCATTCCTGTTTTGTGAGTTTTTCCCTTATAATAAATAAAAATATAATTATTTTATCTTTTAGCTAGCCTGGTTATTTCCTGAATTGAGCTAACTTCTACAGAGGCTGTTCCCACTGAGGTAGCTGCCTTGGACCTGCTCTGGAAGAGGTTGTTAGATCAGGCCTGTTCAGTTAGAGGCTGCTGGCTCAGGCCTGCTCCAGTTGAAATCTCTGTCTCAAACCTGTTCTTGTAGAGGCCACTGGCTCAGGCCTATTCTCCAGATGTCCCTGACTGGAACCTGCTCCTTCAGAGGTCCCTGATTTGCATTCAGTCCTGCAGAGGTCTCTGATGTTGACTTGCTCCCTTGGTGGTCACTACCTTATACCTGCTCCTGTGGAGGTTGCTGTCTTAGGCCTCCTCCAGCTGAGGTCTGCTCTGGTAGAGGTCACTGGGTCAAGCCTGTTCCCCGAGATGTCTCTGGCTTACACCCGGCTCCTGTGGAGGTCCATGGCTCATGCCTCATCCTTAGAGGTCTCTAGCTCAGTCCTGCTTTCTCAGTCGTCACTCCCTTGTGCCAGTTCCTGTGGAGGTCACTGCCAACTTTATTCTTAAATTCTTCCAGTCAACATCAATGCCCTCACAATGTATACATGATTAAATAATGCTCACATTTTGATTAAAGAAGTGACATATATGGCCCAAGAAGCCTGTCAAAAGACTGGTTGACTTTCAATATTCTCAAAGAATGTTAAAAGAATTTCAACAAGGACCACTGATACAATTTGGGTGATGAAGTCTCCAAAATGTAGAAAACCACCCTCCTTATGTGCTCATCAGGATCAGGGGGCAACAGCTTCCAACTATTTACAATATCATGAGGATATACTGTAATAGTGTTCTGTGAGGCTTTGCCATATTTATTAGTAAATTCGGCATATAGAATGTCTTTTTTCTTGCTCTCCAACTTGCTAAATGCTCATTGGAATGAGACTTTACTGTACGAAAAAATCATTTGAAGTCAATAACATGCATTTAAAAATAATAGTTGTATAACATAGTGTTTGTCATAATGACAAATATTTCTAACAAAATATGGTTAAGAGTAAACTAGTGAAGCTACTGATTATCAATAAATCCCTTGTTGGATTTTATAATTCAGGGAATCTAAATCTCAGGCATCTAATATAAATGTTAAATGCCCTTAAATTCTCAACAAGTATAGCCAAATATTTGAGTGAATATTTGCATATGACATATTATCTTTAGTTTTTATTCATACAATATGTTAGAGATCACAATTAATCTATAGTGTAATTCATTTCCACAAAAGTAAAATTTTGTGGGTAATATAAAATATTATATTAAAGACAATCTCTGATTTTAAGATGTACATTGTCTCATGTTCTCATCCAGGAAGTAAATACTCATGGGATGATACTACAGAGAATATGGCAGTGTCATTTTTAATAAATTTATAGATTTTTGTTTGCATATACACGAGTAACTGGTATAAGAGAAGTGCTTCTGCTTGTAACAAAAAGAAATATTGATTATCAAAACAACTATTATTCTGAAGACAATATATCTGAACACAGGAAAATGTAAAACAACTGAATAATAAAAAGGAAAAATTTCATAGTGATGAATTTACTTATGGAACTGCCATTATTCAGAGAATGTTTAGTGATTCTAATTATGAGAAGAAAGAGATCATGGATCAAGAAGTAAGAACCCAGATGGCCAATGCTGATAGAAATGATAGAGTTTTGGCAGGTATTATTTCACTAAAGGATGTATTTAATATCCCGAGGAGAGCTCAATCTAACAGAAATTAATTAGAAAAAAGAATAATGATGAATTTCTTATCTGTAAAATATTAGGTGCCACAGAATACAAATGGCACTTGGCCAACAGTCCTAAAAATTCAAAACTTAAATAAAAGATATTCAGTCTTATTCAAGCTTAAATATAGATTTTATTTCATGTCATCCATGTGTTAATTAACATGGTTAATCAATCACCATTTCTGTTTGTAGGGATGAGTGAATCTATTCTATACTATACTCTGGTATGTGTTAATTCATTGCTATATAGCTTTGTTTGATCGAATAACTTATCCTTGAAGAATAAAATTTAACAACTTCATGTTTTATAACAAATTTAAACACAAAATAAAATAGTTCCAGAGAACCAGAGAGTCCATCTAAGCATGCATATGCACAAACACACATACATACACACCCAAGTTCCAGAATGAAGTACAGAAAAATGGTTTCCAAGTACTGTTTGAAAGGGTAATAGACAAGAATTTTCAAAATTGAAGATATATATTAATATTAAAATTAAGAAGTTAGCAAAGACCAAAATGGATAAAAGTAAAAGGATGAAATAAAAACCAAACAAAAAGTAACTATAGGCATATTTTCTTTACTGAAAATTTATACAATGTGTTCTGATCACAGTTTCTCCTCCCCAATCTCCTCCCACATATCTCTCTTCAACTTCATGCCTTCTTTCTCTCTCTTTTTAGAAAACAAACACAAAATCAGAAAATATAATATACAGGCAAAAGATCAGTGATATAAAAAAATGGCACACACACCACAAAGCAATATGAGAACAAAAAACAAAACAAAACAAAAAAACAACAAAAAAAAACCACTGAGTTAATTTTCTGTTGGCCATATACTGTTGGGCATGAGGCCTACTCTTAAGTGTAGTTTAAATACCAAGTGAGATTTGATGGAAGAAAATTGATTCTTCTTTTCCCCTTGCATGTGGCTGTTAGTTGGAGACAGTTTCTTCATCATGGATAGGCAAATGTGTTCACTCACTGCTCTCAGCACTAGGACTATCATGCGTCTTGAACATGTGCAGACCCTGCACAGACTGCCAGAGTCCTGGTGAGTTGGGAAGTTTATACGCGATATATTCCTGCTGTGTCTTGAAGACAATGTCTCCTTGGTGTCATTCATCCTCTGCACCTCCTCTGCTGCATAGCTCCCTTATCCCTGAGTAGAGGGATCTGGTGAAGACAAGTCGTTGAGGAATGAGTGTTCTAAATTCATTCAGTCTCTAAACTTTGTCTAGTTTAAGTACCTGTATTTCTTCCCATGTACCACAAGAGGAAGGTTTTTTTATTTTTCTTTTTTTTTGTTTGTCAGATTTTTATTTTTTTTAATATGTTAAACTTATTTTACACACCAACCACACTTCCCCCTCCCTTCTCTCTTTCCACTCCCTCCACCTCATCCCAATCCAGCCCCCATCCATTCCACAGAAAGGATAAGGCCTTTCATGAGGAGTCAACAAAACCTGGTGTATTAAATTGGGGATAGAACAAGAATCTCCACTGTGCATTAAGACTGATCAAGGCATCCCACCATAGGGAATGCATTCCAGGAAAGTCAGCTCATGCACCAGGGATGGATCCTAGTCTCACTGCCAAAATCCACAACTATAACCCACATGCAGAAGGCCTAGTTTTGTCCGATGGAGGCTCCCCAACTGTCAGTACAGTTTGTGAGTTCCCATGAGTTGGGTTTAGTGTTATCTGTGGATTTCCCCATCATGATCTTGACCCTATTTGTTCATATAATTCCTCTTCTTTCTCTTTGACTAAATGCCTAGAGCTTGTCTGGTGCTTGGCTGTGGTTCTATGCACCTGCTTCCATCAGGTCCTGGATGAAGGTTCTATGACAACAGGGTACTTACCAATCTGATTACAGGCCAGGTCAGTTCAGGCACCTTCTCCACTAGTTGGGGTCATCTTTGATATTGGCTGAGTGATACACTGATCTATGAGTTTGGCAGAATGTTACTAGTAGTCACTTATTGCTACTCCTTTAACAGAATAATTGTATTTGTTTTTTCCTAGGTCAGTTGCCTGTCTAATCCTAGGTTCTTGAGTACCCTAGTAGTGTCAGGCAGGACTTCCATCACATAAGTTGGTCTTAAATCCAATCAGGTAGGCGGTGGTTATTTCCACTATGTTTGTGCCATTATTACACCAGCATATCAAGCAGGCAAGTAACCACTGTAAATCACATGGTTAGTAGTTGAGTTGATGGTTACCATTCTATTTAGACAACATGCAGAGTAACATCTAGTACCCTGAACTTTAATCAATATAGATTAAGGCTCTACTTAGGCAACAGATTGACTCTTCAGTGTTGTATTCATCAATAAAGCCTTATCATTAGTTTGTGAAGAGCAACTAATATCCCTAGCAATAGCCTGAGTAGTTTGGGATTGACATTGGGCCCCTTTGGTGAACAGCTCAATTAGATATAATCCATTCCTGGCATTGGAAGTTTCACTCAGTATCAAAAGTGGTCAAGTTGGAGCATTGTCCTCCCCATTATTTGGTGCTTCCAATTTAAATTTCTTTAATATATTTTAAAAAACTTCTGCAGTAGTAAGTTTCCATATGACCATCCAAGTGGCCCTTAATGTTAGTTGTCCATCCCTTTATTCCCTCCCTTATACTCCTCTTCCCTTCTCTCTCCATTTAATTCTCCTGTTCCAATCTGCCCCTAGTCTTTCCATACATATATATTCTATTTCCCCTTCCTTGGAAGAACCCCCTACTACTTTATAACTTTATAATCTCTGTGATTATATGGATAGAGCATGTCTATTGAAGACTTAAAAACTAGTAATCCATGTATGAAAGAATACATAGCATATTTGTTTTTTTGGGGGGGTTCTATGTTTTCTTTCTTAAAATGATGTTTTCTAGGTCATCCATTTCCCTGAAAATTTCATGATTTCATTTTTTTCTAAATTGATTACTATTCTAGTATTGAAATTTACCATACTTTCATTATCAATTTTTCTGTTGATGGACATATAGGCTCTTTCTAATTTCTGTCTTTTATGAATATAGCATTAATGAAAGAAGTTGAATAAGTATTTTTGTAGTAGGGTACAGGGACTTTTGGATATATACCCAAGAAGAGTTTAGCTGCATCTTGAGTTAGAAATAATCCTAGCTTCCCAAGGAACCATTACACTGCCTTCCACAGTGACCATACAATGTTACACTCCTACCAGCAATGGAAAATTGTTCATCTTTCCCCATATCCTTAATATCATGAGTTATCATTTGTTTTATTAATATGGGTCATTCTGACTGGTGTAAGTTGAAATACCAAAGTGGTTTTGATTTACATTTCCCTGAAGATTAAGAATATTGAACATTAATTGTTCCTAAGCAATTTCAGTTTAATCTTTTGAACTGTCTTGTTCTGTATCCCATTTATTACTTACTTGGATTATTTTTTTTCTTGGATGTCCTGCTTTATATATTTTATGTTTTATATATTTTTTATGTTAATATTTATATGTTATTTTATATATATGTGTATTTATATAATATATATGTTAGCTATCATGTCTCAGATGTGCATTTGCTAAAGTTCATTATGTGTCTTGCCACTCTGACTGAATTATGGTGTCCTTTGCCAAACAGAATCTTTTCCATTTTATGAGGGCTGTGTTATTAATTAGTTCCTGTGCAATAGGTATTCTCTTCAGAAAGTCAATTTTTTCTGTGCCAATGAGTTCAAGACTATCCCGCACTTTCTTTGCAATCAGATTCAGTGCATCTGAACTTAGGTGGTGACCTTTGATCCCTATGGAGGTGAGTTTCATGTTGGATGATGCGTATAGATCTCTTTGCATTCTTCTACACACAGATATCCAGTTAGACAAGCACCATTTTTTTAAATAATGTCTTTCTTTCCAGTGTGTACTTTTTGACTATTTTGGTCAAGAATCGGGTATCCATAGGTATGTGAACTTATGTCTGGTCCTCAGTTTGATTCTTTTGGTCAATGTGTTTATTTTTTGCATAAGCACATTGTAATATGACTACAAAAAATGAAAAATAAAGAATATACCACAGAAGCTTCAACTTTATAGACCCAGGAGTAGTGTAAGAAAATAGAGTAAAATGCTATTTTTATACTTTATATTAACAGGAATCAATAGTACTTTACTAAGATAAAAAAATCTAAATGCAAAGACTATGTACTTTTTGACTCCATTCATATGATATGAAAGAAGATTGCAACATAGAATGGTCAAAAGCTGACTGATTAGTAGGTACAAGGAATGAGGGGAAGGAAAAGAAAATTAATAGCAAGGGGAAATTTGGGAACTGATAGGAGTCTAATAACAGGAACATCATATCGAATATATTATCACTGGCACCAATCAAATTTTGTCTTATTGTATAATCATAAGTGATCATTATTCTTATATAAAATTATAACTCAATAAAGCTTATTAAACCTTAACTAAAACTAGAGTCAGAACACCAATAACAGACATTGCAGTGGTGGTACATGAAACTAACAGTTACAGTTCTAGTATGAAACAGTAGTAACTGTAATTAGTTGTTATGGTTTATAAATCAAGATACATCAAAATTTATGGTATAAAATCTATGATTAACTACATGAGCTATTAAAACTTAGGTATGATAATTAAATGTAATAACAGAATTTCTACTCCAAAAGTTTGCTGGAGTAGTAATACAAAGAATATGAAAACAGGCTGACTCAGAAGAACCCAAGTAATAGTGGATATTAACACTGTCAACCTGTGTGGACAAGAAACAGCTTCTAAGACAATGTTAAATGGAAGCAAATGTCTTAAGCGAATCATCCATGAGATGGAAATGGAGACATGAACGGATCCTGAAGAAAATGGAATCCTCATTAAGACAATGAGACAAATTCAACTTCAAGTGAGAGATGCCAAAGGAAGTAAATTCAGTGGGAAATCATGTCAGACTGAAAAGTTCATAATGCTGTTTAGAACTCCTCAGGACATGTTGTCTGACACAAATAAACAAGATTTAGTGTTTTGCCCACACTCTATATATGGTTAAGGGAAATCATAGGACAAATACAACCTCCATGCAAACACCAACATTTCAGAGCACAACCTTTTGGCCCTTGGTCAGTTAGATACCCATCAGTGCAGCACCATACATCTTTGCTATAGAAGGAGCAATTAAATTAAAAATAAATCAATCTAATTCTCCAATTGAAATGTTAAGCTTGTCAAACTCACTAAGACTATGTGATGTTTATGATAAATATTTTCTAAGTATGAGGACATGTGTTATCAGTTGGAATAGTAAGAAGAATGATACAGTGATCATCATCTAGACCAAAGAATGCTGGTGTGGTAATGTTATGCATTTAATGAAAATTTAAATTCTTAAAGCTTTGAATTGAATAAATAAAGTCATTATTATTTGAAGATGATTTTATTAACTATCTAAGTAATATGATATAATCAATAGACACTCTTAGAAGTACATAGATAATTTGAGACAATGTCCATGTTTTAAAAAATATTATTTTACATAAAAACAAGAAAAATATAGGAAACATATTTAATTGCTAACATACAGTATCATCAATGAAAAATGGGAAAATATAGATAAAGGTTAGAATATGCATGTTCTAAAATAAAACAAGACTTTACAGCATTTAATTATAATTTAGACTGAGCTCAGAGAACTCTGCAGAAGAGACGAGAAAGGATAGTAGGAGCCAAAGGAGTCGAGGACGCCAAGAAAACACAGCCCATAGCATAACTAAACAGGGTTCATAGGGGCTCACAGATATTGAGGTGGCAACCATGGAATCTGCAAGGGTCTGGACTAGTACCTTTACATATGTGCTATGATTGTTTAGCTTGAAGTTTTGTTAGACCCTAACAGCGGGAGTGAGGATTTCTCTGATTCTTTAATCTGTTTTGGGACCCTTTTCACCTATTGTGTTGCTTTGTCCAACCTTGCTATGAGGGTTTATACCTAGTTTGTTGCATCTTCTTATTCCCTGTTCAGTTGATATCATTAGAAGCCCTGCTCTTTTCTGAAGGGAAGTAGAGGAGAAGTGGATCTGGGGAAGAGCGGAGGTGGAAAGTGTCTGGGAGAAATGAAGGGAGGGAAGCCTGTGGTCAGGATAGATGTATGAGATAATAAGGGAAGAAAAGATCAATAACAGGAAGAAAGTAAGTATCAAACTCTTACAGATTGGTAATATATGGGCTGAAAAAAACCTTTAAAATTGCTGCTTATGATAGGTAGCTGCAATTTTCAAATACTTATAAATAACACTAACAAAAAGAACATTGTAACTTCATACTAAAAACTGTGATGATTTTCAAGAGATACTAAAATAATAAACCAACATAGAATAAACCACATTTCAGGTTATAAACATATCAACTTTGTTCTAATTAGTTTATAGATTTAATGCTATTATATTGAAAACACCAGTGATTATATGAGTGGGGTTTCTAGGGTATTGATGAAAAGATAGCTTCATTGACATAGAAGATCTAGACAGAAAGATGATGGCATGAATGAATAAAGTTATGGGACTTACTTACATGCTATATAATATGACATTCATGTTAACAAAGTGTGATGCTGGCTTAAGAAAGAACTCAGATTTTGGAAGAGAAAATAGAACTCAAAGTCAGACTTGCATTCTCCCACTTCTTTTTATTTTATTCTGACAATATTATGGTGCAAATTTTGTAGATTAATGATGCTATGTCAGCTGATTGTCCATATAAAAACATTTCTTGCTTAATCTCAAAGCATAAAATAAGGTAAATCCCACTCATATTAAACATTGAAATATAAAAGTTATAAGTGTTAAATATTAAAAATCATACTTAAGATAATCATCATTACAAACTTTGCATAGGTGGATTTCTAAAATTGGATATAAAAAAACACAATTAGTTCATAAAGAAGAAAAAGTGGTCTACTCCAAAATAAAGGACGTCTATTAATAAATGTAAAGCATAATGAATAAAATATGGTAAAATGGTAGCTTTCTTTTTTATGCTTGGTTTCTAAAGTGACTTATAATACCTTATAATTAATACAAAAGTATGTTTTCTAGTTCTATTATGGTGACAGTGACCTTAGACTTTCTTTGGCTAACTGAATGTCATCAAAATTGACAGCATGTCAGTTTTGATGCTAGACTCAAGGGACAACATGTACTTCTCTTACTCAATACCATGTTTTGCTGGTCCTGGATAAAATTTGGTCTTTCTATTTACTCATCTGGGAAGACTGCTAGTTAGGTTGAGTAAAGCTGAAATCAAGGTATTTCCAGAAAAAAAAAGCCAAGTAAAACCCTGTGCAGATACTTAGCTTTATGCTGACTTCTAGACATATAAGTGAGACTAAATCATTGCTGTTAAGTCACTTATTTGTGTAGTACTTCATTTTACAATTGTGCATGGATCCATATTTAACTTATATAGGAATAATTACTCAGAAGTATGATGTACCAACACTAAAAAAGGTATGACTCTGAACCTGGGTTTAGGTTTGAGGCTATAAAGGAATTACAAGATGAACTTAGAACACTATTTAGGAAGAGTTATAGAAAATGGGATAAACACAAATGCATATCATCCAGAGGCAATGCTGTTGGTGACTTATCTGTGACTACTTGATGGTGGGTTTGCCTGAGGGACTTGAGGTCTTTTTAAAGGAGGATTTTTAGCAGGAAATTAAAATGCAAACAAATTCTGTCTCTAATAGTGAGATACCCCAAGAACAGGGGCTTTCATAGTACTCACAATTGCTTATAGACACAAAGAAGGTAATCATAGTCTCTAGATTATAGAGTCTCAAGTTCCTGGAACTTGTTGATTTGAGAAATAAACTTTTTTCTTTTGAGAAAATGAAACTTTAAAATTTATTTGTATCCTAATGACAACTAAGTAGAAAGCATCCCCACTGATAGACAGTGTAGGGACATAAGCCCTGTGTACATCATGACTGTAACATCCTGAGTTAAGAACTCCAGAAGGAGCTGTCACTTGTAGATTCTCTTCAATAAAAATTTGGGGGTGCTTGAAATGCCCAAGGTAAGTCTATAGTGAAGGTGTGCTTTGGGGGTCAGATCTCTGTGTGTGCTAGTTTCACGAAGAGTAAGCCAGGCAGTAACAGACACCCAACTCTCAAAATAACTATTGTGGTTAAACACCAACAACAAAACTTTCATTTTGACTAAGAGACTAAACACATACAAGTGATTATGTATTTCAACTCCCTCTACAAACAAAGGGTAGCTTCATTCTCAGTCTCCCGTAAACATATACGGTACTTATTTAGAGAAGTGACAGATTGTTGGGAAAAATGTAATTGCAAAAGATACAAAGGAGGGGTATGTAAATGGAGCACGACAATAAGCCTATCCATTCACATCAAGAAACTCTTCATTATGCCAGAGATATTTAGTCCCAGCAATGTCTGTCTGACATGTCTGAATTTTTAGAATTTATAAGAAACACAAATAGTTATGAGTACATACATATCACTGTTTCAAATGGGACTGTTTATTGTGACTGTTCTGACTCTGTGTGAGATTTGTCTAAGCCATCTCCCAAACAGAAAGGTAATATCAACCTGCCACAGAGCACAGGAGTCTAGCCTGTGAGTTTCATAAACAAAACTTACCAAGTGTCATGGGGAAGTAAATGTATTTTGTATGTGAGAAAAATATAAATAATTATTAAGACAGCAACTTAGTTGTTCCTATTATTCCAAATATTTCTCTGTGTCCCCACATTACATGACTTTGTAGTTTGTTTTATTAAAGATGTGGTATTTCTAGATGCTTGGTCTTGATATGATTAATTTGTAAATGAAATACAGATAGTTATGAGAGGATGATTGTTCTTATCCAAGGCTAACAGATATAGTATATGTAGCTTCACTTCATGTGGTCCACATGGACACCCACTTGCATCTCTCTCTCTCTCTCTCTCTCTCTCACACACACACACACACACACACACACACACACACACACACACTTAAAAAATTAACATTAAGCTGGGTGGTGGCGTCACATATTTTTAATCCCAGCACTCAGGAGGCAGATCTCTGTAGGTTTAGGTTTAAGGCCAGACTGGTTTAGTTCTGGTTTACAAGAACTAGTTCCAGGACAGTTATGGCTGTTAGATAGAGAAATCCTGTCTCAATAAATAAATAAAATAAAAATTAAGATAAAAAACATTCAATAAGTTGAAGATTCAAGAATTTGCCCTTTTCTGTAGGTACGTCCTTTTAAACTTTATGTGGAATAAAATTACTTGGGAAAAACCTATTATGGGGAAGGCTGTCAAACTAAGATATTTTACTTTTAATCCATATGCAAACCCCTGTTGTTGCAAACATAAACTATTACATTGTATTTTAAAGTTGACTAGAAAGACAACATATTCACTAGGAGATTAAAACAAAGAATCATATTGAAATGCACATAGGTTATATGACTTGAGATTTGAAAATAATTAAGTATTTAGATTTAATGTAAAATGAAAAGATGACAAAAAAAAGTGATTCCAAAGAAGGACTGTATTAGAAAAGACGGAAATTTTCTGGATACAGCTTGCATTAACCAGCTTTTAGGCATCTTGCTGTGGTTATAATCTTTAGTAATGAGAAGCTTCAATCATATCAACTACAAATTGCAAGTTGGTTGTTTTGTTTTTGTTTCTCTTTTTATTGTTTGTTTGAGACAGGATTTCACTATGTAGCTGTGTCTAGCTGAGAATTCACTGTGTAAATGTATATCAGACTGGTATTGAAATTGAACTCACTGAGATCTGCCTGTCTCTGCTTCTTGTGGGCTGGAATTAAAGTTTTGTGCCATACAACTGTCAGTAGTATAAATTTTATGAATAAATTAATGAATAATATAAAGAAGATAAATATTGAATATATTTTAATCAACCTGGAATTTATATATTTTCAATTGGAAGAAAAAACTGAGGCTTCTGTGTAGTTTGTGGGGAAAGGAAGACAAGGCCTCATGTATTCCAGGCTATTCTGGATCTTACTATGTAGCTGTGGCTGGCTTTGAACTTCTGATTCTCTCGTCTTTGCCTCCATAGTGGGTCTAAAGACATGTACCATCATAACCAGCATCTAGGCAGCTTTTAACCCTTGTTTAGAACTTTACTTCAGAGTGATACACATTATTCTCATTGTAACAACTGCTGAATACAGGTATCAGAGTCACACAAAACAGTTAGAATGGATACTGTAAATTTTAAAACATAAAATTATAAAGGGATAAATTTTCTCCTTTTATTAGTTTCCACAAAACCTTCTTAGAAAGCAACTATCTTCACTTCTTCATTAGCATCAAATTTATAGATAATTTCCTAGAGAATGAAAACAAAAACCCAGCTGCTCTTTGTACAAAATATGGAATTTTGCAATGATTGACACTCTCAGCTCTTTGATGCAGAGACATACTCCTGTTTTTGCATTGTTAACCCAGAGTAGAATTCCATCAACAAGATTCTACTCAAGAAAAGTCTGTGGCTAATCCATGATGATCTAAATCCCACTCTCTTGCATTTAGTCCATAGAAACAGTTTATTTTTCTAGAAAGCAGATTGTGTCTTATCTCTTCAAAGAATAGAGGTAAGAGTCTGAAGAGACAATATAATGAAGAAAAACACATCTTGTAGTATACCCACCCCCAAAATTATATAAAGGACGCTAGGTATACTGACCTATTCCAGTGCTGGGAAGGCAGAGATAGCAGATTCATGAGACTTGCTTGCCTATCCGTCTGGTCTACCTGATGAATTCATGGTCAATGAGCCTTCCTATCAGCAACAGCAAGAATATTAATAAAAACAAAGTAGACAGCATCTGGGAAAGACACTCAAGTGTTTTCTTTGACTTCCACTTGCTCAAGCACAGTATCATAGGAGAACCTGAGCACACATGTACAATTACACACACATGTACATACTTAGAAATAAAACTCAAGTTTAATGTTTTCCTGTATGTCCAATATTTCTATATGGTCTGGCAGCCAAACTCTCAACCCATAGTGGTCATGTCCCCTTCCAGGCAGTCTGTCGCTAACCTAACAAAGGGTCAGAATGTTGCTTTGCTCCTTTCTCTGTAATTTGGAGGATGCCTGAATAGAGATGCTAATTCAAATCTACATGGCTGAGCTAGCATACAGACCAGGAAGACATGACAGAGGAGACACAGGTAAATATGGACGTGATTAAAAGACATTCACCTGTTTACCTAGGAAACAGAATGCTAATGTATTTCCCCTTCAGTTTCTGTTTTGCTATATAAGGCTGTTTGAAGAATAAAGAAGGAATATCTCAGGATGTGAACTCGGGATTTCATGAGGGATCACAGAGAATCTCCCTCCCAATAAAACCATGTGAGTTGTGTCTTTATTCCCATGTCTCCATGCCAGTCCAGAGAGATAGTTTATGTTGGGGTCTGGTTCAGAGAGATAACTTATGGTTAGGGCTAGCACCGGACCATGACATTTTTCTGATATTTCACTTACACAATGTTTATTATGTGTGAGAATTTGTGGAAAGATGAGACTCATCTTATTATTTTCCTTATAGTGTAGAATAAATCAGTAAATTATATTGGCTACATTAAAATTCATCTATATATGTCTTTCTAGAGAATTGTAATAGATCCATAGCTTGTTTGAAAAATCAGAGAAAGATAGAATCGAAATCATAAAGCAATTCCAGTCTGTTTGGATGCTCAGCTTCCTAGACCTGGAAGGAGGGGGGAGGAACTTGAATTTCCCACAGGGCAGGAAACTCTGACTGCTCTTAGGACTGGAGAGGGAGGAGGAGAGGGAGTGGGGGGAGTGGGAGGGTGTTGGGAGCAGGGACGGAAGTGGAAATTTTTATAAATTAATTAAAAAAATAAAATGAAATGAAAAAAGAAGCAAAATAAACCTTTCCTTCCTCAAAAAAGTCCCATTTTGTTTTTTAACATAAACTGTGATTCATGGATGTCATATTTCATCTGTGCCAGATCCATCCTCATTAGAGGCATCACAAACTCTCAGATTCTTTTCACATTAGAATACTTGAAACACAGTCACTAAAAGCAAAATTCTCTCAGACATATCTATTGCAAGATCAAAAGCTATATTTTTCTTAATTAAAAAATGCCAAAATATTAATAAATAATTTCCTCTCTTATGTGTGACTACATTAATTTTTGCATGAACCTATTGGTGGGTGGATATGACAGTATTTAGGGAGAACATACATATTTGTGCTTATAAATGCCTATACAAAAATACCAAAAAATGTCTTATTTAGTTATATGGAGCAGATGAGGTATACATTTAATCAAGTTAATGTTTAGTTAATTACTGGAGCTTTTATTCAAAATGATACCTGGTGAAATAAATAAAATTTCTGTTGACTTGCCAAGAGATTTACAGGCCACTGAGTAGTGTCTACACAAAATTGTAGTTGCTACTTACCTCGAATATGATTTTATGAAATAATGTGTCTATAAGGAAGTAATCTAGAGTAAATGAAGTCATTCTTACAAGGTTGATCTCATAGAGTTTGTGTTCTTAGCTGAGTAGACACTAGAGCATTTTCTTTCTCTTCCTATTTCCCCATAAAGGTCAAATTAGACACAATCAGAACATGGCCATCTGTGAGTTTGAAAGACATTCCATATTCCCTCAAGAAGTATGAGAGTTCAAATTTGTTTCCTGGTATTAAAAAAATTTCCACTATCTAAAAACTAATCAGAGCAATAGGGTCATAATTGTTTTCCTAATGTTTCTAAAAAATTCAATATATAATTAAGAGCCCTGTATGTACAGAAAGGAAATACATTTATAAAGAGATATTAAAATTTTACATAGGGGGCAGAAAATCAGCAAGTTCCAGGGTCCATTGAACTTGAATCCCAAGAGAATGTCCCTGAAGGTAATAGTCTCTGAGGAACAAAATGTAAAATGTCCCATAAAAATACTAAAGATCAGGTATGCAGAAAAGAAATCATATTTTTGTAGAGGTAGTAGTGTCCACATACCTAAGCCAGGAAGACAAGATGCAATGATTTAGTCTGGCTGTTTGAGAAAAGACTGTGCAACACAGTGAGATCTCATTTAAATAATATCCTGACGTCAACTACTTCAGTCTTGCCTTGGAGCAAACCTTGAGAGCTACATTTCTGACAAAGAACTGTTTCATCCAAGATCTTTGTTCAAAATATCCTTGTAGAGAATGAACTGACAGTAAAGGTATTCAGTCTTTTAAAAGTGGTCTTTCATGAGAAGATACTTGAATGTTGATAGTAAGGCAAAATAAAAGATACTTCAAGATATCTAGTAAGATAAAATTTGCATGGATTGGCTTATTCAAGATGGCATTTAAATAACAGATTCAAGAGAAGTAGTTGCAGTTTGTAGGGGACAGTTGAGTCCTCCTATGGTTTGTTTCTAAAAACATCCTAGAAACTTGTATTACTGACATACTGTAGGCATTGCTGTGCACTGAGTAGTGTCTACACAAAATTGTAGTTGCAACTTACCTCGAATATGATTTTATGAAATAATTTGTCTGTAAGGAAATAATCTTTATGTATCTGGAATGGCCAACCCTCATTATTAATTTTAAAATGGTTTCCTCTATTTCTGTGAAGAATGACAAAAGACTTTTTATGGTGATCCCATTCAGATGTTCATATGATTTATTCCATTGAGTTCAGTTATTTGATGTATTTTTGGTTCATTCTGTTCTGCTTAGCTTTTCCACCTTCACACCAACCTAGACATAATAGAGAGAAAGGCATCTCACCTGAGGAATAGCCTCCTTTAGATTGTCCTGTAGGTAAGTCTGTGAAGGCGTTTTCTTGAATGATGGCTGATATGGGATAGCCCTGCCACTGCCACATGTTTAACCATTTTACAGGGGGTCCTGGTCAAGCTGAGAAAGTCATAAGAAAAAAGTCAGTCATAGTATGTTTTCTTCATCAGTTCCTGCCTTGAGCTCTTCCCCTGACTTTTCGCAGGATGGATTCTGAGTTGGAAGTTTTAAGACGAAATAAATCATTGTCTTTTCAAAATTGTTTTTAGTCATGGTGTTTTTCATACAATTCTTTGTCAATCATTGTTATCAGTTCTCCCTTAGTGGTCTGATAGAGCTAGCAAAAATCCTACTGAGACTAGCCTTTTTTTTGAGATTAATATAATTATAGCATTTTCTCTTCCATTTATTCCAAACCCTTTCATACAACATATATTAATTTCTACAGAAACCTGGTCAATCTGTATAATGTTACTTGTATGTATATCTTCAAAACCGACCATTTGGTCTTAGACAGCCAGCTGATGTTCTCTTTCTGGGAGAACTGTTTCCCCAGCTCTCAGCATCCTTTTGTGACCAGTTCTTTGAATAGGGTTGAGGACTCATGGGCTTTCCTTTGGCATATGCTTCGGCATGTCTATTGTTGTCCTTGTTTAGCCATGTTGGTGAGAATTTATGAGTGTAGATTCTGACATTATCTGGAAACACAGTCTCACAGTAAATTCTGTGATCTTTGACTTTTGCAGCCTTTCCACTCCCTCTTTTGCAATGTTCGCTGAGCTTAGACTTTTAAAAATGGAGGTATTTTTAAAATTCCTGCTTTAAACCTATTGCTTTCAGTAGATCTGTTCAGTGCTTTTCTCAGTTGAGTTAATTTTGATAGGTTTGGAAATTCATCTGGCTTTTGTAGACTTTTTTTTCAGTTTACTGGAATCTAGGTTTTTTTAGATGTATTTGTTTTAGTTTATGCTGATGTGCATTTTGCTTACATTTATGTCTCTATATGTACAACATACATGACTGGTGCATGCTTAGATCAGAAGAGGAAGTCAGATCCTCTAAAATTGGAATTTATTGTGATTCACCATGTGAGTTTTATATATTGAACCAAAGTCCTTTACAAGAGCAGCAAGTATTCTTAACCATGAAGCACGTCTCCAGGACTTGGAATATAAAAATTTTAAGGCATTCACTAATCAGTCTTTGAATTTCATTCCTATCTGTTTTAATGTTTTCCTTTCATCTCTGATTTTGATTAGTTCTGATAAAGCCAATATTTAAATAAAAGCTTTAATTATTATGTTATTTGTGTCCAAATTGAAGCTATAAATAATTCTTAAACCCATGAGCATGGCACATAAAGTCAGACTTAATTATTCCCATGTTCATGTCATAGAAACTAAAACTAATGAGAAGTATGGGCAGAATTCTGGGCAGACTTCCCAAGTTCAAAGTAATTCCTTCAGAATTGTATGGGAAACATTGTAAGAATAATTGGAAGTCTTTATACCATCCCATGTGAGTTCTTATGTCAGTCATTTATTTCAGTTCAGAAAATGTTGCAGTTGTTGAGTTTCTTCAGCATTTTCTTCCCCCTGGTCTTGTGAGTCTGCAAGACTCTTTTGGTCTGTATATTTTCCAAATCTCTACAGTTGACTTGAACTTGTATAGCCTCTTTTTTCAAATGTTTATCAAAATTCAAGCCTCCTGTCACATCAGCCAGCGTTACGATCAACGCATTTGTCAAAGCCTCAGACCCTTCATTCAGCACCAAGGTTTAAAGATCTTGTCACTATGAACAGAAAGAAGCATTTTTGGGGGCAAAACTATCACGTGTCAAACTTTCAAAACTCAAATGCCTTCTAAGCAAGCCTCTCTATCACATATCATGTCTGATGATACCCATCACATGAATCACAACATTGTGTCAGTGAGGTAAAGTCAGGGGATCCAGTCAGGGTTAAGCCACCCTCATGGAATTATGGAATAAATGAGAAATGATTTGATTTGAGAGAAATTTTGAACAAAGAATCAACAGTACTTGATGACAGATTAGAGACAGAATATGAAACACAGGATTCTGAGTGTGTCTTCATGTTGGAGACCTGAGCCATGAAAGCAAAGTCACTTAACCGAGACGAGATTAGTGAAAGAGAAAGATACATCCGAATGGGAAACATCAAATGTTACATTTGGTAGACGTTACATTTAGATGTCTGTTAAACAACGACTTTAGGAAAATTGAGAATGAAGATGTGTCTGTCACCAGCATTAGAAGTGTGCAAAGATTTCAATATGCATTAGAATGGATGAGTTTACATGATTAAGCATTGGATATAGATGCAAAGAAGGTTTACATAACAAGTCCTGGGACATAGCTCCTCTCATATTAAAAATATTATAAAATTATTATATAAATAGTGCTCATTTATGAAATATGGTGGGCTATAGTGCTTGCGCATGATGTATAATGGTCAGATTAGCATACAAGGCATGTTAGTCACTTCAGACAGTTATTATTTTTTTATAAGTTATTCAAAAAATGTTTTTAAATTTCTATTTTGAAGTATTCAGTTAATTGATGCTAGACATGATTTCATTGTTGGGATCAGTACTTTTAAAGCAGTGACAAGAATAATGAATTTAAAAACTACAAGCATCTTGAGAAAAGTGGGTGTTCTGCAGGTTCAGTGTGAAGCCAAGACTCAGTATTTCGTCAGTGTTACTGGTGATGCTCGTTCACAAATCATATCTTGTCCAGGAAGTCATAAGGTGGGGGAAGGAAAGCAGCCCTGAAGAAAGTGAGAAAAAGGCTTCAGTTGTTCATATCATGAATTATTTTTATACTATAAAATTATGTTAAAGCACTCATTACTGCATTATGGATGTTATTTCTTAAGTGTTTAAGAATAATTTTGCATTTAAATTTTCAAGATAGAATAGTTATAGTTATTCCTTTATACTTTTGATCTTTATCAAATTGGGTAAGGTTTTTATAATGAATATTTGAAATATTAAAATTTCTAATATTTTCTGTACTCATGGAGAGTTTAAAAATATCTTAAATAAGACCTTAAAACTTAATTCAATACAACCATTTGTTTCCAGTGACATTTTAAAAAGTAAAATATTTTTTAGGTAAATGTTGGTAATTTATGCTTTTACTAGGAAAACAGAAATTCTGTGATAAATTTCAAGTACACTTCCATCGAGTTGCATATACTATTCTATTGTCTTATGATTCCATCATATATCCTACTTAAGATATTCGTCTTCATTCTTAAATTTCATTTTTGCTTTCAGTAATGTTTGGTGGATTTTTTTGTGGATAATGATTCCATCAAACATCAATTATAATTATTTAAACTTAACTTTAAACTGTGAAATTATTTATTATTTCTTTGGTTTATACTATTAATGTGTTTTCACTTATCAATTGGTGTCAAATTTGTTTTTTAAACCATAAAAGCATATCATCACCAGTAAACTTACATAAAAATTATGGTCCAATTTTTTGAGAATTGCAGATTTTATTGTGGATTGTTTGTGATTTACTGCCCAGTTTTTC
This sequence comes from Myodes glareolus, assembly GCF_982192425.1. Lineage (NCBI taxonomy): Eukaryota > Metazoa > Chordata > Mammalia > Rodentia > Cricetidae > Myodes > Myodes glareolus. The sequence continues at coordinate 82,730,321 of NC_142035.1, forward strand.
ACATGCTTTAAATTTAGTTTTAAAATGTTTCTTGATTTAAGTAATATTACATAATATTTGTCAATTACAAGCAGTTAAATGCTTTTAAAACTGTTTATTATTTCCACTGGAATGTAAGTAGAGAATATGATTTAGGAAGCATCTATTGAATCAGTGTTTCAGCTTTGTCTTGTGTTTTTCAATATAGATTAATTTTCTGTATAACTGAGACACACTTTAAATATCTTTGACACATAGTGAGGCATAACACTTGACTCATTTGATATCCAAACTGATTTTTTGTTTACATGCATCTGCCTGATTCTCAAAGTACTCATTGAAGATTCCTGTTTATATTATTGCTCTTATTCTAGCCAGTGTAATATGTTCTATTACGTCTGTTTTCCTACAACTGGATTCTTTAGGACCACCTTCCCCCCAAATCCTCAGGAAATACTCTTCTCTCTGTCATAGAGAACGTCGCTGTCTATGAAATAAGAAACAAGAAAGGGGCCTCTCTTTGCACTCTAGTCTTTTGTTTTCTGTGAGAGTAATGCATAGCTACCCAATACAACAGTCTCTGATGAGATCACTCCATCTCTTCACCATCTTGTAGAATTTCTAGAGCTGTATCTGTTTATTGAATATTACCAATGCCATTGGAATGACTATTTTAAATTTCATGACACTTAAATTCATTTGTTTCTAAGTTTAAATAGTCATATGTAATGAATGAATACATCATAACAAGATAAGGGTAACTTTTTCATTATAAACTTTCTAAATGCTATCTGTTTTCCATGTTTAGAATGTTTATTAGTTTCCTTCACTGTCTTGACAAAGGGCCACAAAATGTGTAGCTGAAACAGTGGAAGTAATTTTCTGAGTGTAGAAGTTAGACGTCTGAAATTGAAATCTCAGCATTCTCAGAGCTCTCCGAGACTGGAAGGAGCATGTCCAGCTTCTTCCACCTTCTGGCATTTCTCTACAGTCTTGGATCCTGACTGATGCGGTATCATTCCTTCATCTGCCCGTGTCTTCATATAGCCAGTTCTAAGTTAAAAATATAAACACATTATGCTAGATTATATCATCTGCAAAAAATGTCCCAATTTATTCTATTCCCAGCTTCCACTATTTCCTTTTACATTTAAACAAACATTATTATAGTGTTGTTTCTAATTACATTTGGTGTTTTATCCTGTTATTGTTGTCTGAAATTTCATGTTGATATCATAATCCTTTATAATATTTTGGGAGGTGAAAATCACAAGGGTATAGGTAGAAGGTATTTATTTGTTTGTTTCCCGGCTGCCCACACCCGAAATAATCACACAGAAACTATATTAATTGTAATACTCTACTCTTTGACCAATACCTTAAGTGCTTTTTAGCTAGCTCTTACATTTAAATTAACCCATTTCTACTGTTTTATATTTTATCACAAGGCTTGTGGTTTACAAGTAAGGTTTGAGCAGGCAAGCATCTTTTTCCTTCTACAGCTACACGGCGTCTCCCTCTACCTTCTTTCCTTCTCATCTGCTCAAAATTACCAATTTACTCTATTCTGCCCTGCCATAGGCCAAAGCAGCTTTATTCATTAACCAAAAAGTAACACGTATACAGAAGGACTTCACATGCTATTTCCTCTCTTCTGTCCAAATAAAAAGAAATGTTTTAACTTTAACATAACAAAATTACATATAAAAACAGGTATTAAGCAAGAATTATAGTTATAATTTTATATCTACTTTATTTTTATTATAACTGAGAGAAACTATAACTATAACTACTGTTTAACTCCATCAAAGACTCCAGAAAGATATATTACCTAAGTAAATAGGAAGTGCATTGTAAGCAACTCTAGAATTGACAGAGACATCTTGCTGCCTGGATAGTCAACCAAAATTCATTTGTAACGTTGACACTTCCATCTACAGCCTACAGGCCCATAGAGTCTGACAAACTCTTTCATGAAGCAGGAACCCTGAAGGACTTGTCTCATGTTTAGCAGTCATTTTTTGTGGGTCCTGGGTGTCCTGTTCATACAGCATACCATCAAGCAGTCAGGAAAGAGCAGTTTCTTGCCCAAATGTCTAACTCCATAAGGATCCTCTTTCATGCCCATCATGCACTTGAAGTAGATTGGTGCTGCCAGAAGTAGATGAGTCTCATTGTCATAAAAAGTCCTAAAGTTTAAAACATTTTAAATGTCATATTCTGTTAGTCTTTGAAAGGTTTGAAAAATACCTATCCATCTGAAATATAGCTCTGTACATCTAGAAAACCTAACTAACAAGCTTGACTATTATAGATGATTGTCTATTAACCTGTATTTCTCAGTTATACATTACATTTTTAAATGAGCTACATTAATCAAGAGTAGAAATATACATAATACAAAATTGACCTTTAATTTGTATCAATAAACTAAACTTCATATCAATGCAAATATTCTTCTCTATAGCATACCCCCTTAAATGTAAATAAACATTTATAAACAATAATTTAAGGAATTTGGGCATTGTTCTCTAGACTACATCCTGCTGATTAGGGGTGCTGTCAATCAGGTCTTTTATGGGGTTTCCTGTGTGGTAGGTCCATCTCAGCTAACAGTCCTTAAGTTGTCATGGATGTTGAGCCATCTGGACCATTGCTTCAGAGGATCTTGTTTGATCAAACCATATCAACTGGTAAGGAATCCACAATTTTCTATCCTCTGTGGAAACAAAAGGAGAACCTCTTTATAAAGCAATATATCTTTAGATGAAAATTTTGAAATCAATATACCATATATATATATGTGTGTGTGTGTGTGTGTGTGTGTGTGTGTGTGTGTGTTGGTTTAGGTTAGCAGCCTAGACAATGAAATGCTTCTCTGTACTTAGCTCATTCACAATAAAAATATTCAAAGAAAACACAATAATATACATAATCCAGACTCTCCATGTATATTCCATCCTTATGTGACTTATTTTTCTTACTCTATTGCTTTTTTGCAAGTTTAGTATTTATTTTATTATCTTTCCTTCTTTAATCTATGACTGTCTGTACTCCTTTATATTATAACTGTCTATACTCTTTTTCTTCTCTCTTCAAGCATACATGCATTTATCTAACATTGTGACCCATGTAGAGGTCTTTTCCAGCTGAATTTATCTTTATTGCATGCATTTCTGTAATTATATTTTGACCAGGAGCACTTCTTTATAAGTGCTAAGTGGTGTGGCTAAGACCAACTCTATGGCCCTGACTGTTGTCTCCACCCAGTCCAACATGGCAGAGGCATGTTCACTGCTTCTGAGAGCCATGCACAGCACCCCAGCTCCAGTTTCACAGTAGGTTTATGCCACCATTAAGCAATTTATAACACACTGCTCACAGAACCCAGTCCCTGCTTGCTTCTGGCAAACAGAGCCATTTGATAAAAAAGGTGATTACAAAGAAGCTGTAATAAACTCTGTTGTGTGTGTCTAGAATTCCTTTTTAATATCTCTCAGTTTTATGTGGATGTACTCAGCCCACATTGGAATGCCAATTTGTAGATGGAGGCTGTTTGTTCATTCCCTGGCCACCTAGACCCAAAATAATCACACAGGAACTATATTAATTGTAATACTGTTTGGCCAATAGCTTAAGTGTATTTTTAGCTAGCTCTTACACCTTAAATTAACACATTTCTATTATTTTATGTTTTATCATGAGGCTTGTGGCTTACTGGTAAGGTCCTGGCAGGAGTCTTCTTTGGTGGCTACATGGCCTCTCCTTGACTCCCCCTTCTTTCTTTTTCTATCTGCTTAGAATTCCTGCCTTATTCTAATCTGCCCTGCCATAGGCAAAAGCAGCTTTATTCACTAACCAATAAAAGCAGCACATATTCCAAAGGACTTCACGCATCAGTAGGGTGAAGCTTTCATGAGTAGGAATTAGAATATTCATTTTTTAAAAAAGATACCTCATGAAATGCCCTTATCTCTGTCATAAGAGAACATAGTTGTCTATGAAGTAAGAAACAAGGAAGGGGTCCTTCATTGTGCACCAGTCTGTTGCTGTTTTCATCTTGTACTTTCTAGCTTGCAGAAGCATGAGAGAAAAATTTTTGATCTTTAAACTACAGCAGTTATACTGTTTCCTTTATAGCTGCCTAGGTGAAGTAAGTTATCTGCATTTATCCAAAGAGACTTTTTTAAGCCAAAGAAAATTACTGGCTATGGATGTCACAGTGCATTTTCCTTGTGTGTGTGTGTGAGTGTGTGTGTGTGTGTGTGTGTGTGTAAAACATTGAAGTAACAGAGATGAAAGAAAACAGCTTCTAAATACAATGTATGTTTGTTGAACTGTGTCATCAAATAAGATCTCCACACCAGTCAGAGAGTGGTGGCACACACCTTTAATCCTTGCTCTGGGGAGGCAGAGGCAGGTGAATCTCTGTGAGTTTGTGGCCAGTCTAGTCTAGAAAGTGAGTTCCAGAACAGTCAGGGCAGCTACACACAGAAATGTCTGGAAAAAACAAAATACAAACAAACAAAAGCATCTTCTCCACATTTGCATTCCTTCTACAAACGAGTTATCAAATTCCAGGTGGATTTAAAATAGCTATTATTCATTTTTACTCTCTCTCTCTCTCTCTCTCTCTCTCTCTCTCTCTCTCTGTGTGTGTGTGTGTGTGTGTGTGTGTGTGTGTCTGTCTGTCTGTCTGTCTGTCTGTCTGTCTTCTTTCCTCCACCTCTGTGTCTTGTATGTATGTATGTGTGTGTATACATATTTATGTCTTTCCTGTATTTTGAGACAGTCTCACTCTGAATTTTAGGCTTATTCTTTGCTTAGCTATGTGGTTAGTATAATGAACTTCAGATTCTACCTGTGTTTGCTTCTCTGTACACCTAAGGCTGGGATTACTGGAGCATATTTCTATGCCTGGCATTTTACATGGGTTCTAGGGAATCCTATTTCAGACATAGTGTTTACAGGTCAATAACTACCAGCTGAGACCTATCCTCAACCCCTGAGGTGAATCAACATTTAAAAAAAATATTGTTGGAGGGAGGTGCCGCTTATTTGTCTCAGCCGCCCAGAACTGAAATAACCATACAGAAATTTTATTAATTAAATCACTGCTTGGCCCATTAGTTCTAACTTTTTATTGACTAACTCTTACATATTAATTTAACCAATTTCTATTAATCTATGCATCACCACAAAGTCATGGCCTACAAACAAAGTTTCAGCACATCTGTCTCTAGTAGCTCCATGGCTTCTCCCCGACTCTGCCCTTCTTTCTCCCAGCATTCAATCCAGTCCTCCCCATCCACTTAAGTTCTGCCCTATCAACAGTCCAAGGCAGTTTCTTTATTCATTAATCAATAAAAGCAACATATAGACAGAAGGACCTCCCATACCAAAATGTGATCTGACAGTCTGAAGAGCTGATTCCAAAATCAAAACCTTTCGATGATAAACCCCCTCTTTTATATTCTACTACCTGATGTTTCCAGTAATCTTGGAATCACTTGACTTTCAGCTCTGTTCTTCCAGTCCTTGCTTTAGTCATAAGTTCAGTCCTTTCCAGTCTTCTTTCTTCAAATTTCTCTCTTCTTAAGGATGCTAATCATAGATTTAGTGTCTGTTTTAGCCCAGCATGAACTCATTTCATTTGACGGTAACTGTAAACATTTGACTTCTAAATAACCTCATAGTCACAGGGCCAATGGTTAGTACTTCACCAAACCAAATAAGAGGAACTGCTTAATCTACCTTAGGTCCAAGCTAAAAATTCAGGGGCAGAGTTGAGCTCCTATGGGTGGGACTGTTTTGAGGTCTGAAGAGAGTCTTCAAATCCAGTTCACCTTTAGTTTCAAGACTTAAACCCTTTATGACCATTGATCCCTCTCCAAACATCATCCTGGTTTGAAATCATTTTCTATGTAAAAGAGCCACCTGTAGCTTCGACTTTCTGCATCATGAAGATAAACACAGACTTTTTAAAAAGCCACATTGTTATAGGAACTAAGGCAGGATGCAGGGGATTCTGCAGGGTGCTCTTTGCAGTAGTGGGGCTATTTCAGTTTCCTGGAGAGGCTCTGACAGAGAGAAGAGCTGCATGTGCTCATTAAGATAAGGGCCACATTTAATTATAGACTCGGAAATTTTAGTTCCAGTACATTCTGCGTTGGAGAAAATGTAGTTCCCATACCTTTTAATACAAATATAGATCTGAAATCAGAGTCAAAATAGTGCCACTTCGATGAAAACCTGTCTACATTCTCCTTTTTACATAATCTCTCTTTATTTCCTGCCTGAGATTAATATTGCTAATAGTCAAGAAAGGAAAACCAGGGGATTACAGCAATTCCATTTGTCAACACATGTTTACTGAGCAGTACACAAGTGCCAGCTCTCTAATTCTGGGAGGTTGGGACACAGCAGTAAAACACACAAGGACAAAACAATGATTCAAATGTGGATTAGTTAGTTTTTCTGCAAGATGGTGTGTTTGGGTCTATTTCCTATATTTAGATATTGAGTTTTCCCAGAGATTATAGAAAAATTAAGTCATAAATTTGAAAGAGAAAGAGAGAGCTGGGGTACGGAGTGTTACAGAAGGAACTAGAGGGAGTAAAAGGCAGGGTGAAATAATTTTTATATTTTAATTTCAGAAAATATTTATAAAACAATATAATAAAATGAATTTAAAACACAAAGAGCATGGGCTGGAGAGATGGCTCAGAGGTTAAGAGCACTGCCTGCTCTTCCAAAGGTCCTGAGTTCAATTCCCAGCAACCACATGGTGGCTCACAACCATCTGTAATGTGATGTGGTGCCCTCTTCTGGCCTGCAGGCATACACACAGACAGACTATTGTATACATAATAAATAAATAAATAAATAAATATTTAAAAAAAATAAATAAATAAAAAACAAAGAGCAAAATAAATGGAACATAGCAGATGAAGATCCGCAATTTTATGATACTTGTTATTTACTGAAATCTCTAACAGCCTTTTGCATTTAGAATGTTTCTCTTTGTAGAATATTGAATCTTTTACTAGTATCACAACATATAATTATAAAAATATTTGTATACTAAAGAAACATATTACTTTTGTATACTTACCTCAAAATTCTTTTTATTATTATGAAAATTAAACACTAGACATCAAATCAAATCTTTTCCAATTATTTTATATCAAAATTCAGTGAAATTTGTTCCTTCAAAAATTTAGCTCACAAAAATATCTTCTAATTCATCAACTGCTCATTTAAAGCATTGAGAGTGGAGTATTTATATAGTTGTGGACTGATTTCTATTTACCCTGTGACTTCTTCTGTAAGAAGGAAAAATCAGGAACAAACAAATACATATCTAATGCAAAGTAATAGTTGTAATATTTGAGATTTCTCTTGTACTGTTGTCTTTCAATATTATTCTCAGATCTCAATTTCATGTTTAGTTCTTTATGAGCATTTTTGATATTTGTATGTACCTATTAATGTGTGTCAGTGTAGGCACACATGCGCGTTACAGCGTACCACACATATGAAGGTTTGAGAAAGACTTCTATCCTCATCTCCCACTGTGAGATAGTATGTCTTTGCTGTTTAAAGCTACATACGACAGGTGACCTCTCAAGTTGTAGAGATTTCTGACCTCTGCCTACTTACTCCCTCCCTTTAGAGGACTTGCATTATCGTCATGCACAACTATACTGACTTCACATACATTCCAGGGCTGTGAAAGGCCCTCAAGTTTACACAACAATCATTTTACCCACTAAGGCCTCTTCCAAGCCCAGAAACTCAAAATTCTGACATAGGGAATTAATCGATGAAGTTGAATAAACATACCTGCTGGTATCCTGGATTCTCTACTCTAAGTGCAGTCTGAGGCACAGAGTAGGTCTGTATTAAGTGCAGTCTGAGGCACAGAGTAGGTCTGTATTAAGTGCAGTCTGAGGCACAGAGTAGGTCTGTATTAAGTGCAGTCTGAGGCACAGAGTAGGTCTGTATTAAGCACAGTTGAAAGTGATCCTTTTCAATTGCAAAGAATAAATATTTTTAATTGAATGTACTCACTTAGCTGTGGCAAACCTAATTCTATAAATTTAATATGTTAATTCTAGTCTTGGACATTTATGTTCTCTCCCATATTTATATTGGAATTTAGTGTTTACTGGGTTAGTATTGAGGTAGAGTTGTTATAAAGTGATTAAATAATGAAAACAAAACTTTAATGAAAGGGATTATTTACTACACAAAATAGACAAAAGGAGCTACGTAGACTATTTTTCTTTTCCTTCTGTTTTCTACCTATTAATCAGCAGACCTAAGGTTTTTCGTGATTGGAGATACCAGCAACAAGGTGGCATCTTGGAAGTAAATAGCCACATCTGCAATCAAATCTAAAGCTTTGGCCTTGGATTTTTCTCATAACTATGAGAAACAAATCTATGTGTTTCATGAATTTCCCAGTCTTAGACAATTTTAATATATTTTTAAGTTATTTCTTTTACTTTTTGTTTATAGTATAACTACATAAATACCACCTTCCCTTTCCCCTATCCAAATCTTTCCATGTACTTCTTGCTCTCTTTGAATTTCATGGCCTCTTTTTTCCATTTATTGTTATTATATACATATATGTATATACACATATATTCATAAACATAGCCCACTCTGTCTTGTAACATTACACGCACTTATGTCTATATATGTACATATATGCATATATATGTGTGTATATGTATTCATGTATATATCTCAATAGCTTAAAACGTTTTGCAGAGTAACCAAGGAAATCATGACAATAAATCAATAGCTTCTTTTGCCTGGTTTTGAAATTTTTTTTGGTTTGTTATGTAGTCTTTGGTTCTTGAATTAAGCATTCTCAATCTAGGTGGGAAATTTTCACTAGTGTGTGTGTATGTGTGTGTGTGTGTATGTGTGTGTGTGTGTTTTCAGGACTCACCATTTCATATTAGATAACTAATTCTTGTGATCTTTCCTCAAGAAGACTATGTCTCCCATTCTCAAATCCCTGGTTGCCTTTAATACTTTGTGGAGGTAGGGCCCTCATGAACTAGTTTTCAAGGTACCGCGAGGCACCATGTAAGCTTCCAAAGGAGGACAATGACCAAAAGTCCAATCCAGCTCTGATGCCTATAAACTACAATGATTAGCATAACACAATAGCTTTAAGTTTAAAATAGTGGCATGAATACCTTAGTGGTAATCAACAATTCTCTAATTGAACTTAAGACATACCCAACAAGCAAAAAAAAAAAACCATGCCTGGTACTAGACACATAGCAAACTAGCAAGAACTAATAAAGGTAAGCATTCTGAAGGAAAACCTATAACTATTACTTTACATAACCTGAATAATCACTAATTACATTATAAATATGTGGCCTTATACCCACAGATAAGTGTGGCTCCAAGCCCTCATCAAGGAAACTTATCTTTGTAACAGACAGAGATGATTAGAGAGAGCCACAACCGATTACAATGTAGATTTGTGGAGTCTACTCCCAACTGATATACACAAATGAGGCACCTATGCTCAGGGATCATTGCAGAAGAGTGGGTGGAAAGACTGTAAGAGCCAGAGAATCAGGGAGTTTGCTGTAAGATTGTGTCTCCTAGAAAGCAACACCCATAAAGTCTCAACAACATGGCCTCTAAAACCGTACCTGAATAAAGATAAGAATAGACATGCTAAAGTAGAATGGGGAAACTCCTCTACTGAAGACCAATGCTATAAGAGAAACATTTTAATTTAAACATTGTAAAGTAAACAAGGATGAAAAGGTCAATGCTGGATCAGACTGTGCAAATGTGTTCATGTATTATATGAAGCACTTTGAGTGGAATAAACTGGCCTAGTCTGAAAGGGCTCAAATCCCTCCACATCTGAAGTACTAATCTGCTTAAGCATTAAAAAAATGTGTGCTAAAGAAGATATGAGTGCAATTCTATGTGCTCTTTATGTTTTTCCTATAGGACCAGAACATTTTAAATATGTGTGGCATTTCTCCATTTCTCCTTCCAAAGTATTTGCTCTTTATTTCATTCTCTAGTATTATATTGATTTTCTCACTCTCTTAAACATCTAAACATGGAACTTCAAGATTCTACCCACGTACTTTTCTCCACTAAGTTCAAGTTTGACCACAAAGTTCATGCATCACTAAAATTTCAAATGGCAATTTATTTAATTTACATGAAAAGATATTTATGAACTAATACCTACCAATTTAATTGTATCCCTGCTGACATAATTAGACAATAGAATTACTACCCTAGGAATGTATAATATTGAATTGGTAATACTGAAGGAATTCTACATTCAGTCTAAGGAATACAGTTGAAAAATCAGGAAGAGCTCCTTTTGAATGTGAGTCTGTCCAGAAAATTTCTAAAAGAGAAATCATGATATGTACATGCTACTACATCTTCCAACTAAAATCCTTTGTGTATGACTATCTAGATGCACATAACATATAATACTGTGATAATGACATTGAAAAAAATTCCATGTCTTCATCCTTGTGCACATAATTGCACAGTGACAGAAGCCTTGTAATATGTAGTTAGAATTGTCGAAGAGAGATCATGCTATGTATATTGTTATATGTAAAATTTGGTGTTCTGTATCATTAGAAGATGATCTTCAATGGTCATACTTTTAGTTGTGAATGAAAGAGTATATTAACTACATATAAGCCAAAGTTAAAGAATACGTAACAGTCAATAGATAGTAAAACATCATTATAGCAAATGCTCAAAACATCCTGCAGAAATCATCCAGGGCCTCAAGTGAAGAACACTACAGCCAGAAGAACAGAGAGCTCATCTGCCTGGTGAACTCACACACTCTTTTGGTTGAGCTCCCAAAAGACCCAATTCACTGCCACCTCTGCCTTTCCTATTCCACACTCCACTGCCATATGCCCACCCCAAATTTGGTCTGACATCCCTAGCCCAGTTACAGGCCACACTAGCTAGAAAAACAGGTAGGCAAACTGACCTGGAGACTCACTGCTTAATGAGAAGCCACACAAACTGCTAGAAATCCAGGTAGATTCCTGACCCTACGACCTCTCCCACTCTTTCAGTTTCCTACTATACCCAATCCCGATCCCTCCTTTGGGTCCTCGTCCCAGGCCCCAGCTGTGGACTAGAGCCCACACTAGCCACCAGAAGTCCAGATCCAGCTTGGACTGAGAACCCCTGCTCAATCACAGGCATCAAAAGTAAGAAGATCAGAGAGGAAACAGAAACAAAGAAACAAAACATCCATCCAACAAAGACAAACTCAGAAATGGGCAATGATACCTATAGTCACCCTTAACTCATATGCCCAGACACCTGTATAAAAACACAATCACCAACATTCAGGGCAATATGTCACTACCACAGCCCAAATATTCTACTGCAGCAAATCCAAGATATTTCATCACAGCTGAAGCATGAGAAAACAACCTTAAAACCAAGTTTTTGAAGCCGATAGAGGTCCTTAAAGAAGAAGTGAATAAATCCCTTAAAAATACATAAAATATAAGCAAAGACTGGATGAAATTAGTTAATAACTTAAAGAAAGCCAAATAAAAGCAACCAACCAGAATGGTGGCACACTTCCTCCCAGGAATCTCAGATCTCTGTGAGCCTAGTCTTGCAAGGTAGTTTCCAGGACAACCAGGGATTTAACGTAGAGAAGCTGTAACAGGAGGAGTAGGCTGCTTGTTGTCCTGGCCGACTGGTTATCTTACACCCAAAATAATCACACAGAAACTGTATACATTTAAACACTGCCTGGCCCATTAGCTCTAACTTCTTATTGACTTATTCTTTAATTAGTCAATAAGACTAATTAAATTAGAAATTTAATCCATTTCTATTAATCTGTGTATCGTCATGTGACTGTAGCTTACCAGCAAGATTCTAACCAGTGTCTGTCTCAGATAGGATATCCATGGCATCTGGCACTCTGCCCTTCTTCCCAGCATTCAGTTCTGTCTTCTCTGCCTACCTAAGTTCTGTCCTATCAACTAGGCCAAGGCAGTTTCTTTATTCATTACCCAATGAAAGTAACACACAAACAGAAGGAACTCCTTCACCAGAAAGACTGTCTTAAAAAACCAAACAACTGATAAAACAAACAAAAACAAGTAAAGAGTTGAAAGAAATGAATAAAATTGTTCAGGATATTAAACTGAAAATACAATCAATAAAGAAAATGCAACAGGACAGAAACCTGGAAATAGAAAATCTGGAAAAACGAATAGGAATTCCACATACAAGTATCACCAACAGAATATAAGAGATGGAAGAGAGACTCTCAGGCATTGAAGAGAAGAGAAGATAAAAGAACTCACTACATAAAAGTAAACATATTAAAATTACACCTGAATTTCAGTAGAGTCTCTGAAAACCAGAAGGGCATGCATAGATACCCTTTAGACTTTAACAGACCACAGATGACAATCCAGACTACTATGCCAGGAAAATTTTCCATTGCCATAGATGGAAAAAAATGTGATATTTTATGATGAAATAAAAATTCAAACAATGTCTATCTACAAATTCACCTCTACAAAAGATACTATTAAAAAAAACACCAACCCAAGGAGGCTAATTATGGCCATGAAAACACAGAAAATAAATAATCTCACAGCCCATAAACCAAAAGAATGGAAACACACACACACGCACGTGCGCACACACACACATATACCATCACCACCAACAACACAAAAATAATAGGGATTAACAATCATTGGTACTTAATATCTCTCAATATAAATAAAATCAATTCCCCAATAAAAATTCTGACTAATAGAATGAATGCAAAAAAAATCCATTCTTCAGTTTCATAAAGTAAACACACCTTAGCATGAAAGATAGACATTTCCTCAGAGTAAGGAGTTATAGAAACAGTTTTCAGGGAAATGGACCTAAGAATCAAGCAGATATAGTCATTCCAATATATAACAAAATCAACTTCAAATCAAAATTAATCAAAAGAGATAGAAAAGGATACTTCACACTCACCAAAGGAAAAATCCACTAAGATAAAATTTCATTCCTTAACATCTATGCTACAAACACACAGATACCCATGTTTGTAAAAAACAAAACAAAACAAAACAAAACAAAAAAAACATTAATAAAGTTTAAATAACAGAGCAAACCCCACATATTAATAGTGGGAGACTTTGACAGTCTTGCTAATGGACAGGTTGTCCAGACAGAAACAAAACAGAGAAAAAATGGAACAAATAAATCATATGACACAAAAAGACCTAGCAAATATCTATGGAATATTTCTTCCAAACACAAAAGCATATACCTTCTCCTCAGTACCTCATGAAACTTTCCATAAAATTGGCTACTTTCTCAGTCACAAAGCAAGTCTCAACAGATAAAAGAAAATTAAAATAATCCCCTGTATCCTATCAGACAACCACAGATTAAATGAAGATTTCAACAACAGAAAGCCTACAAACCCATGGAAACAGACCAACTCTCTACTGAATGACTACTGAATCAAGACAGAAAAAAAGAAAGAAATTAAAGCCTCCCTAGAATTTAATGAAAATGAATGCACAACATACCCAAACTTGTGGGACACAAAGAAGACAGTGCTAAGAGGAAAATTCATAGCACTAAGTGCCTTCATGAAGAAATTGGAGAAATATCCTACTAGCAATTTAATTGCACATCTGAAATCTCCAGAACAAAAACAAGTCAGCACACCTAAGAGGAATAGTTGGCAGGAAGTATCAAACTGGGGTGCTGGAATCAATAAAAGAGAAACAGAACAAAATAAAGATATATGAAGCAAAGAGTTGGTTCTTTAAAAAAAATCAACAAGATAAACCATTATCAAAACTAGCTAGAAGACAGAAAAAATGTTCAGATTAATAAATCATAAGAATACATGCAAATGAGCATCGATATGATTATATGCAAATGAGCAAGCATTCTAATGAATATACACAAATGACTAGCCATCTATATGAACATGCAAATCACTAACCATCCATATGAATATATATAAATGCTTTCCATAGGATGCTTTAAACTCTCTGAGGAGCTGATAAGTGGGTGAGTTGCAGGGGAAAGAAGAAGGAGGGGAAATTGGGATTGCCAAGTAAAAAATAAATAAATAAAGTTAAAAAATAAGAGTTTCTTTAAGAGTGCTGAAATCAAGGAAAGAAAGAAATAATATGAAGCTTCACTTCCTCTGGGACATAGCATCCCCCAACCCAGCCTGCTTTGGAGCTGAGGATCTGGGGAAAAAGTGGGGCCTGCAAGGGCTCTGATGAGCGTCTCCGTCTCTATCTCCATCCCTCACCAGACGAAGATTCTATGGTGATATTCAAGATAATCATCAGCGTGATAGTGGGGCAAGAACAGTTTAGGCACCCTTTTCTCTGCTGTCCAAGGACCAAGCTGGGGACATCCCGTGGACACCTGGGATCCCCTCTAGAGCCAATCTTTTGCCAACCTAAAATATATCCCTTACTGTAGGTATCTTCTTCCCTGCTCCTATATTGCCCTTCATCCATCTCCACCCTCCCAGTCCCTCAAGCTCTTGCCAGTCCTTCCCTTCTTCCTTCCCTCTCCCTGACTCCCCTTCTGCCAAACTCACCCCCACCCCTGCCCCACCTCCATGCTCACAACTTTTGCCCTGGAATCTTGTTTGCTTCCAAATTCCAGGATGATCTACATAAGGTTTTCGTTGGGTTCACCTTGTTATTTGACTTCTCTGTGTTTGTGAACTATGGACTTAATGACCTTGGTTTATGGCTAGAGTCCACTAACGCATGAGTACATACCAAATTCATCTTTTTGGGTCTGGGTTATCTTATTCAGGATAGTGTTTTCTATTTCCATCCATTTGCATGCAAAATTCAAGATGTCATTGTTTTTTACCACTGAGTAGTACTCTAATGTGTATATATTCCCCACTTTCTTTATCCATTCTTCCATTGAGGGGCATCTAGGTTGTTTGCAGGTTCTTGCTATTACAAATAATGCTGCTATGAACATAGTTGAACAAATGCTTTTGTAGTATAATTGGGAATCTCTTGGGTATATTCCAAAGACTGGCATTGCTGGATCCTGAGATAGGTTGATCCTGAATTTCCTGAGAAACCGCCACACTGATTTCCACAGTGGCTGCACAAGTTTGCATTCCCACCAACAATGGATGAGTGTTCCCCTCACTCCACATCCTCTCCATCATAGGCTATCATTGGTGTTTTTGAGTTTAGCTATTCTCACAGGTGTAAGATTGTATCTCAAAGTGGTTTTGATTTGCATTTAACTGATCGCTAAGGAGGTTGAGCATGACCTTAAGTGTCTTCTGGCCATTCGAAGTTCATCTGTTGTGAATTCTCTGTTCAGTTCAGTACCCCATTTTTTAATTGGGTTAATTAGAGATTTAGTGTCTAGTTTCTTGAGTTTTTGTATATTTTGGACATCAGACCTTTGTCTGATGAGGGGTTGGTGAAGATCTTCTCCCAGTCAGAAGGCAGCCTTTTTGTCTTACTGACAGTGTCCTTTGCTTTACAGAAGCTTCTCAGTTTCAGGAGGACCCATTTATTCATTGTTTCTCTTATTGTCTGTGCTACTGGGGTCCTACTTAGGAAGTGGTCTCCTGTGCCTATGTCTTGTAGACTACTTCCCACTTTCTCTTCTATCAGGTTCAAAGTGGATAGATTAATGTTGATGTCTTTAATCCATTTGGACTTGAGTTTTGTGCATGGTGATAGATATGGATCTACTTTCATTCTTCTACAGGTTGACATCCAGTTATGCCAGCACCATTTGTTAAAGATGCTTTCCTTCTTCCATTGAATACCTTTAGCTCCCTTGTGGAAAATTAGGTGTTCATAGGTTTGTGGGTTAATATCCGGGTCTTCTATTCGATTCCATAGGTCGACTTCTCTGTTGTTATGCCAATACCAAGCTGTTTTCACTACTGTAGCTCTGTAATAGAGTTTGAAGTCAGGGATGGTAATATCTCCAGAAGTTCCTTTATTGTATAAGTTTGTTTTGGCTATCCTGGGTTTTTTGTTTATCCATATAAACTTGATTATTGTTCTCTCAAGGTCTGTGAAGAAGTTTGATGGGATTTTGATGGGGATTGCATTGAATCTATAGATTGCTTTTGGTAGAATTGCCATTTTTACTATGTTGATTCTCCCAATCCAAGAGCAGGGGATGTCTTTCCATTTTCTGGTATCCTCCTCAATTTCTTTCTTCAAAGACTTAAAGTTCTTGTCAAATAGTTCTTTCACTTCCTTGGTTAGAGTAACCCCAAGATATGTTATGCTATTTGTGACTATCGTGAAAGGTGATGTTTCTCTGATTTTCCTCTCTGCTTCTTTATCCTTTGTGTTTAGGAGGACAACCGATTTTTTGGAGTTGATCTTGTTTCCTGCCACATTACTAAAGGTGTTTATCAGCTGTAGGAATTCTTTGGTAGAGTTTTTGGGGTCGCTTATGTACACTATCATATTGTCTGCAAATAACGAAAGTTTAACTTCATCCTTTCCAATACAAATCCACTTGATCCCCTTATGTTGTCTTATTGCTATTGCTAGAACTTCAAGCACTATATTGAAGAGGAATGGTGAGAGTGGACAGCCTTGTTGTGTTCCTGATTTTAGTGGAAAGGCTTTGAGTTTCTCTCCATTCAGTTTGATGTTAGCTGTCGGCTTGCTGTATATTGCTTTTATTATATTTAGGTATGATCCTTGTATCCCCAGTCTCTCCAACACCTTTATCATAAATGGGTGTTGAATTTTGTCAAATGCTTTTTCAGCATCCAATGAAATGATCATATGGTTTTTTCTTTCAGTTTATTTATATGATGGATTACATTGATAGATTTGCGTATGTTGAACCAGCCCTGCATCTCTGGGATGAAGCCTACTTGATCATAATGGATAATTTTTCTAATGTGTTCTTGGATTCGGTTTGCCAGTATTTTATTGAGAATTTTTACGTCAATGTTCATGAGTGAGATTGGCCTGTAATTCTCTTTCTTCTTTGTGTCTTTGTGTGGTTTTGGTATTAGGGTAACTGTAGCTTCATAAAAGGAGTTTGGCAATGACTCTTCTGTTTCTACATTGTGGAGTACGTTAAGGAGTATAGGTATTAGCTCTTCCTGGAAGTTCTGGTAGAATTCTGCATTGAAACCATCTGGTCCTGGGCTTTTTTTGTTAGGGAGACTTTTGATAACAGCTTCTAATTCTTCTTGACTAACAGGTCTATTTAGATTGTTCACCTGGTCTTGGTTCAACCTTGGAATATGGTACTTATCTAAAAAATGTCCATTTCTTTTACATTTTCCAACTTTGTGGCATATAAACTTACATAGTGAGATCTAATGATTCTCTGAATTTCCTCTGTGTCTGAGGTTATGTCCCCCTTTTCATTTCTAATCCTATTAATTTGTATGTTCTCTCTCTGCCGTTTGATTAGTTTGCATAGGGGTTTGTCGATCTTGTTGATTTTCTCCAAGAACCAGCTTTTTGTTTCATTGATTCTTTGGATTGTTTTCTGTTTCTATTTTGTTGATTTCAGCCCTCAGTTTGATTATTTCCAGTCTTCTACTCCTCGTGGGTGAATCAGCTTCTTTTTTTTTTCTAGAGCTTTCAAGTGTGCTGTTAAGTCTCCAATGTGTGCTTTCTCCATTTTCTTTAATTGGGCACTTAGGGCTATGAACTTTCCTCTTAGCACTGCCTTCATAGTGTCCCATAGGTTTGAGTATTTTGTGTCTTTGTTTTCATTAAATTCAAGGAAGACTTTAATTGCTTTATTTCTTCCTTGACCCATGGGTGATTTAGTAGTTGACTGTTCAACTTCCATGAGTTTGTTGGCTTCCTGGGGGTAGCATTGCTGTTGAATTCTAATTTTAATCCATGGTGATCTGACAAGACACAGGTGGTTACTAATAATTTTTTGTGTCTGTGGAAGTTTGCTTTGTTACCGAGTATGCAGTCAATTTTCGAGAAGGTTCCATGAGCTGCAGAGAAGAAGGTATATTCTTTCCTATTTGGGTGGAGTGTTCTATAGATGTCTGTTAAGTCCATTTGATTCAATACCTCCAATAATTCTCTTATTTCTCTGTTAGGTTTCTGTCTGATTGACCTGTCCATTGGTTAGAGAGGAGTATTGAAGTTTCTTACTATTAGTGTGTGTGGTTTGATGACTGCCTTGAGTTCTAGAAGAGTTTCTTTTACATATGTTGGTGCCTTTTATTAGGGGCATAGATATTCAAGATTGAGACTTCTTCCTGATGAATTGTTCCTGTTATGAGTATGAAATGTCCATCTCCATCTCTTTTGATTGATTTTAGTTTGAAGTCAATTTTGTTAGATATTAGAATGGCCACACCTGCTTGTTTCTTTGGTCCATTTGCTTGGAAAACCTTTTCCCAACCCTTTACTCTGAGTAGGTGTCTGTCTTTGTGGTTGAGGTGTGTTTCTTGTATACAGCAGAATGTTGGATCCTGTTTTCATACCCAATCTCTAAGTCTGTGCCTTTTTATAGGTGAATTGAGTCCATTGATATTAAGTGTTATTAATGACCAGTAGTTGTTGATTCCTTTCATTTTTTTGGGTAGTAGAGTGTACGTATTTTCCTTCTTTGAGTTGTGCTTGTAAAGGGTCACTAGATGTCTGAGTTACTGTAGGCAGTGTTGGGAATGTTGGATTCCTTGGGTTGTGATTTTCCTTTTAATATTCTCTGTAAGGCTGGATTAGTAGCTATGTATTGTTTGAATTTGCTTTTATCCTGGAATATTTTGTTTTCTCCGTTGATAGTGAACAATAGCTTGGCTTGGTATAGTAGTCTGGGCTTGCATCCATGGTCTCTTAGTTTCTGCAGTACCTCTATCCAGGACCTTCTGGCTTTCATGGTTTCCATAGAGAAGTCTGGATAGTTTTATCTTTATAAGTTACTTGACATTTTTCCTTTGCAGCTCTCTATATCCTTTCTTTAATCTGAATGCTTTGTGTTTTGATTATTATATGGCGAGGGGATGTTTTTTTTTCTGATCCAGTCTATTCGGTGTTCTGCATGCTCCTTGAACCTTCGTAGGAATATCGTTCTTTAGGTTGGGAAAGTTTTCTTCTATAATTTTGTTGAATATATTTTCTGGACCTTTGATGTGCAATTCTTCTCTTTCTTCTACTCCTATTATTCTTAGATTTGGTTTTTTTATTATGTCCCATATTTCCTGAATGTTTTGTGATGACAATTTGTTGGATTTGCTGTTTTCTTTGGTCAAAGCGTTTATTTTATCTATGGTGTCTTCATAATCTGAGATTCGTTCTTCTATCTCTTGTATTCTATTGGTTATGCTTGTTCCTGAAGTCTCTGTTTGTTTACCTAGATTTTCCACATCCAGCCGGCCCTCAGTTTGTGTTTTCTTCATTGCCTCCATTTCAGTATTCAATTCTTGAACTGATTCTATTACCTGTTTTTTTTTTTCTTGGTTTCCCATGGTTTCATTTAAGAATTTACTTATTTCTTCAAACTTTTTGTTATTTTTCTCTTCCATTTCTTTACTCATTTCTTCCATCTTTTTATTATATTTCTCTTCTATTTCTTTAAGTGAGTTATTCATACCCTGTTTAAGAGACTCTATTGCTTTCATAATGACACTGTTTTCCACTTCTTCCGGAATAGGGTGTTCAAGTCCTTCTGTCATAAGATCGCTGAGATCTGGTGTTTTCATGTTGTTTTTCAGATTTTTGGAGGAATTCTTGCCTTGGCACCTGCCCATCTCTTCCTTCAGATGCTCTCCAATGGCTCTTCCCTCTGCTGGGTCTTCTGCGGACTTGTGCGGCGGTAAGGAACACACTTACCCCTCCATTGTATCTTCTGCTACCGGATCAGTGCCACTTGCTGGTCAAAAGTCTCCCTGTCTGCAGTCTTATCTTCCTGCAGGCAGGCTTTTAAAACAGGAGGTGGAAATTTTTAATAAATAAATAAATAAATAATAAAAAGAAATTGAAAACTTCCTTAAATTCAATGAAAATTGTCACACAACATACCCAAATTTATGAGACACAATAAAAGCTGTGTTAAGAAGAAAGTTTATAGCACTAGATGCCTAAACAAAGAAGCTGGAAAAATCCCACACTATTGAATTAACAAAGCATTTGAAAACTTTAGAACAAAAGAAACAAACTCACCTAAAAGAACTAGATGGCAGTAAATAATCAAATTGAGAGCAGAAAACAACAAAATAGAAACAAGAAAACAATACACAGAATCAATGAGACAATGTGTTGATTCTTTGAGAAAAATCAACAAAATCGACAAACCTTTATTTAAACTAACCAAAAGGCAGAGACAGAAAATCCAAACTAACAAAATCAAAAGTGAAAAAGGGGGCATAACAACCTAAATGCCCCTCAATCAAAGAATAGATAAGGAAAATGTGGTACATTTATACAATGGAGTATTACACAGCAGAAAAATATGACATATTGAATTTGGCAGGAAAATTGATAGAGCTAGAAAATATTATCTTGAGTGATCCAGACACAGAAAGGCAAGTATCAAATGTACTCACTTCCAGTTGGTTCTTAAATATTAAACAAGGAAACCAGCCTACAAACCATAATCCCAGAGAATTTAGACAACAATGAGGACACTAAGAGAGAATTACTTAGATCTAATCTACATGGGAAGTAGAAAAGCCAAGGCCTCCTGAGTAAATTGGGACAATGGGGCCTTTGGTGGAGGATTGAAAGGGCAAGGGAAGAGTCAGGGAGGGGAGTAGAGAAAAATGTAGAGCTCAATAAAAATCATTAAATAATGGTGTGGGAGAATTGTCTGTAATCTGTCAATTATATCTTAAATAAATGCTGATTGGCCAGGCAGGAAGTATAGGTGGGAAAACCAGACAGGAAGTAGAGGTGATGTAATGAGAACAAGAGAATTCTGGGAAGCAGGAAGCTCACTTCACCATTCCTACCCAGTCCACTGAAGAGGCAACATGTGAGCTGTCACACTGAGAAAGGTACTGAGCCGTGTGGCTAACATAGATAATGATAATGGATTAATATAAGTTACAAGGACTAATAACAAACCTGACCTTATGGGCCAATCAGCTTTATAACTTATAGAGATCTCTGTGTGTTTGATTTTTCTCTGGGACTTGCCAGTTATGGAGTACCGGGCGGGAACAGTTACCCCAACAAGCCAGCCTTCATACTAAAAATAATATAGTTCTTATCATACAAGTCAAAAAGAAAATGCAAATTGATCCATATCTATCACCCTCTATCAAATTCAAGTTCAAGCTGATTAAAGTCCTTAACATAAAACCAGATTCACTGAACTTGGTACAGTGAATAGAAAATGGAGAATACCTTGAATGTGATGTCACAGGAGACAATCTCCTCAACAGAAGATTAATAAATTCAGACATTGAGATAAACAATTAATAAATGGGACCTTCTCCCTGCAGCTTTATATACCCTAACTCGCTGATATTTAAGGATGCCCAAATGTATTTGAAGAGAAACAGTGGAGCAGGAGTGGCTGGGGGAGAAGAGGAGGGAGTGGAAGCTTTGGGTAGGATGTAAACACAAATCAATCAATCAACAAATCAATTATTCAAAAAATGAAAAAAAAAGAAACCCATGAAACTGAAAAAAATCTCCTATAAATCAAAAGGTACTATCAATAGGGCAAAATGGCAGTCCACAAAATTGTAGAAGTTTTTCACCAACTTCACATGATAGCGGGCTAATTTCTAACATATAAAAAGAATTTAAAAATAACTAGACATAGAAAATCAAAAATCCTTTTATGGATGAAATATAGATATAGACAGAGGATTCTAAAGCAAAAGAATCTTAGATGGCAAAGAAACACTTGAATCATTAAACAATCTTAGCCATCAGTGAAATAAAAAATAAAACTGCTTTGAAATCCCCTCTTACACCTGTCAGAATGGCTAAGACCAAAAGCACAGCTGACAACTTAATGTTGGCAAAGATGTTGAGCAAGGAGAATACTCCTCCATGACAGGTGGAAGTGAAAACTAATACAGCCACTATGGAAATCAATATAAGTGTTATTCAGAAAATTGTAAATTGATGGACTTCAAGACCCACTTATACCGCTTTTAGATATATATTGAGGTTGCTTCATTATACCACAAGGCTACTTGCACAACTATGTTTATATCAGATTTAGTCATAATACTTAGAAACTGGAAACAACTTAGAGGTGTGGAATTTCCATCTGAATGTTATTACCATAGTTTAATAAAGAGGCTTCTTCAGCCTGTGGCAGGGCAGAATAGAGCTAGTTGGAGGAAACAAAACTGAATGCCTGGAGAAAGAAGGCAGAATCAAAAGAGAACATGTAGCTGGAGAAGGACATGGATCTTTGCTAGTAAATCATAAGCCTCGTGGTAAAATTTGAAATAATGGAAATGGGTTAATTTAAGATGTAAGAGCTACCTAGAAATATGCCCAATTCATCAGCCAAGCATAGTTGTAATTAACATAGTTTCTGTGTAATTATTGGAGTCATAGTGGCTGGGAACTAAAGAGCAGTCTCTGCTTACAACCTGGATGTCTTTCAACCCAAGAATTGAGAAAAAATGTGATACATTTACACAACAAATTATAACTCAGCTGTTAAATAGAATGACATCAAATGAATGGAACTCGAAAAAAATCATCCTGAGTGAGGTAACCCAAATTTGGAAATACAATATGGTACATGTTCACTTAGAAGTAGATCTTAACTGTTAAGTAAAGGAAATCATGTTACATTTCATATACCCATAGTTGCTAAGTATTGAGGACAAGTTAAGGGGGTGCATTGATCTCTCTGGGAAGGAGGAAAAGAAGAGAATTTTGGGTGTGAACTAGGGAAAGGTAGGGATGGGAACAGGAGGGATCAGGAGTGGGGTATGGAGGGAGAGACTACTGTGAGAGATGACAGGAATTGGGGGACATTTGGGGGGTGATATGGGAACCTAGTTGACAGAAATTTCCTGGAATCTAAGTGAATTACCCGAGTGAGACTTCAACTAATAGAAGATGAAGAACCTGAATTTGTCACCTTCTACAATCAGGTAAATCTTCTTGCAGTGAGACTAGGACATAAACCCAACCATACAACCTTTGATCTCCAGTCTGGCCTGCCTGTAATATGCACTGGGGTAATGGTTATACAGAACTTGCGGGAATGGCCAACCAATAATTGGTCTAACTGGAGGCCCACATCAATAAGGAGGTCCACCACTGACAGCAGCAGGATGGCCAGGAACCAGAAGCCAGATATCCCAGAATAGAACGTAATTTGACTGACCAAAACAAGCAAACAAACAGTAACAATGAAATGATTCCTAATGATATTCTTGCATACCTATCTATCAGTGCCTAGCCCAATTATTACCAGAGTGATTTTTTTTCCAGCAACTGATGGGACCAGATGCAGAAACCCACACACAAATATTAGGGAAAGTTCAGGGAACCTCATCAAAGGATCAGAGAAAGTATTGTAGAAGTCTGAGGTTTGCGATAGCATGAGAACACAACCCACAAAGTCAACTGACCAGGGCACATAGGGGCTTACAGAGACTCCAGTGACAATCATGAAGCCTCTACAGATCTGTACTTGGGCCTCTGCATATATATTATGGTTGTAGCTTGGTCTTCTTTAATACTGCTAACAATGGGAATCTAGGGAATGTATGTTTCTAACTCTCTTTTCTGCTCTTGGGTCCTTTCTCATCCTCCTGGATTTCCTTGTCCAGTCTTGATATCAGGGTTTGTACCTAGTCTTATTGCACTTTGTTTTGCCATGTTCCATTTATATGCCACAGAGGTCTTTTCTTTTCTGAAAGGAAATGGAAGAGGAGTGGGTCTGTGGGGAGACAGGACATGCGAAAGGAACTTCAAAGAGTGGAGTGAGGGGAAACTGCAATAATGAGTGAAAGAAGAATGAATGAGTGAATGAATGAATGCATAAAAGAAATTATGGCACTGATCTGCCAAAATCCAACAGTGGACTTTGACTCCGCTGCCCTCACCATGCCATGAGATTATATCTTTTTATTTGTTATCTGCACACATCTATTTATCTGGAATAATCTAGGGATGTAATTGTTCTGGTTTATAATTTTAGAAATTTACTCTTGGGATCTTTTGTGTCTTAAAAGTCATTAGTTTAGAGTACAGTTTGAGACAATATACTTGAATGTGAATTGGAGTGGAAGGGCAGCCCTATATCTAGGATTTTTTTCCCAAGACCTCAAATGGCATCAGACCAATTATCAATTGCCCCGCGCTTCCTCTCGCCTGCAAGAACCACGCGGGACACAGGATCCTACTGCAGAAATAGCTTTAATGCCCCTTGGGAGAGCGAGCATCAGCCAACATGATGGAGACACAGATAAGATGGAACCCATCCCTTATATAGGAAACAGACCCTGCTTTGGACGTGTCACTCTTGGATTGGTCAATTGTCCATAATCCCAGGTGAATGCCTTGGGAGTAGGTGGGGACAGTAGTGGAAAAATACCAACACGTGTGAGCTTTCTAGCTCACCTGGCAGGGCAGCGCCATCTATGGTGGAGAGTGTGGTTGCGGCCTTCTACATCTCCCCCTAATTTTACTTCTTTGCAGAAAGGCAACTCCCTCGGAAGGTAAAGATAGAGGTCGCATTTCCCAAAATGAAAACATTAAAATGGGCTTACATGGAATCTGCCCCTAGGTTCATGACACCTGGAACCTATCCGGCCTGCCTTCTGCCATTTTTCTGGGAAAGGGAACATACGGCAGGAAACCCTTATGCAGAGCGACTTATCTCTCAGAGAGGGCCATTCTCTGTGCGATGCTCTTTAGCTCCACAACCTTCAGGGCTAGCTAAGCCAAGCACTCCACCCTGTGCCATGGACCACAGTCCCAGGGGTGCAGGAGCTGGTTGGCTTAAACCTTACTGCTTTAAAATAGATAACCACACATAAGCAGAGGCTCCCTGTTCCAGGGCAGCCAGCGCTGTTGCAAAAACCACTTTGTCCCTATGGCTTTGGGATTTGAGTCAGTAGACCATCCAGAGGAGAAACACTATTCCATAGCGTAGGACCGTTCCAAAACATTTCCACCCCCACCCATTCTTTGAAGTAGGAGATGAAGGACACAATCCAGGACTGGAATTCTTCGGCCAAGCTTATGTCCACTCGCGTGGAGTTGATTGTCATGATGGACCGTCTCAAGGAGGACAGCAAATCATCAAAATTCTCCTGCAAGATACAAAGACAATTCTCGGGACAAGTTAGCCATTTTTATAAAGTTTTCATATGGTACATTGGTCATGCATAAGGCTGGAGTTTTCCATTCATAGCCCAATTGGGCAAGCTGTCATAAGATATCCACCTGTTCTTGTACTAGGTCAATTATTTGATTAAGAACCATTATTTTACCTCTAATAGATGTATCTATGGTAACCTGCTGATCCAGGGCTGTAGCCATTGTGGTAGATAACTGATTGAGGGTCTTTGTTTTTTATGGTATAGGCCGTGCTGCCATTTAAAAAATTTATAGTGAACAGAGCCATGGCGAATAGCCATTCTTGGCATCGGGGGCAGTTCCTTTATTATTCCCCCCCTTTTTGTTTAAATAGATATTTATCCAATTTTTAATTTGAATAACCATGGTATTTTGTAACCTGTCTTGAAGATACCCATAGTGTTCAGCAGAAATAACTGACAGGATAAGAGAAATTGATAGCAAGCAATAACTGACAAAACAAGGGGAAATCCAGCAGCATAGCAATGGCACAGCAACAATAACATTGCAATGTACAGCAACAACAGCACAGCAATAACAGACAGACCAAGGGCAGGAGCTGGACCATCCCTCAGGAACCTGCCAGCTCCGCAGCAATCAGGCCAGACAGCTCCATAGCAGAGGCTTTGTCCTCAGGCCTCTGGACAGATGAATCCATAGCATGAATGTCAATAGATGTATGTCAGCATTTCTAGAAAAAAAACATCTCCCAAAATAACATTTAAGAGTATTAAAAAACTCAGTGTAAAAATTTAGCACAGTCAGTACTGGAAGTAGGCTGGCCTTGAACTTAGAGACCTATAGGTCTCTGTTCCAAAGAGCAATCTTATTTGCCTGTGCCATTACAGCAGGCCTTAGAATTAAACCATTTTAAATCTGGCACAGATGAGATTATTGTTTCAAAAATATGAGAAAACCGTTTTCCTGTTTCCAGCCTGGAGTCCTAAGATGACGTGGCCACTGGGGAACCCATACGGGGGTCTCTGTTTTTTACGGTATGGGCCGTGCTGCCCCAGTGGCGCCTAGGAAAAACCCAGGCCCTGTTTGTTGATATAAGGTTTAGGATTTATTGGCTCCTGTATTCCTTGTTGGTACGATGGCCTCGGGCTCCAGAGCCCGCCCGCCATCCAAGGGCTGTGTGCGGCTGCATGGCTCCACGTGTCCCAGGCCAGGAAGTGGCGGCTCCACCCCCAGGCGCCCCTGCCTTCCCCGCGGGGCTAGCCTAGTTCTCTGAGGTCTGAGGCTGTGTTGGTGGCGGAGTGTGGTGGGAGCCGACACTCAGACCGAGGCGGCACAGGCCGGCAATATCTCAAGGTCCGCGCCAGAGCCTGCGGCTCAAGGGGCCGATGGGAGAGGCGGCGACCAGGGCCGCTTCCCTACTAGCAAACTTTCAACACCTGTGCCACAGCAAAAGCGGCTATAAACTCTCACAGATCCAGCCAACGACCCAATCACCCCAAAATCCAAGGGCCCTTTGCATCCACCTCCCTGCGGATCCTGAAACACCAGACAAGCCAAGCGTATACACAGCAATCTTTCAGGAGGACTTGAATTCTTAAAATGCTAAGCAGTTCTTAAAAACTTAAGTCGCACTATGTAGATGTAATACGGTACTGCCTGTTTACTGCGTCTAAACCTTAATTGCGCTTTTATTATGATAATTACGACCAGCTCTGCCTGAAGTCAGCATCATTTAGCATAGCCAAATGGAACCAGAGCCATTTTAACCTCAGAGACCCTCACAGTTTTAGGTACATTGCAAGCCCTCTGGCCCGGCTGCCTGTGGCACCGCTGTGACATCCTCCAGGCCAGGCACCAACCGAGCCGCACCAATTGAGCCGGCGCAACGTGCTCCCCCCCATAGCCACAGAGCAAAGCTCCGCTCCAGCTGCCCTCCAGCCCCAGCTGCACCCACTCCGAGCCCAAACCGGTGTACAGAGCAAAGCGGAACTCAGAGAAGCAGGCTTGCTGGTCTGCAATCACTGAAAGGACCTCATTTAATCTTTTAGGGAATTTGGGCGTCGTTAGTCTCTGGCTGCTTCCTGCTGAATTGGGCCGCTGAATTTTAGGGGTAAACACTATAACATTTCAGGAGGTCTCGGTGATTCAAACCATGTGGATCTCAAGCACATACTTAGGCTCCCATCCTCCGTGGAGGCGAAAACAGAACCTCTCCTCCAAAACATCATATTCTTAAGCCCATGTTTTAAACTTAAACTACCTTTTTTAGCAGTTCCTAAATTCAAATATCTTTCTCCTGTCCAGTACATAAAAAACAACACGAACAACATAACATAAAGCTTTTGACCTTGTAAATCAGCCTTCTCCCCCATTTTTACTTTTTTAGAATCACTGGGGGGTCCTTTTTAACTTATTTTCTTTTCTGTCTCGCCCATTCTTTACCGGAGGGTCATTTTTAACTTATCTGGGTAAGCGCACAACCTCCCACTGCTGCTCAGTTTCTGATATGCTCTCTGGACTTTAGAACGTACCTCTCTGAGCATGCATGCCTGCAGTTCTGAATCCTCCTTGTGTCCAAGGGGTCTCCGGCGGTGCGAGTAGTTGTCAGGGTCCCCCGGCATCCCGGGGTTTCGAGCACCAGTTGTCCCGCGCTCGGCCTCGCCTGAAAGAACCATGCGGGACACAGGATTCTTCTGCAGAAAAGCTTTATGTCTCTTGGGAGCTAGAGCATAAGCCACATGGCGGAGACACAGATAAGATGGAACCCACCCCTTATATAGGAAACAGACCCTGCTTTGGACGTGTCACTCTTGGATTGGTCAATTGTCCATAATCCCAGGTGAATGCCTCGGGAGTAGGCGGGGACAGTAGTGGAAAAATACCAACACGTGTGAGCTTTCTAACTCACCTGGCAGGGCAGCGCCATCTATGGTGGAGAGTGTGGTTGCGGCCTTCTACAATCAATACAATGCACACTACACTTGGCATAGACAAAACCATATTATAGGACACTGTACCCTATCTTCACTCTGTAACAATTACAGCCTTAGAAACACAATGAATGACTAGGAGATATTGACTGTAGGCCAGAACCCGGAACTATCTAAAGTCAGTACCCTGTCTTACTCTCAATATTGTATCTTCTCTAACAACCCTGTGTCAAGCTCATCATTCTGTCTCTGCCTCCATTCCTCCAGACCATCACCCTCTCTCCTTATTAGCCAAGTAAAATCCTGTCTGTCACCGTGGTCATAACCTGGAATTCCATTCTCACAGAGGCCAGAGCCTAACACTGAAGCACTTGATGCCTGCACATTGTTGCTCATAAATTCTCTTCACTTTCAGACTTTCTCCCTGGGTCTCAGATTTCTGAGACGAAAGGGATATTAGAGATTTCATAAAACACAGTGATTTCCTAGATGTAGACAGAGAATGCAGTTTTATTTCCCAGCCTCCCAGATTCAAATAATCACACAGAAACTATATTAATTACACTACTGGCCAATGGCTTAGGCATATTCCTAGCTAGCTGTTACATCTTAAATTAACCATAGCTATTAATCTGTGTATTCCTACAAGGCTGTGGCTTACTGGTAAGGTTCTGGTGTTTTCCTTTTTGGGATGCTACATGGCACCTACCTGACTTAGCCTTATTTTTCTCTGTGTTTATTTTAGCTTTTCTGCCTAGCTATTGTATGTCCTGCCATAAGCTTCTTTATTAACCAATGGTAACAAAACATGTTCATAGCATACAGAGGGTAATCCCACATCAAGCATTCTGGAAATTAGTACAGAAATAGTTTAATTCCTACTACTTTCTATTTACCTCAAAGTCTGGCTCAATTCTAACTTATTAAGAAACATTCTTGAGATACTTGTTACTAAGTTTCTATTAAAATATTATATGTTTGCAGAGCCCAGTTTATAGTTGTGCACTTCTTATCAACCTTAATAATCCAGAAAATTTAAGTGTATGATAAGAATATTTTTATTTCTATTTATTTTTTTTCATTAAAAAGCTTATACTTCTTCCCCTCTTCCCATTCCCCTCCTGCTCCCCCACTCATCCTCCTCCCTTTTTCTCCCTCCTTAAGAGAGGGCAGGTAACCCTGCCCTGTGGGAAGTCCAAGGCCCTTCCCCCTCCATCCAGGCCTAGGAAGCTGATCAGAATTTTTTAGTGGTTACTAAAATATTCTAGTTTCCTGAGCTGGTCTCCTTTGGTTGACTCGCAGTCTTTCTATCTCCAGTCTCTAAATGCTCACACTAGGGTATAAACCCCAAAATCAGCATTAAAGATCAGCAAGGAATGAGGCCGTGCCCTTTCTCCCAGAATGCTTGTAGTATAGTAAACACAACGAATGTAAGATAAGCCCAGGCATATACTACATTTTTATCACAGAGTGAGCTTGGAAATTTTAGCAGAAAGTCCAGGTTTGTTCCTCCTCTTACATCTTCCATAAATTTATTCTAAACCTAATTTCTTTTCATAGAAGAAATATCAGATGGTCTCAATTGTTTTGTCATTTAATTGATCAATTTGTCAAAAGATTGATCACTCACATTGAAACACATATTGGAAGTTTGTAAATATTTAATATGTAGCAGCTATAGTCTGGATGCTTTTTTTAAGTGAATTATTCAGGGTTCTGCCAGCATTGTGTGGAATGTGGAAGGACTCAACCCTGAAAGTTTTTTTGGTTTTTGTCACATCTGATAAGACCTCAGGCGGAGCTTCATTTTTGCATTGTACTATCACAATGAGACAAAAATGAAGAAATGGAAACTTTTGAGATGAAATGTCGTCTAAAGACACAGGAGAATCTTATGCCTCTGTGCAGAGTGCTTATGAATTACATGAGAATGGGTACTTATGAGGATATGCCCTCTTACTTAGTCTTCAGAAAATAATCTATAAACTATTGAGACACCTGAAAATCTCTGTGCTACAGCCACAGCTTGCTTTTGGAAAGCATGGTTTTCCCCCAATACATATTTATACCGTTTCTCCATCTATGAAATGAAAGTAGTAAATAAAGGTAGCGTCAAGAAATTAATTTTTGACATATTTTATATGTACTAAAACTTTCAGAGTTGGGGAGCAGAAGTATGACTCAGTGCTGGAGTCCTTGCCTCAAAATTGTGAAGTTCTATGTTAAATTCCTAGCCCACTAGAAATAGAAAGTGAGACAAATCCATGAAATTTATGATTATGTTGTAATATAAGTACTACTAACTTTGCTAAGGAAGAAAATTTGCCACTGAGGAAGATGAAGAGTGAATTGTGCTGATACTTGAGTTCCAGAAGTTTTCTTACGACTCCAAATAACACACCACATTCTTCGTTTGCTACAGCTGTTAAATAGAGATGGATGGAGGTGATGTAGAGGTACAGGAAAGCAGACACACAGACCTCTGCAGAGCAGGCTGTCCTTGAACCCGAACAATGAAGGACAGCTATCTCTCCTAGGGACTGGAGATCATGCTCGCATGGCACAGAGAGCATTATAGACTGCTTTTGTTTGTTTGTTTGTCATTTAAGACTGAAAAGGCTATTTTGGGCACAGAAGATTCCATCTGCAGGTCAACTCCCTGTAGTGTCCAAGTAGTAGTTACCAACAAAGGTTGATAAGCGGATCTTTTGTCAGATGTATTGGGGTTCCTAAAAGCCCACAGGTGTGATCAAGATAACTTTCCTTTTTTTTCTCAGCTTACGTGGGGTTTTCAGATCATAAACTTTTCAGTGCTGACTGAAAGTAATAATGCATAAAAGATTCATAATTAATAGCTGAATTTATAAATGATACCATAAATATTAAAATATAGGCTTATGCAGTTATTTAAAAGAAAAAATTACAACTGGATTATTTCCCCATTATTTTAATCCAAATCTTCCTTTTTTACATAAATATTTTTCTTTTCTACAAGAAAAAACCTAAACATACAACAACAAACCCTCTGTTTCTTCATTGCATCTTTTTGAACCCCTAAATTGAAGCTGGATAATAATAGGCATAGGAAAGAGATGTTCTTTCTTGCTCTGTGGATAGTTCCCTCCAGACCTGGAGAGCAGCCCCTGGGATCCACAGATTCAATGTACATGGCTGCTCCTAACAGCAGTAAGACTTACACTTGGTTTCCTTTGCTTTTAATGAGAGGAAACTCCTTTCCAATTTGAACACAATTCTCCACGGAGCATGCCTGCAGTGCTGTGACAGCCAGACCTCATTCCAATTACAAAGAAGAAGCCAGTAGCCAGTAAAGTATTTGAGGGCTGGCAAGGTTAGATTGACATTGAAATGTAGATTGGTCCTTGGCCTCCTTTTCCTCTAGAAAAGTCTCAGCCCCTTGGGGGAATGCGGGAGTTGTTGGGTAGAGGACATTTTTTCCTTCGTAATTTCTCATCTGTGATACCATTACCAGCATAATAGAAAGGCAGCAGCAAATCCTCACATCCATTTTCTTCTCATCTCTGAATTGATATTTTCATACAAACTTTTGTACTTAACTCAGAATATAATCTAGAAGAAAATGTGCAGTCATATTATTGGGTAATATACCTGATTGATAAGATAAACTTTCTCAAACACACACTAAATGTCCAATGAATTCGGTATAAGAATTTAATATGAGGAGGACACTCATTCCTGGAAAAGACGGATCCCATCCCAGTTCAGTCCTGAACACATAAACACTGAAGTCAAGCTAGCAAACAGTAATAGAGAGGAGATCAATAATTTGAGAAAAAGTGGAAAAGGATATGGAGGAGTTGCATGGGGTGAGGAAGTTATGGAACTGATATAAATGCAGTTCTCATGCATGAAATTCTCAAGAAGAATAAAAATAAAATAAAACAATAAAATAAAATGTGTTATGTTAGAATACATCAAAGGAGCCGAAGTATTAGGCACTGTGAATGAGAAAAAATGTTTGATGGCATACTCAATAGGAATTCAAAATGTAGAATAGTTTATGCTGTAGAATGTAATTGAAATAACTTGAGCACTGGCTATCTTGAAAATAGAAAATATCAAGATGAATTTTAAAGTATGATATTACTTCTTGTCAGACTGTGGTAGGGGTGTGTGCTGCACAGCTGAGGTGGCAGTGAGCAAATGACCCAGAGTTAGAGGACTTCCTCTGAGAACCAGATTTCCACTTCTATCAGTATTGAGAAAAGTTGCATTTGGATAGTGAGGCCATCAATTACTAGACCCTCAAAAATCGAACAGATTAGAGATCTCTTATAAAAGCAGTGTTTGCTTGTTTGTTTTCTAAGAAAAAAGTCCTTAAAGGATAACATTATAAGGTATGGCTCTTAGCATATTTTTTAAGCAAATGTGATTGGAAACTTAATAATGTGCTAGTTCCTGTAACATATCCAGCCTTGACCACCTTCCAGACTCTGTGTGAAGTTGTTTATCCATTCTGGGAGCCTTAAGAGTACTACTTTCTCCCTGCTTATTGATAAGCAAGCAATAGCAACAAAGGTAAAATACAAACCCAGCATCCTAATCAAGGTCATATTTTTTCTGAGTTTCATTTCTGTTTCTATGGATTATTGAATAATAGTGATGAATTTAAGTGAAGATTCAGTGTGAAATTGTGTGGCATAAGGTAAGTATTTTGTGATTATTGACTTAATATGAGTTCTTAACATGATAAAAAGTAACCATAGGCTGTCTTAAACTACCATTAAGGAACACACCTAATTGCTATAAACAGATATCTATAATAGTGTGGGCTTTTAAAGGAGTTTTTTTTTCCTTGTGTGTAATGGGGAAACCAGAACCAGAGACAGGGATCCTGCTCTGCCACCTTGAGTGAGTGCTGATTGTGTAGACATAAGGTGCCTGATAGAAATCCAAGACAGCAAGTTTCGATACCAGGCTGTTCAGAAGGAAGGGGGAAATTATCAGTATGATAGTTCACATGTTCCATTATTATGATTTCAAAAGATCCCAGCTGAATACCATGTTTCTTTAATGAAAATTTTATTGAAGACCAGTAGGTGTGATGCTAGCAATTAGGAGAGGCTGAATGTTGTTTTACTATCAGCACGCAGGCACTGCCTCCCATGTTCAAAAGCAGCAGCTGCAAAGCCAACGGCTAATCTCTGGAATCACTGAATTTTGTTCAAAATAGACAGATGACCTTCAAAATGCAAAGCGTAATTATCACCCATGAGTTAATGATACACCTTTTAAAATGAAAACATTTTAACTGCCCAAGAAATCAGAAAGAAAATGCCCAGGAAACCAGAAAAAAATTCCTACATTTTTTTTTTCAGTTCTCGTTTATTATGTGACATGTCTGTATTTACCAAGTATGTTTCGGCGGCAGTTTCCAAAGTGAGTTAGCTGTAATCCCAAGTGTGAAAACGATTGTTTTAATACACCATGAAAAGCACTGGAGAAGAAACTAGTGCATCGAGTATCAGTCTGTCTAAATATTGAACTGAGAAAATGTTTTATGTGAGCTGATGAAGTGGCCCCAAGGGTAGAAGGACTTGCAATGCAAGCAAGCCTCATGACCTGAATTCCATCCCCAGAACCTGTGATGAGCAAAGTTACCCACTTCACAAAGTTACCTTCTGATCCCTCATGTCCAAAATTAGTGTGTACTCATGCCCGCACATATACATTAATAAACAACACTTTTTAAAAAGAAACTGCTTGGTGACGCAGGATCTGTCAGGTTCTTGTAGGTGTTGCATGGTGGTGATGTTTTGTCTGTGCTTAACAAATAAAGCTTTTCTGACGATTAGAGTGTGGAACTAGCCATGAGTTAGCTGTAGAGGCCAGGCAGTGGTGGCACACACCTTTAATCCCAGCACTGGGGAGGCAGAGGCAAACAGATTTCTGGATTAGAAGAGAGTGATCCAGGATAAAAGAGAAACAGAGCCAGTCAGGTGGTGGGTGGTTCACACTTTTAATCCCAGTACTTAGGAGTCACATGCTTTTAACCCCAGAACTAGGGAGGTGGAGATAGGAAGGAATACAACTGGGCAGAGAGAGGATTATAAGGCAGGAGGAAATAGGAGCTCAAGGCATTCAGGTGAGAATCTGTGGAGACAGGATCTTGTCCGCTTTGGTCTGAGGAGTTGGTGAAGGTTAGTAACTAGCTCCTGCACTTCTCTGATCTTTCAGCACTTACCCCTATATCTGACTTGGTGATTTTGTTATTAAATTAGAATTCACACTACAGTGTTGTAATAAGGAAAAACAAACTGGCGACTAAATTAGGAGAAATGAAGCTGAGCATGGAGAAGCATGCCTGCAGTCAGCAAGTGGAAGGCCGGATCAGAAGCAAAAGGGCTGCACAGGCAGTTTGGGCTACAACAAAACTTTGTCCCAAAGGAAACAAAACAAAGTATACCCCCAAATGAGCTGACTCACCCATCCAGAGCCCTGATTCTACCACTGAAATATTCAAAATAAATTCAAGTCTAGGCAATAAAGCATTTTTTTCTCTAAAATATCCAGAAATGTTATGTATATAAAATTTCAAAGTGATTTGTATAGTGATCATCATTTAGCTTATTAACCTCAAATTGCTAAAGCAAAGTTGAGCTGGATATGTTGAATTTGCAATCACTGTATGCCAATTTGCAAACATATTCAGCTAATACACTTCTAGAGAAATATCATAGCTCTGTGTTATAAACTTGTCACATGCAGTCAAGGAGACAATGACATCCCTGTCTTTCAGAACGCTGCAGGTTTCCTGACTCCTGCATTCTGCATAACAAGGCTATTTCTTGCCAAAGGAGTGTTTTTATTACCCAATTTTGCATGCTGACTTGTTTGTAAGTACCATCTTGTTAGATGTTTGCTTAAGATTTTTCTTTTACATCTGTGGTTTGATATTAAAATGTGCTGCATGAATCAGCCTGGGTGTTGTTAAAGTCACTTTGAGGAGCTTTTAAAATTCTTTATAAGTTTGCTTGATACAGCATTGCTATTGTCAAAGCCTTCTGGCCTGAGTACAAAACCCAATTCTTAAATATGCCTTCTTTTCATAGCCAACAGAGTCTTGCTAATGATATATATTTTCTTTGTTGATTATTCAGCCTGAATTTTGGTAGTACAAATTGTCTCTACAGACTTGGAATCAAATATCTTGACTCCTTGGCAAGAATACTTACTGTTGTTTTTACTTCCCTAAGAATATGAGGAAAAAATCAAACAAAACAATCCAAACCACCTGAAACATGAATTATGGCATTCTTTCACACTTGTACCCAGGAGTACAAAGTGAAAAGTATTCCACTTTGCCATTCGCCAACAGTGTTTGGTTGAGTGATTATTCTGACCTCAGCTTTGTTTTCGAATCAAAGACATCATTCAACTTGCCAACACTGTTGCTGCAGCCTTGAACCCCTGAGAAAAGATATGAGAATTTCTTTAGTGGATCATGTACAGATTAGGGGTCTGCGTGTCTACCCTTTCTCACTCCCACTGAACATCAGCACACCAATCACACTGCTAATACTCTAACTCAGAATGCCTGTACTTGTAAATCCATGGATTTCTACCGACAGACTAAGGTACAGTGATAAGCTCCACTAACGATCTTAGCCTGAGGTGCCTTGTCGTGTTATACCTTTCAAACATTTCCAGTCCAAACAGATAACATGGACATTATCTTAAGGTAGAAGCAAACATTATCTATCTTGACCCTTGTTAAGAACTAGATGTTTACTCATATTTCTGAAGGAGTGTGAAGGCTGGGCTACTTTTAGAAGATAGTATGACAAGGGAATACACAAAATCCAGATGTTTGCCTCTGGCTATCTTGCTTTTCTGCCTTTCATGGTTCTGGGATAACACAAAACCTAAGAAACTTCAGCATATGAATTATATTTCACGCGTTGTTTTTTGAGCCCAACACATTGATGACAATCTCTGATGAGTCAGATGAGACTAAATGAACCTGGGAACAAATTCCAAATCAGACACTAGTCACAAGACAGCTGGAGCAGGAGGAAATAATAATCCTGTTGTTTTTTGATTGTTTGATTTTTATTTTTCTGGAAGAACCAGAGAATTTTGTTGGTGTTCCTGTACAGGCATCTGAATGAGGGGTTAGTTCCAGGAGGAGAAATGGCTACAGGAGAGCTGAATCACCAAAATGTTATTCCAGCCTGGCGACAGCTTCTGAAACCTGGAAAAGTGAAGCACACTGCACAACATGCGGGCAGCTCAAGAGATCATCATTTCCTATGCATAGTTGAACCTCTTCCAGGTGGGTCTGGTTTGTCTCTGCTTCTTGCAGGTAATTCTGTTTGCCTGAGAGTATGTGTTGGCAGTCCTCATTGCCCACATGTGCTTGAGGATGAATGCTTCTGGAGAATCATTTCAGTTCAGTTGGATGATTTCCTGAATCTAAAATATTCACCTTTAAGATTTATTTTTACACACATAGAAAGATAGATAGATAGATGATAGATAGATAGATAGATAGATAGATAGATAGATAGATAGATAGATAGTTGTATGGTGATGCCTGCCTGTGTGGATCAGAAGAGAGTATCAGATTGTCAGGAGCTAAAGCTATGGTTGTGAACTGTCTCCTGTGGGTATAGGAAACTGAACACAGGTCCTCTGAAAGAACAGCAAGAATGTACTGTTGTGTACTGATACTTTTTGCAGCCCATTCACCCCCCCCCATATTTACATAACTGTTGTCCAATCTATATTCTGCAATGTTTTTGATCATGGTAATGTTTTCTAGGCCGACAAGCATACATAATATTGTATCAACGTTAGTTTGGACTATATTACTAGCCTCCTCTGGAAAAAACACCTTCAAACCTCTTAATGAACTACCTAGGACCCACACATATGTCAAGCTGCATGCTCACTTTAAACAACAAGAATAAATTATTCCTTTTTGCTGAGCCTTGTTCAACCCTGTTTCTATTCAAACAAACTGTCAAACTCAACCTGGGAACTATGGGCGATGAACCAATTTCCCTTAGACTGGTTCTGGTCCATGCTCAGTAAGTAAACTTTTAAGGAGAATCTCCTATCATTTTCTGCCTATGCATAATTGGGCATTCATATGACTAAAATATGATGCGCTGTGGGAAAGAATGTGAACATGAGCCAAGGCCTACTTAATCCAAGACTGTCAGTTATAACAAAAAAAAAATCATCCATTGTGCTTAGTAACCCAACTCCTCTTTCTTTTGAACCCCGTAAGGAGTAAAGTAGCTATAATGGGGCTCATACTAAACAGATCTCTGCCCCATCATGCTGGACAGGGCAGAGACAAAAGGCAAAACAGCCTTAGCCTTAGCAATGACACTTAGCCGTTTAACAATTAAAGATGTGCTCCTGGACATAAAAGAATTTCAGATACACAATAAAGACAGATTTAGATACAAAAGACTTCTTAATGGGTCACAGAGCTTGATAAATATACACAGACTTGAGAGAGAGAAGAAAATGAGTAAAGAAACTGTAAATATAATAAAAGAGTACAGACAATCATAGATTAAAGGAGCAAAGATAATAAAATAAAAATTAAACTTTTAGAAAAAGTAATAGAGTAAGAAAAATAAGTCACATAAAGATGGAATATACACAACGAATCTGGATTATGTATAGTATTGTGTTTTATTTAAATTATTTGACTGTGATGAAGCTAAGTAAAGAAAGACATCTCATTTATGAGCTGCTAAGCTAAACCAACAATGTATGTTTTAAAGATATCTTGACTTCAAAAAAGAATATGTTGCTTTGGAAAAGAGGTTTTACTTTTGTTTCCACAAAAGATGAGAATCTATGGACTCCTTCCAAACTAATATGGTTTGATGGACCAAGATTGCCCAGAAAGGTCATTATAAACACCCCCAGAATTACCTTTCTCAACAAACAAAAAGCAGGAAGCAGTTTGGAGAAAACTATGCCAAAATTACCGAAATGATCGTTTATAAATGTTTGTTTATATTAAAGGGGGATATGCTATAGAGATTTCCATTAGTATGGATCTTGGTTTATTGATACAAATTTAAGGTCAATTTTATTATATGTATATTTCTGCTCTTGATTAAGGTATTGTGTTTGTGCAGCTCATTTAAAAATGTAATGTATAATTAAGAAATATAGGTTAATAGAGAGTCATCTATAATAGTTAAGCTTGTAGCATGTTAGTTAGGTTTTCTAGATATATAGAGATCAATTTCAGTTAGGTTTTCTTCAAATCTTTCAGAGACCTTCAGAATATAGCATTTAAAGTGCTTTAAGAAGTTAGGAATTATCATGACAATGAGGCACATTTGCTCCTGGCAGCACCAATCTACTTCAAGAGGAAGATGGGCATCTAAAAGGCTCTTTGTGGAGTTTTCTAACCATTTGGCAAGAACCTGCTCTTTCCTGGATTGCTTGATGTTATGCTGTATAAACTGGACATTCAGGACCCACAGAAAAATTACTGCTAAAGTTGCCTAAAGAAAGTGAGATGGTCCTTTGGGGTTCTGCTTCATGAAAGAGATTGCCAGACATTCTATGGGACACAGAAGAAAGTGACTGACAAACTGCCAAAAAGGGTGAAACTGTCTTTGAAATGCTCCATAGCTGGTAAGCCACCATCTCGTGGTGCTACACACATTAATAGAAATATGTTAATCAAGATGTGAGAGTTAGCCAGTAAGAGGCTAGAGCTAATGGGCTAGGCAGTGTTTAAAAGAATACAATTTGTATGTTGTTATTTCTGGTGTAAAGCTAGCCCTGCAGGAGCCGGGCGGGACAAAAAGCAGGCCTGCTTGCCTCATCACTACAACCTTGAATGCTTTTTCTCATCTGTTCTGCTGTAAATCTTGTCAGTATATATTTTCCTAATCTGTACTATTGGTTTAATTTGAATAGTTACATTGCCACTATTCCAAGTCTATTTGGGATTTTATTTCATTCTTGAATAAGAGACCAGAATCTAGAAACTCCCAGCCCATAATTCAACCACTAGTAACTTTTTTTTTACTCTTTGAGAGAGAATGAAAAAAATGAGGGAGTTTGTGAAACCATACCTTTGCTATATGTGTTTACACTATCAAATTCTCTAAGCTATTTGAGAAACATGCATGTATATGCATTCACACAATGATATATACTATGTACACTCTCTATATTAATATGTATATATAAAAATATAAAAGTACATATATAAATGTACATTGGTATAACAATAGCAACAGTCCCTATATTTTATAAAATAGTTCACTCCCATAGAAATAAATTTCATAAAATTGAGTTCTGAAATATTTAATCTGATTTTACATTTACAGTATGTCAGTCATTGTTATCAAAATATTGGATGTCTAAACCTAAAAATGACATGTCATTTATCAGCACACATATACTTGGTTAAGAAAAATGTGTTTCTTTAGCCTATGAACAAATAATCGCAAAATTGGTATTACTATGCTCGCTGCTAAGTGTGACTAGAATATTTAAGGGCACCCCCCATACTAGAGCATTTTCAAAATGTCTTTTATTATATTTTCAGATGAAACTTCATGAAACATGCTGCCCATACCCAGAGGGCATCCCTGTTTTCCACATTAACCTTTCAAACATGTGTTCCATGACCTTGAGATAGGCATGCCCTCAAATATGATTGCCATCCTTCCTTATTTAATTGTGACCTTAAATTGGAGTCTTGCAGCAAGGTACTCCTTAACTAAGCATTGCAAAGGTGTTTTTATAAATGAATATGCCTGGCTCCCCAAAGAAAATCCCTGATTCCTTCGTTTGCGGTAGTTGTGGCTTTGCAATTAACACCCACATACTCCTTATTTTCTAAGGATAGTATACATATTTCTCCAGTTTTTCATTTCCTTGACTGTGCTCATGTTGGCTTTGCGCTTACCAAGACAGGAGCGTGAGTTCAGTTGCAGCTGTGGTAGCGGAAATGTATTTAATCAGCCTTACCAAAAACGAAGGAAACATTTGTTGCATGGCAAACACAGAAGACCAGTCCCCACTGGCTTCATTCAGAAGTCCCTCTTGCAAAGAATAAGCAGAGTTCAGAAAGAATCTGGAGTGGGAAAGTTATTTTTGTTAGAGGAACTAAAATACTCAAGGGCTAAGAAAGACTAAACAGCAGAATTTGTTTGTATGGAGCTAGTATTGGATATCTGCATAATGTTATGGCTTCATTGTTGTGCGGAGGAAGATTGTCTCCAGTAACTCCTGAGAGGATGCAATATTACATTTTTACTGTGTTTTGACGTTTCTCCTTAATATTGGGAAATTACAACAACATTTTTTTCCAGGAAAAAAAAAACAATCTATTATTTCTGCCTTCACTAATAACCTGCTTTGTGT
Source organism: Myodes glareolus (assembly GCF_982192425.1). Taxonomy (NCBI): domain Eukaryota; kingdom Metazoa; phylum Chordata; class Mammalia; order Rodentia; family Cricetidae; genus Myodes; species Myodes glareolus. Next base: position 82,770,933 of record NC_142035.1, read on the forward strand.
GTGGAGAAAATTCTTCAAAGAAGCTAATGATGGATGATCCCCAGCAGGTGTGTCCTGTGAGCAGCCAGCACCTGCAGCTAGCCATCCTGTAAGGAAGCATGTTGAGACACTAATTGCTGAGGAGTAAGGAGAGTGAGGAGTGGCCAAGAGGCCCTGAGGCATGAAATAGAACCAAGTTTAGATTCTCTGGGACAGTGGGAATCTCGCATCATTCATGCAGTTTAATACACTAGAATTTGCCCAGCACAGTTTGGTAGTGCAAACATTGAACACAGGGGGAACCAAACAAGCAAAATAGATTAAGCCAGCTATGTTCATTGCAATTCTGAACAACTGTAAAGTCATCTCTGAACATTCCACAATGTGTACCTTCACCATGAGAATTATAAAGCAAATACCTTGCTCCGTCCCAGAGTTACATATGTGACACAGGAATTTTTGAGGTGTTCTCTAACAGACTCTAACAGCAGCAAGCATGTTGTTCTCAAGGCGCTGAGCCACTAACAAACACTACTGCAGTTGGCTTTGTGGAAGTGGCAGTAGCTTTGGTAGAATCTTTAAAGTTTTACGTTTTGAAGTACTAAGACTCAAACCTAGTATCTCATACATGGTGGACAGAGCTCTCTTGCAAAGTTGTAGCCAAAGACTGAGATCTCAGAAAATAACTTATGGAGTGCAGGCTGGCCTCAGTCTTCCTATTTAGCTTCTGATCCTATCTTTAACTTCTAATCCTACTGCCTGCATTGAGAGAGTTCTGAGATTTAATGTGTCTGCCAGCATGTTTAGTGTTGTATGTTACTGAGGATAGAATTAGGAACATCATGAATGCTTGGCAAGCAATTTATTAACTGGGTTACAGCCCCAGAGCCCTGAGATTTAATTTTTGAGATTTCAATCACAAAACCACACTGGAGGATGAGGCAGAGGTTAGCGTTCCCATTTGTACTTTGCTTACATGCTTTTGCTTGCATCATGCAGTTCCCAACTTATTTTTGCAAATATGAACTAAAGCCATCCCCACTGATTTCCCCTTTTCACATACAAAAAGCAGTCTCTAAGACTTTTATATTTAATGCATTCCTACTGATATCTTAAGATGATTCCAAATGTCTGTCTTCACAAATAATGCTGTAATAAGTAACTTACATAAGTGCAACTCTAGAATAATATTGGAAGTGTCGTTCTAGGGTTAAAAGCTGTGTACACTGGGGCTGGGAAGCTGACTCAGCATTTGAAAGCACATGAGGCGGTTCGCACTGGCCAGGAACTCCAGTTCTAGGGTATCTGGCGTCCCCACTCTAGCCTCCACAAGCATATGCTGCTCACATGTACATATCCATATGTATGTGAATAGTACATATGCACACACAAACACACATGTATATATGTGTGTGTGAACTCACACATCTTTGGTAAACATTGTCAGATTGCCTGCAATTCTTTATTTTCTTTCTCCTCTTTCACTTTTCTTTTATGATTTCATCCTCACTATAGCACTGAATGTCTCTCTTCCAATCCTTTACTTTTCCAACTCTAATACGTAAAAATAGTGGCTTCCATTTTCCTTTGAACATTTACTCATACAGAAGTCAGAGAATATTTTTACAATGCTTCCAATAAAAATAAAAACATTCAAATTCACTGATTAAAAAATACATCAAATTTCTTCTTGTATTACAACAGGTAATGTAAATAAAGACAAATTAAATAGGTCCACAGAGAACAGAATTTTAACAGTGGTTGACTTTACAGAAGACAAATCTTACATTGGTAAAAATAGTTTAATATAACCAAAAGCTCTTTAAGTTGTGTGTGCATGAGTGTGCGTGTGTGTATGTGTATACATGCATATCACATCTGTGTGGAATGGGCCCTGCATGCATATGCATACCAGTAGTCAATGGTAAGAACTGTCTGTTACTCAACTCTCTGCTCTACTGTGAGACAAAGTCTTTCTCTGAGGATGGCCTTTAAATTGGCCAATGTACCCCAGGAGTGCCCTGTCCCACAACAGCACACCTCACTCTTAAAAGGTGGGTGCTAAGAATTGGAGCTCAGGTCCTCATTCCTGTGCAACACATGCTCTATTCATGGAGAAATTTTACAGCCTCACATTTGCTTTTTAATGACTATATCTATTTATCTGGACTGTCAAAACTTCCACAACATGAAGCTGAATATCTATCTTCTGTCTTTGGGCATCTGTCAGTGATAAGCAAAAAGCTCTTCCTGGATTTGTGGCCCCTTTATTAAGATGCAAGTAACAAAGTAGGTACGAAAAAGTCACAGTAAAACAATTAAGAGCAATTATCACATTATTGAGTTTTGAGAGGCGTTTCAGTTTCGGGTAATTGATTCCAAACCAGCTGTGAATCAAACAGATGTGCTTGTGACCTCCTAAACATTGGCAGTGCTTCCTGTAGTCCGAAGGACTGCTCTAGGATTTGCCAAGCAGGAGACTGGTGTACAGAGAGGAGAGTTCCCTCCCCCTTTTTTCTTCTAGTTTGGTGGCTAATGTAAATAATAATTATCTAAAGAGTTGGCTAAACTGAAGATGCATGTTCAGTAAGGCTGGGGAAAGTCCAAATTCTGCCCTTTAGTCAGCTACCATGAGAAGTTGAAAGTGGCTTAGTTAAACTCACCACAACAAAGGTGCTGAGAAGAGAAATGTGAATGACATTGCGAAGAATGTTTGTCTCTTGTCTCAGACTACAGGAAGCATCTCTGCTTTATTTACATTCTCTAAAAGCTCAACACTCATGGATGCTATTTTCACAAAGGACAGGAAAGCCAGTCAGTTAGCATCTCTCTCTAGTATCAACAAAACATGAAGAGAATATCCGCAGTGTTTTCCCTATACACAGAATCCTTCATAGCAATCAGAGACATCTTCTGCAGCTTTAGAAACTGTTTGACAGACTAAATGGTGGCATAACCAATAGAAAGACATTTTGCTACATTTGGGAAGACTGACAGTCAGTACCAAATTGAGGTCATAAGTCCTTCAGTTTTCTGGAAGACAGAAGGAAACACTGGCTTATCGAGCTGTCTTGTTCCTTGGTGTCTACACACTATCTTTCTCCAGTGATTATACATGTCTAGAATCTATGTATGGGTCCTGTGACAGCCTTAAATATTACCCTCAAATGAGGTCATATTTTTAAAATTATTTATTTATTGTGCATTGTTGTTTTTCCCATGCTAGGGTGTTTGTTCCCCTGAAACTATAGTTACAGACAATTGTTAGCAGTCATGTGGTTGCTAGGAATTGAGCCTGAGCCCTCTGGGAGAACAGTCAGTGCTCGTAATTGCTGAGCCAACTCTCCAGCTTCCAGGGTTTAGAGTTCCACATGTGAATTTTGATGTTGACAAACTTGAACCCAGAATAGTAATTTTTCTCTAAATATTTGATTTTGCCTAAATTTCCTACCTCTAAAATGTATGAGTGATTCTTCTATAATAATATGTCAATCTTAGTTATCAGACAGGGACAGCAAAACTGTCATTGTTCCTCAGGTGCTGACTACAAGGGAATAGGTTACTTATTCAACATTTATTTTAAAATTTTTTATTAAGTATCTGTAGATAATCAAGTTTTGTAAAAACACATAGCTATAAACAGGAGAAATAGTTTGCCTCTGTTCTTTAGTATGTCTCTGTACGATTTTCCGATCATTTACATAAATCATAAATGCCTACAATAATAGAAAACATTTTAGACTAGGTATCATGAGGATTGAGTTATGCCATATAGGAGGTTGAATTAATGTCCCAGTTCTGTTTCTCAAGGTTTACTTGAAATAGAGAGATCATAATACCAATTTGGACAGGATTTTTTAATATAAAATAAAAAAGATGACTACCTATGAAGAGGATAAGAAAGAAGAGTTTAGAGAGCACATAGATTGTAAATGTGTACATAGGCCAGTACATCTAACATTAGTGTAACGTAGAGCACTTAGAAGAGCTCCTCCCTCCCGCTTTGGAGAGAGTGGCTACTCCACCATAGTGATACAAAGCTTCGTCAGATTATAAATCTGTCCGGGTGCCTGGTTTGAACCTAGCCAGTAGAGAATCTTGGAATAGGATGAGGCTAGGGCTAAAATGTGATCCTCTGAGATGATGATTATTAAACCTCCTGTTCCATGATGTTGTAAATGAAACCCTGCAAGCCAGCCTAGTGGAACAAGGATACAGGAGCCAGAAGAAATCAGGCTTCATTTAACTTTGAATTTCAGATAAATAGTAAATATATTCTTAGCATAATTCTATCTCCTGCTTATCTAGCACCTATACTTAAGAGGGGATCTTTTATTTTGTTTGCTCAAAGTGAAAACCTTTCCACAAAGGAAACTCTTTGCTTTGGCAGTGATTTTTGTAGTCTTTCTAGCACCCTCTACTGCACAATCCTATAACTGAAGCAATAGATTACATACGTGTTACAGTGTACAATGGCAGCATCACAAAGCAAGGCAATGCCACACAGATTTTATACTGAGTGTATGCTGATAGCAGACAAATGATTTACTCTCCCCCTACTCTTTCCTGCTAAGAGAGTTAGGGAAAATAAATATATGTGTTGGAGTCACATGGGCTGTAACAATTGGCCCATAAACTCAGGCTTCTTATTAACTCTTAGAACTTATATTAGCCCATTTTTCTAGTAGATGTTAGCCACATGGCTCGGTACGTTTTTCAGTGGGGCAGGTCATACATAAGACACCATTATTTGTCTTAGTGTACCTGTTACACTCTTATCCCCCCAAAATTAAGCACAGAAAATATATTTAAAACATAAAATAGATAATATGGTTCCTTTGAGTTATAAACTCAGTTTTTTCCCAACTTATTTGAAATAAAATCTGTGCTGCATCATGGGTGACAGAGATTCTAGCCCTTGCTCATCTTTTCTAAATAGTATTGAATGCCACTCTAGAAGAGTTGACCTGGGTACCACTGTTGAAGCTTTTGATGTACTTTGTCTTGAGCATTGGACAAGACTGGGTATCCCTCATCTCATCACTGGTGCTTTATTACCTACCTCACCCACTCTTATTTCTGATTTGAGATTGCAAGCTTGCTCCTGTCGAAGGGACTTTTCTGTCTCTTCTTTATGGACTGAAATCTTTGAATTCTTAATTTCTTACAGATCATTCAGGCGCCAGTTCAAAATTACTACCTCAGACAGTCCTCCCACGAATGTTAAACCACTCTATGCTATGTTCCAGGGTTTAATAATTTCCATAGATCTTATAACTCTATGAAAAATTTTAACTACCATATTTTGTATTACTATGTTGATTATCTGTCTCCCTCCACTGTTTTCAATATGTCAAGTGCCAGTAGCATTTAAGGTCCTTGAGAAAGAAATGTGGGTAGATAAGGGGAGGTCCATGAGGAGGGAAACAGGAGTGGGCTGGTGTGACAGGGAGAGATAGATGGAGAGTGTAGTGTGAGAGATGACTCAAATAGCTTAGGGATGATATCAAAACCTAGTGCAGTGGAAATTTCCTGGACTCTATGAGGTTAACCCTAGTGAGGCTTTCTGGTATGGGAAGGTATGGAGCCTGAACCAGGCATCTTCTGTAACCAGGTTTGGCTTCCAATGGTGAAACTGGCACACCAACTCAGTCACAAAATCTATGACCCACAATCCTCCCTGCCTATAAGATGCATTAGAGTAATTGTGGCCCAGGATTTCTGGGAGTGGCAAACCAATGGCTGGTCTAACCTGAGATTCATACAAGAAGAAGGAAACCAAGCCCAACACTGCCTAGATGGCCAGAATCCAGAAGCTGAATGGCTTAGAAACTGCTAAGGTACAACCAAACATGGCTAAAAATAAGTATAAGTAAATCAACCAATAATATGAAATGCTTCTTAATAATATTGTGCTATACTAATATTTTGATGCCTAGCCCAATCATCTTTAGTAATGCTTCCTCCAGAAGCCCATGGGAGCAGATTCAAAGAACCACAGCCAAATATTATGCAGAACTCGGGGAAATCTGCATAAAGGGTAGGGAAGAAAATCATAAAATCCCAGGGTATTTGAGGACAGCAAAAGAACACAACCCACAGAACCAGCTAAGCAAGGCTCCTAGAGGATCACAGAGACTGAAGAGGCTACAAGGGACTGAGTATGTGCTGTGGGTCCTTAGCTCGGGGCTTTTGTTGAAATCTTAATAATGTGAGTAGGGGTGTCTATGACTCTTTTCCCTGCTCATGGAAACTTTTTACTCTTATTGGGTTATCTCGTACAGTCTTCATATGAAGTCATACACTTAGTCTTATTGCATGTTTCTATGCTGAGTTTAGTTGATGTAACTAAAAGGCCTGCTTTTTCTGAAGGGAAATGGAGAAGCAGTAGATGGGAGAAGAGGAGGGGGTATGCTGAAGGGCAAGGATGAATGGAAGGCTGCAGTTAAGATGTATTACATGAGATAATAATGAAAAAACACAAAAGAGAAAGAAAAGAAATTCACTGCGCTAAATGATGGACCTTGTATGTGAGAAAAAAACCTGTGTCATCAAAGTATACATACTATGTGATGACTAAATTTGAACCCAAACTCAAGGATGAGTGAGGGTGTGATTTAAAATTTTGATAAGAATAAATTGTAAGAATCATACTAAATGACCAATGATGGCATAGTGAGGTGCGATTCCCCTCTGTATGCTGTGAATATGTTTTATTACCATTGGTTAATGAATAAAGCTGTTTCAGCCAATGATTTAGCAGAACAAAGCCAGACAGAAAATTCAAGCAGAGAGATATATATAGAGAGAATAGATGGAGCCAAAGAGACACTATGTAGCTGCTACAGGAGTAACATGCTAGTGCCGGTAAGTCACAGCCTAGTGGTAATATACAAGTTAATTGAAATGGGTTAATTTAAGATATAAGAGCTAGCTAGAAATATGCTTAAGCTATTGGCCAAATAGTGTTGTAACTAATATAGCTTCTATGTGATTATTTGAGTCTGGGCAGCTGGGAAAAAAATGAGCATTCTCAGTTTGCAAATGGCAGGCTAATGTGGGGCAAATACATCCACATAAAAACTGAGAGAGCTTGGAAAGAAATTCTATTACAAAAGAACAGAGTTACACACAGCTTCTTGCTAACCACATATTTTTTTTTCCAAGATAGACCGTTTGCTGGTGACAAGCAGGGGCACAATTCCTTTAAGAGAAGTCTTCCTGACTCAGTGTTAGTGTCAAAAAATGTGCATCTTCTTTAAGATTTGGCTTCCTAGTTCATGCTGGCCAAACAAACTCTGGCCCTTTCAGGAGGTCCTGCACTTAAATGGGGTCTGTGAGTGTTGTGTTACAAATTCCATAATGACAACATAGAGCTGCTGTATCTCTGGAGCTGAGGTGCTGTGCATTGCTTGCAGAGGTGGTGGGCATGCTTCCATGTTGCATGGGCATGCCCATGTTGGAATGGGCAGAAGAAACAGGTAGAGGCACAGATTTGGCCCTAGCCATGCTCACTTAGCATTTAAAAAAAATAGCACTGCTGGTGAGAAATAAAGAGAAATAAAGATTGGATAAATGTACATTGGCTTGGGAGAAAGAAGAAAAATGTATAGACAGTTATAAAAAGAAATAGGTTTAAAATTAAAACAAGGTTTTTAAAGACCTAGTAATAGTAATATAAAAAAGCATAGACAGTCATAGATAGAGGAGTAAAGAAAGATAAGCCACATAAAGATGAAATATGCACAGAGATTCTGGATTATGTAGATTTTTATAGTTTCTTTGCATTTTTGACTGCAGAGATACATATGATTGTGGGGGCTACTAAACTAAACCAACTTATAAATTTTAAAGTATCTTGACTTCAAAATTTTTGGTTTTAAGAATATGTTTCTTTGGAAAAGAGGTTCTGTTTTTGTTTTCACAGCAGATGAGACCTTGTGGATTCCTTCCATACTACTGTAGTTTGATGGAACAAGACCCCCTGAAAGGTCTCTGTGAACCCGAAAAATACTTTGCCCCCAAAAAATCAGGAAGCAATTTGGAGAAAGCTATGTCCAAATTCCCAAAATGATTGTTTACAAATGTTTGTTTTCATTTAAAGGGGGTTGATTATAAGTGATTATTGGTCACAGTCAATTTCTGAAAGTGATAATTAAAATATGATATGATAAGATATGATATATATATATATATTTCTGTTCTTGTTAAGTTATTATGTTTAGACAGCTCATTAACATATAATGTATAATTAAAAATTGCAGATTAATAGATAGGCATTTATAATATTTAAACATATAGTCATGATAGTTAGGTTTTCTAGATGTACAGAGATATATTTCAGATGGATACATGTTCTTTAAATCACTCAAAGACCTACAAAACATAGCATTTATAACATATTAAAAACTTAGACTTTTCTCAACAGTGAGACATGTCTGCTTCTGGCAGCACCAATCCACTTCAAAAGGATTATCAGCATCAAAGATGCTCCTTGTAGAGTTTTTTTTTTAGTGATTTGGCAAGAAACTGCTCTTACCTGGATTGTTTAATGGTATGCTGTTTGAACAGGACATGTAGGACCCACAGAAAACTGACTGCTAAACTTGCCTAAAGAAGGTGAGACAATCCTTCAGGGTTCCTGCTTCACAAAAGAAACTGGCAGACATTCTGCAGGATACAAAAGAAAGTGACTGACAAAGTGCCAAGATAGGCAAAACAAGCATTTCAAATTTCCTGCTTCATGGAAAAGTCTGCCAGATACTATGGGCCTATAGGCTGAAGATAGATATCCCAATGATACAGAAAAGCTTTAGGTGACTGTCTGTCTAGGCAGCAAGATGTCTCTGTCATTTCTAGAACTTTGGAAGTTGCTTACAATGTACTTAATAAAATTACTTAGGTAATATTATATCCTCCTGGGGTCTTTAAAGAGTTGAAGACAGATAGTTATAGTTTTCCTTAGTTTGGATAGATGATAAATTAGATATAAAAGTTCATATTCACAAAGATAGACTAGATGACTAAATATTGTAACTGTAATTCTTGCTTGATATTTATTTTGATATATGTAATTTTACTGTATTAATATTAAAATCTTATTATTAATTAAACAGAAAAGGGAGATGACATGGGATTCCATACTGTATGCTATGAATAGGTTTTATTACCATTGGTTAATGACTAAAGGTCTTTGGCCAATGGCATAGCAGTGCAAAGCTAGGTGGGAAATCGGAACAGGCATATAAAGAGTGAGTAGGTGGAATCAAGAAAACACCATGTATCTGCCAAAGGAGTAACATGCAGGTACTGGTAAACCACAGCCAAGTGGCAATATACAGCTTAATAGTTATGAGCTAATTTAAGATATAAGAGCTAGCTAGAAACATGTCTAAAATATTAGCCAAATAGTGTTGTAATTAATATAGTTTCTAAATGTGATTATTTGGGTCTGAACAGCCAAGAAATGAACGAGCAGTCTCAGTTTACAAGAGAGGTTCAGTGAGTAAAGGACTTGACTAGCTGTTGGGAGGATTTGCAATTCATTCCCAGAGTTCACATAAAAGAAAAAAAATGCTGGCTGTGATCCCAACATTGAGGTGACAGAAACAGGTGGATTGGATCCCCAGGGCTGTCCAGTCATCATAGATAGCTACATTCTAGGCTGGTGAGATACTCATTCTCAAAACATTCAAAAACAAAACATATAGATAAGTGAATGACAGCCAAGAAACAATACACAAGTTGATTTCTGCTCTGTATTACACACACACACACACACATCCCTCCATAAACATAAACACACAATGCATACCAACATGAATATTCACATACATGAAAACTTACAATACACATATTAATGAACAAAAACATAGACATGCAAACATGCACACACAAACACATGTGTACATACACAAAAATACATACATGAATACACAGTAAGCACACATACATGCATACACAAACACAAACACCCACACACTAGAAAAAATGAAGTTGTACTCTGAGATAGACATAGGTGGACCTAGTTCTACATAGAGACCCAAAAAAATAGGAAAAGGCTATTTGAAATTCAAAAAATTATGGAGAGCAGTTTTCTAATTTCTTTAAAACATAAATTGGAAAAATCAGCTGGAGCCCCCAACCAATGCGTCTTCACTGGTTGTCTTCACAGTAAGACAAGTGTGACAACTTGTTGATCAAGTGTGACAACTCCCTTGTGAACGGACAAATACACGAGGTAAGAGATGCTGATCAAAGAGTGACATGCCAAGGTTTTCTAAATGGGCTCAACATATCCGCATTCACACCCAGAGCTCTCAGATAATGATAATGGAACAAATATGAGCATTTGATCATGGTAGCTCAAGAGCCATAAATATCATGAGGGCTGAAGAACATCACATATTTAAGTTTTCGAATCTACCATATTAAAATCCAAGAAAACTCACTTTTGTGAGTTTATATATCTGGCCTGCAGAATTGTCAGATGCTGCCCCATCTCAGTGAAATTATGCCTTTCTTTGTCTTATTTCTGTACTTGTATTTATATTAATCTATAAGGCCCCTCCCCACACATAATATAGTCCATATTAAGCATTGTAGTTGATACTAAGAAGTCATCAAATGACTGTTTCTAAAACTAACAATCTTACCCATATGTAGATTTTATTTTATGCATCATTGTTACTGTCTACGATGGTGCTCTGCTATGAGAAAAACAACATAAATCCAGTAATTTACTTTTTACTTAAATATTTCCTCCCGCTTTCTCTCTCTCTCTCTCTCTCTCTCTCTCTCTCTCTCTCTCTCTCTCTCTCTGTCTCTGTCTCTGTGTGTGTGTGTGTGCGTGTGTGTGCATGTGTGTGTATACCTTGCTACATGTATAGAGGCCAGAGAACAACTTGAGGGCGTTGATTCTCTCCTTCTATCATGTGGTACCAAGAGACTGAACTTAGGCTGTCCATCATGGAAACAAGTGCACTGACCATATCGCAACATATTGATTTTTAGAATATTACAATAAGAATTTGTCTTATTTATTCCTGAAATACAACTGTTATTGTTATGGAAATAGGAAATCCAGGATGCAGTGTCCAGCAGACTTAGTTTATGGTAAGGGTATTTTTGTTATAGGAAGATGGGTCTGTGGCTGCATTCCCACAAGATGGAAGGGAAAGAGGCTCATCTCCCTCTTGAAAAGGAGTTCATGTGACTAGCTCCACCTTTTCAGTCGACCACCTTGTGAACTGGATTTCAAAATTCAAATTTTGTAGAGATACAGATACTCTTCTAAACTGCCATGAGCATAAGGGACATTTGGGGACTACCACAAGATCTCCATCAAATATCATCTTTCTGCATCTAGACATGATTTTTAACTCCTTTCTAAAGCCACAAATCTTTCCCTGCAGACACAAGCATATGCCCATTTCTGCATCAAACTCTAAGCTTCTGTATTGTAGCAGATGCTGACTTTTTATGTTCTGTGAAATTAAAAGCCCCTTTCATTCTATACTCTCAAAGACTAGAAACTGCCTGCAATTAAAAGCCATGATTATGAACTAAGCCTGTGTGCAAGGCAGAAATTCACCAGAGAAGTCCTGTACTCCACACTTAGTTACGGGAGACATTTTTTATTTCCACCTCCCCACTTCTTCTGACATTTTTTGAGTAGATAGTAATAAAATCCTTTAAAAATGCAGGTAGCATCCAAACCCAGCAGTGGAAAAAGTGTTCAGGTTCCACGAAGAGGGGAGAGGTGATTTCTTAGCTCAGACTCTTCACTTCTAGTAGCATTGAGGGCAGGGAAATCTTAAAATGGGAAATGAATAAAAGCCCATTTTTCCCTGATATTTGGCCTCAATCTGAATATGAAATTCGAAAGACCTAGAAGGACAGAAATGAATCATTTATAAATCCCTTAAAAACTCCAGCTCTTCCTGAGACCGGAAAGAATACTCATTGGAACCCAAGACTCTTGATGCAGTGTGGGTGGCTGGGATACAGTGACCCAGCACTGCATGTGCTAAAAGCCAAAGCCGGGAACTGGCTTACAGCAGAAATAGGAATAAACACTTAGAGAATGTGGCAATCATCTCCAGCTGCCACACTCTCTCACTCTAAGAAATTCATATTAACCCTTGAAGTAGAATCATCTCTTTTTTTTCTTGGGCTTCTGGAAGACAGCTCCTTAAACACCGTCATCAAGAATTCTTTTCTTTTCTCTTTTAAAAAACTTTTACTCTAACTCAGTGTCACTGAGGAGAGCTGATGGGTTATGCTAGTGACTGAGATCAGTAGAGAAGTTTAATCAATTCCTAAATAATAAATCAACTTTTTGTGCCCTTTGTAATCTCAATGTAGCACATTGCAATTCAGTGCCATTACACTACATTTATCTTTAATGAATAATAAATGGTACATTGGTATTGACTGAACAAGTGATTAAATATTCCATCAGTAGCAGAACACAGAAATATTTTTAATTATTAATAAACCACAAGCTTGGCTTGTCAGGTACAATCATCTTTTGTTGGGTACAGCTTATTTCCCTTTTTATTATCATAGACAAGTGTAATCAAATGCCATTTCAATCTACCACTGGACATTTCCCATTCTCTGAAGACTGCTAGCCTCTCTTCACACTGATTGTAAAGGGCAACAGACTTGGGAAAGAACAGTGAACACAAGATATATATATATATATATATATATATATATATATATATATATATATCTTGTATAAGACAACTGAGAAAAGCAGCTGGAAAGATAACAATTTGAATCAATTCCTCTACATTGAGTTCAAAGGACACCGGTAATAAAGCATGTGCAAGATGTTACAGTATACACATGTGAACATGATGGCAGGAAGATGGCTCAGAGGGTGTATGGCTTGCTGCTTAAGACCTGAGTTCAAACATCCAGAGCCCAAATAAAGGATATAGACTACGTCTCTAAGCCCGGTAAAAGGGGAAGAAATAGTCAGATGGGAATATTAGGGACCAGGCAAGTCAAGTTGGGGGAAGAAATGAAGAGGGAGAGCAAAGAAAGAGATATCTTGATAGAAGAGACCTTTATGGAGCTAGGGAGAAACCTGGTGACAGGGAAACTCCAAGATATCCAAAAGGATGACCTCAGCTAAAACTCCTTGTAGGGCACATGGGCAGCTAAGATGGTGCTGAATGAAAGTCACACAGGTGGACCCTGAGTTGTTTACACCAAGACCGGATGAGACACCAGGCACGATGACGTCAGAACGTGGACAGCTGGTGGACAATAGAGTTAATGGAGGGTTCCTGTTTGCGTGATAGGGTGACCTTTAAAATGATTGGCTGCCTCCTTTTCCACCCCTCCCACGGCCCTGCGACTTTTTACTTTCAAAGATGTTTACTGCACCAAAATAAACGAGTTCCTGCTTGACGTGACTCCCTGCTGCGTCTGAATGTCTCCAGGATCCAGTGAGACTGGATAACGAGTGAGCAGCGCACTTACCTTTTCTCAGACCCAGCTCATCCTCATCCCGGTGGTGGGCTAAGAGCCAGCGCCTCCTAGCAATGGTGGAGAATGTGCCTAACATGGCCTTCTTCTGCAGATTGGTGACTACACCAATTGTCATCATAGAACTTTTCATCCAGTAACTGATGGAACCAGATGCAGAGATTCACAGGCAAGCATTGGGCTGAGGGCCAGGAATCTGGTTGAAGAGAGGGAGGCAGAATGTATGAGCAAGAGGGAGAGGTCAAGATCACGTCAGAAAAACCCACAGTGACAGCTGACTTGAGCTTGTGGTAGCTCATAGTCTCCTGACCAACAACTAGGAAGCCTGCATAGGACCAACCTTTGCATGTGGATGACAGTCATGTAGCTTGGTCTGTTTGTGGGGCCCCTATCAGTGGGGCCAGGATCTGTCCCTGGCACGTGAGCCGGCTTTTTGGAACCTATTCCCTATGGTGGGATGCCTTGTTCAGCCTTGACGCAGTGGGGAAGAGCCTGGTCCTGCGTCAACTTGATGTGCCATGCTTTGTTGACTCCCTTGGAAGGCCTTATCCATTCTGAATGGAGATGGAGGACGAGTGGATTGGAGGGCTTGGGAGAAGAAGAAATTGAAACCATGGCTGATATGTAAATTAAGTTAATAAAGTTAATAAAAAAGAATCAACCCGAAGCAACCGGAGAAATGGCATAGTGATTAGTCACCGCTGATGCTCCTGCAGAGAACCCCGGTTTGGCTTCCCCAACTCAAATCTGTTTGATCACCATCTTCTGTAACTCCAGGCTTGATCAAATTAGAAGATTGGAAAAGTCTGCTCCCTAATTAAGTCTTTACGTTTGCTACTCCAAGAATAGCATTCCTAACTTGGAGGGAGTGTTGGCAACCTAGGAAGTGTCCAGACATAAAAAGAGTCTACTAATTTGAGGTGATACAAATGACATTTGCATATCTCTCTGGTTCCATCTGCAGAAAGTAAAATCCACATGGTAGTGAAAGTGCAGTAGACACAGAGAACAGAGAAATGCAGACATGTAGATATGGCTTTTCCATGACGCCTCAAATTGCACTTAGACCATACTATTCACCTACTTATCATGAGAGGGTCCAAAGTGAACCTTCACTTTGGCTAGTTCTGGTAAGAACAGAGGGCAATGTAACCCACAGGGCGGGAGAGCAGAGCTGCTAAACCGAGAGAAGCCTATGCAGAGACAGAAACAGAGCGCAGTCTAGAGAAGGAATAGGATTGCAGTATTTCTGGTGCTTTTAGGTCACACACACACACTCACACACATACACACTCACACACACACACACTGTATAGCTACAACAATACTTATTTCTAGCTTCTAGTTTCATTAGTCAAGGAAGGCAAATCACTGAAAGCATAGAGACTATAAAGGCAGGGGTAAGGTATTGAAGAGATTACCTCAGAGAAACTTCCCTCATTCCTCAGATTCTAAATATCTACACTGAGCTGCCAATGACTCTGTGCAGGAAGTTCAGGGTGAACAATGCCTTTATATCTCCCCCGAGCTGTTACAGAAAATGGGTAGTGATGAATGACAGTGGTTGTGGTTTATCCATCAGTTGTGTAATGATGTACTTATTTGTGTATGAGATACATGCACATGTGTGCACATCTGTGTACATATGCCGGAGTGCGTGAGCCCCTAGTTTCAGGCAGAGGATGGAGCCGGTCATCTGGTGTGATCTATTAGTCCTGCCTTGTTAACTTAACACGGAGTGTCTCCCTGAACTTAACCCTTACTTTCTCTCTCTCTCTTTTTCTCTTTCCTCTCTCTCTCTCTCTCTCTCTCTCTCTCTCTCTCTCTCTCTCTCTTTCCTCTCTCTCTCTCTCTCTCTCTCTCTCTCTCTTTCCTCTCTCTCTCTCTCTCTCTCTCTCTCTCTCTCTCTCTCCCTCTGACTGTTTGTCTCTCTCTCTCTCCTCTTTCTCTTTTCTTTTGTTTTCTAGTCTGTCTAGCCAGTGAACTCTAGTGGGATTGCAGTATTTCTGGTAACACACGCACACACACACACACACACACACACACATACACACACACACACACACACACAGGAACACCTCTTCCAATACTGGGGATCCAGGTGCATGCAGATACACCCCAACTTTATGGCAGGGCTAGCAGTTTGAATCCAGGTCTTAGTAGTATTCTTCCATATGCATACTTCCATATGCATAGTTCCATATGCAAGATAGTTACTCCTCAGATTATGATACATAAAAGAGAGAAAATGATATTATTTACTCTAGCAACACTTTAAAGTGTAAAAGAGAACATACAAATATTTGCAGTGATTCATGAAACATAATTGTATTATTAATGCTTTATATAATTATACCAAAATAAATGTATTTCTAGAGAGAACTTGATTTACCAATACTGAGTACTTCTGGGTTTTAACCCCCCAAAGATGCTAATTCAGGTATCTCATTATGTGGAGTGATGGACAAAGTCAATCCCTTAGAGTTGAAGGCAGTTAATTGAGCCTATGACTTATGTACTCATGCAACTTCATTCCAATGAAAGACTGACCGATGTTCTCACAAAGCATGGCTCACATATCTCTGTCTGTTCAAACTGTATACACAGTAAAAATATACTTAATAATGTCTACTGTTTTGCATTTCTCTCTTCAAATAAAAATCTTTGTCTAGTAAGTAGATTTTTGTTAGTGGAGAACACTTATATGTGTATCTGTTATATCTGAAACATCATCAGTACGGCTTCAGTACTAGGTGGGAGATTTATTGAAATGAAAATTGTGTGCCACATATGATTCTGAAGTTGAAACAGGAAAACTGTAAGTTTAAGGCCAGCCTGGGCTACATAGTGAGATTCTGTCACAAAACAAGATAAACCAAAACAGAATGAATGAATGGATGTTAGAAAAGACAAAAATGTACAAAGTAGTCTTGCAAGTCTTACTACTTTATACACAGACAGCTTGAGCTGAATCACTATTACACATCGTTCTAAAGTGACTTTCAGTGATATAATATGTGAGGTTAAATCACTGTAGCCATTAATCTAGAATTATGGTAGAGTCAATTTTATAGGTTTATAGTGAGTATTAAATATAAAAATCCGTTTAGGTTTCTGCAACAAGTTTAATGGATAATATACTTTTGTCATTATTCATTTTATTCTTGTTATAATAGATAACTGCGTATATTATATTAAAATATGTGACCAAACAGAGAACCTGTCATCCTATCCCACAAGAATACAAAATCTGGATACATCTGAAGTTATTCTTCTAAGGATATATTGACATATGGGGTGCCATAATTAGTGATCTCAGATTGTTGACTTTTATTACATAAAATTTACTTAATAAAATAAAACCAATATTATTTTTCCTGACCCAGTATTTAGGATTATTCATTTCTTTATACCTACATGCACATATTTATATCATGTGTATATATCTTTTGTCATGTGAGTGCAATGGTACATGTGTGGTAGTGAGAGGACAATTTGCAGGGAGTGGTTTTTCTGTGTCCATCATGTGGGCTTCAGGGACTGGTCTCGGGCTGTCATGCTTCAAAACCCTCTAAGCCATAATATCAGATAAAATTCTGATAATAATCTGCATAGTATTTTGTGTGTATTTAAAGTTTGAAAGGTTGGTTTGTGAAGCAACAATATGAACTCAAATCTCTAGCAACCAGTTTAGAGAAAATCATACTCAGCATGTGTCCCTAGTGCTGTGTGCTGGATACAGGAGTTTTGTGGGTTGTTGTCTTTCTCTAAGTTCAATGAGAGGCTCTGTCTCAAAGGATTAAAGTGGAGTGTGATAGATCAGGACTCATATGAATATGTAAAGTGGTAGATGAAACTGCACAAATGAGAGCATGCAAGAAAGGAAAAGGAAAAAATAAAAGAAGGACAGAAATAAGGAAAGGAAGCAAGAAAGAAGGAAGGAAAATAAGAGGCTGAAAAGCAAAAAAAATCATTAAACTAACCAAAGATGGCCAAAATAATCAACCAACATCCCAATGAATGTGTAAATAAAGAACAATGGTTGAAGCTGTGTAAAGTTGGGAGAAACAAAAACAGAGAAGAACACAATTTCTGAAAACAACAGATTCTGTGGAGATAAAGCATTGACTGACAAGAAAAACAAAGGAAAATGCTAGTCTTCTTTGCTGTCCCTCTGCTCTCCAGTTTCTTACTTAGCACTCCCCTGCTTGAAAAAGCAGACCAAGATACCAGCATCCTGGAGACCTGTAACCTCAAAGCAAAAGCACCCTAACATATCCAACATCATGCAAATCCTTTCCATAATAACGAACAATGTAATTTTAACCTTTATGATGTTTTCCACTGATAACTTCAATTTTAGACTTTTTAATTGAAATGACTCACACATTTTTCGACATTACTCATAACAAACCTTCAACAGAGGCACTGTTCTCTGTACATGTGTCTGAAATACACAAGTGAAATGGGTGTTTCTAAAATTCAATATATTAATAGGGGTGATGATGGTATTCAATAGTAAATACTTGCCTAACAGGCTGAGACCCTGAGTTCAATTACAGCACTGTAAAAAAGCAAGGCAAACCAAAACCTAATAAACAAATCACCTAAAGACCTTGAGAATAATTGAATTTGGGATTCAGTAGGTCTGAAGCTGGAACTGAGAATTTTTATTTGTAATATCCTCCAGATACTTCGTGGTTTCCAGCCCAGAGACTGTAATTTGATGTAACATGTATTAACAGAAGTGTCCACAATCACTTCATGGTAATATGCAACATTTGTCCCTCACAGAAAATTGCAATTCAGTTGATTTGTTTATACAGACTTTAACATTTCATTAAAATGATAATGCTACATTGTCTTCCCAGACTGTGTTTTATATTCATTAGAAGCATTATTAAGCGTTAAAATATGGGCAAAGTATTTTCCTTACCTATTAAGGCTTATGAATTTATATGTGTACATATATGAATTCATGTACCTCTATAAATATCATCATTATACTTCTCTTTTCTAGATAATAGGTATATATATATATGTATATATATAAATAATCAATGCTCATTGTTATGTAAGTCTGAAATTTGTGAATGTCAACATGTTTTCTCCTAATATTCCCTCTAGTTTAGATTTTTGGATTTGACCTGTGCTTAGAGAGCAGAAAGTTATGTCTTTAAGATACAATTATGGTCTCAAAGCAGTCATTCTCCTATTTGTTCTGAACTGCTCTTTAGTGCTGCATTTGCTGACTTTACCTACAAAAACACATTGCATTCCTGCAAGCATTGCGAATTTGAAAGAGCAATGGGCTGGTCACACCAAATTCCACTGTGCATTCGAATTGTCAGCACAGTTCTAAGGGCTGAATCTTCACAACTTGACCAAAGATACTTCATTGGGCAGTTTTGCTGTGAATCTGGGAACTGTGTTTCTTAAGAAGAATAATTTGGGGACTGCCAGCTCAGCTCATTAAGGGTGGATGGATGCTTCCCACTCCATGAAAAGGGAGTCAATGTCATCATTTTTATTTGGGCTTCTAAAGCTATAAAATGCATTTAAAAGCACATTTTAAAAAGTCATCAGTCACAATCATTGTTTTCAACAACTTAGTGTAAATAATTTTGAACATTATTTTTATGCACCATTAATTTAACTGTCACCATTTGAAGAAAATTAGATAATGGGTTCATACTACATCTCATGGTTCAAGACTAATATAACATTAGTCGTAGTAAAGAGTTATGCTCATTGTGTAACTTAGCATAATAAACAGAACTAAACATTGATTTTAATTTCATCACAGCATGCTTTACCAATAATCAATTTTTAAAAGATTAATCAACTTGGAGGCTACCAGAAAGTGTCAAAATACTTTTCTGAACACTTGTCTAAATTCTACAAATATATTTTACAACAACACATGTCCAAATTCTATAAATATATTTTACAGTAAATACATTTTACAACAAAATCTCACTTACCCATCAGTTATTGCTTCTAATTCAAGTGTTTTTCCAATAGCTAGGTTGCAGATGAAGTTGTATACCTGTCTCCTAATTTCAGTCTGGAATCATTCTTCTATCACATGTCAATCAATCATTTTGTATAACTCAATGTCTTCCAGATGCTTTCTGAAGCATCATAATTTTTTCTTATGTCTTCCTAGAATGTCTTTTATTGCCACATATATATTCCTTTTGTTTAATATTTAAATAATAATTTCAAAATTACCCATATGTGTGCCTGTGTCTGTGTGAGTATATGTACACATGTGTTTATGTACACAGATCTGAGAACACAGGGAGACCAGAATGGGTGCCAGATCCCATGGAGTTTGAGTTACACATGTTTGCAAGATGTCCAACTTGTTAAATGGATGCTGAGATCCAAGCTCTTGTCCTCATGATTGTGCAGCAAGCACTCTACACCCTTGAGCCTTCTTTATGGCTGCCAGTTATATTTGTCAAAAGTGACTGCTTTATTTTGACATAACTGTAGAGTCAGGGAAACTGTATAACATTACAGGGATATCTAAGGTACTATCAATGATTTCTCCAAATATCAACAGTTAACAGAATTATAACAAAATTTCACAACCAAAAAAATATTGACAAGGAAAGAGTCAAGATGCAAAACATTTATGTTACTACAAGAGTGCTTTGTAGTGCCTTCTGATGCTGCAGCCTCTTGACTCCTCTTCTGCTTCTCAAAGTCTTCCAAACTCTTCCTTTTAGTTTCTTTAAAATTTTATTTAAATAATTTATTGAATTTTAAGTGCAGAATGTTTTCTCTTTTGGAATTGCTCCTTTCTTTCAAAGGAATTCTGTGGAGCCATGCAGGTCTGCACAGTTGCTGTGTGTATCACTTTCCTTATTGACGGGTAGTGCTGTGTGTTTCACCAATATCACCTACTTGGTGGTTTCTGGGTTGCTTCAAGTTTCTAGTCATTTTTCATGAAGTTGTTAGGAACACTTGTATATGTGTCATTCTCTCTGGAATGTAATTGCTAAATATATGACTACTATATGGTTAATTATTAAAAAACCTGGCAAATTGTTCTACAAAGCAACTGCATCATTTTGTAGCTGGCAGCCCACTTTTTCTGTATCTACCCTAGTATTTACTGTGGTAACTTTTTAAATATTTAACACCCAACTGTAGTTTCCCAACTACAGAGAAACTATAGCTTCTCTTTCTCTTTCATTCCCTCCCTACCTCATCCTCTACTCTTTTATTTCTGTTCAGAAATGTGTAGAACTCCCATGGATATCAGCAGCGCATGGTGTATCAAGTTGCAGTGGGACTAAAGTCTTTCCCTTTCATTAAGGTTGGACAAGGAAATTGAGAATGAAAAATAAATCAAAGCATTACTGGCAGTCCCTGTTCCCATTGTCAGAATTCCACAAAGAAACATTGTTATCCAACTTTCTCATACAGGTAGAGGGTTTAAGTTCATTCCATGAACATTCCCTGGTAGTCAGTTCAGACTCTATGAGTTTCTATGAGCCAGGTTAGTTGTTTCTGTGGATTTTCTTGTGATGTCTTTGACCCCCTGGCTCCTACAGTCCTTCCTGCCTCTCTTCATCAGGATTCCTTGAATTTGTTCTAATGTTTGGCTGTGGATCTCTGCATCTGTTTCAATCAGTTGCAGGATAAAGGTTCTCTGAGGAAAACTGTGGTAGTCACCAATCAGATCACAGTAGATGGCCAGTTCTGGCTACATACCAACTATTGCTAGAAGTCTTAGCTTGGGTCATCCTTGTAGATTTGTGGAAGTTTACTTTGCATCAGGTTTCTACCTTACACTTGTTAGAATGGCTACGGTCAGAAACACAAAGAAAATCTTAAGCTGGAGAGAAGGTGGAACAAGGAAAAGACTCCCCCATTGCTGATGGAAGTACAAACTTGTAAGACTACTTTGGAAATCAGTATGATGATTTCTCAGAAAATTGGGAGTCAATCTTCCTCAAGGCCGACCTATAGCCATCTTGGGCATTTACCTAACAGACACTGAATTATATCACAGAAGACTTGCTCAACTTTGTTTAAAACGTCTTTATTTGTAATAGCCAGAACATGGAAACCACATGATGCCCCTCAACTGAAGAATAGGTAAGAAATACTCCATTTACACAATGGAATATTACTCATCTATTAAAACCAATGACAATAGGATTTTTGAAGACAGATGTATGGAACTAGAAAAAAAATCATACTGAGTAAGGTAAGCCAGACTCAGAAACAAGCATGGTATGTGTTCATTCATAAGTGGATATTAATGGTATATACTCATTCATAAGTGGATATTAACTGCAAAATTAAAGCTAAGAATGCTACAATCCACATACTCAGAGAGGTTATGTAATAAGGAAGATCCAAAGTGCGACATATGGATCTCCCTGGAAAGGTGAAGTAGAGATTAAATTAGTTTTTTTGAAAATTTCCTTTAAAATCTTAGATCATATTCACTGTTCACATATCCACATCCCTCCATTTTCTTTATTTACCCAAAGTAAATGCTTTCTTGTATAGATTGCCTTGGTTATTGTGCCATGACAGAAAAGTAATTAAGACACAAGAATTTTAAGTCAGTGAGAAGTGTAAAATGAAATGTTAAAATTCTCTTTCTAAGAATCTAAAGTCTGTTTTTTATAAATTTTGGGTTGAGTATGAAAAACTCTTCCTTTGAGAATTTTCTCACTGGTTCTACTTCCCTGGATAACAATTCCCACTTCCTTGTTTCCAGATTCATTACTGTAATTCATTCTCTTATTCTGATCAGCTCCATGACTTGTGCATATTAGCAATTAGACTTTGAGAGACATACTTTGTCTTTTTTTTCTATCATTTTCCTTTCCTTTCCTTTCATTTTCTTTCCTTTCCTTTTCTTTCCTTCCCTTCCCTTTCCTTCCCTTCCCTTCCCTTCCCTTGCCTTGCCTTGCCTTGCCTTGCCTTGCCTTGCCTTGCCTTGCCTTGCCTTTCCTTTCCTTTTTTCCTTTCCTTTTCTCTTTTCTGTTTTCTTTTGACCAGAACAATGCTTTTTAACATAACTGTCAATTTTTATTAATAAAAATATGCACAAGTTATTGACTTAAAATATCATTTATGCTTTCCATCTTTTCCTTTTACAGGAAACTTTCTTTGCATTTTTTATTTTCTGAGATTACAATATGATTACGCCATTTACCCCTTTCCTTTCCCTTTCTCCAAACTCTCCCTTTTATTTACTCATTAAACTGTTCTAAATTCATGGCCTCTTTTTACTTGTTTTTATTATATTAACTTATATTCCTAAGCATATAAGTATAAACTGCATAGGCCATATAATGCTACTTGTATGGAAATGTTTCATGGCTGACTATTTGCTATTAGATAATCAGTGGGTGGCCTTTTCCCCAGGGAAGACTATTTCTTCCACTCTTCACTTTCCTTAGTTACCTGTACTTCTTTGTCTAGTGATGAACTTTCCCTCATTCATATTGGTCTGTCTATTGGTGTTATCCTTACTTAGGTCATGTTTATAAAGTATAGCTTCTCTGACACAGCTAAAAGATACAATCTCACATCAAATTTCTTCATTTTTTTTCTCTTTCCATCTCCCATTTCACAGTAATCACTGAGACTTAGTGCAGAAGCTGCATTGTAGATATGTCTGTTGGGACTTGGTTTCGCAACTCTGCATTTTATTTGGTTGTAATTTTCTGAAATCATACCTGTCTATTACAAGGAATAAAGTAGTGAAAGCTGAGAGCTACAATATTTATCTGTGGGTGTAGGATAAATATTTAGAGTATAATAGCTAAGGATTTTGCTAGGTTAGTAAACTGGGTATTTTGGGTTCTGCTTTAATTGTCACGACTTCACTAACCTTGGATAGTTGGGTAAGTTTTCAGTATCAGTTATGATTTTTTTCTTATTGAGAAAACATTACATCCAATTAGAGAGTTGTTGGCTACTGCCTATATGTGTGATAATATCACACACAAGGAGCCTTCCATATACACACTAAGCTAAGAAAAACCCTACCACATACTATCATAGTCATGCTTAGATCTCTCTAATATCAATAAAATTATTATCTTTTTAATAAAACAAGGAAGACTTATTTTCTTCTATCCTGGACTTCTGGTAAAGAGCATTTATGGGAAGTTAGGCATTTTATAAGTCAGTGATATACTGGTGTTTGCTTATGCTTCATTCAGACTTCCAGAAGTCATTCTTAACAACTATATACAACCTCTCTAGAAGCAGCAGCATTAATATGCCCAAGGGTTTGTCTCATTAGTTATTTAATTGATTGATTTGTTTATTGATATTTGCTGTGGTAGATGCATGCCATGGCACGTATTTGGTGATCATAAGACAACTTTTGAGATTCTATTCTGTTTTTCTACCAATATTATTTTCCTCATATTGAACTCAAGTCCTTATGCTTAGCGGCAATTGATTTTACTAACTGAGCCATTTTGATGGTTCAAATGTATGCTTCATTAAAGCTCTAAGGTATCTTTTAATTCAGTCAAACTGACCATCCAAAGTAATCATTGCAGTAGATTTATGAACATATTTGTTCACTTACTGTATATTATCAGTAGCTACAGTGACAGGCTGTAGAATAAATCTCATTAACTTATTCCTTCTATTAACTAATTATTTATCCTGTGATAATATAGTGTATTCTTGAGTAATTCTAATATAATGGATGTTATATGGTCTCAACATAAATTGCCAACTACATGAGGTGATGCATTTTAAATAGTTAGATTTAATTTTGAACAGTATATATAATTTTGTCGATCAATTAAAAATATAAAACTATACTAATTTTTGTTTTAAATATAGATGATTGAATTTATGGATTGTATATTTTTCATGAAAAAATGTCTATTCAACTTGTCTTTTTAGAAATGTCTTTATTTCTTTGATCATCAACATTTATGAATTATCCCTTTTCATTATATGAATATAATATTTGTAACATGAGCTCTTGACCTGAACCATTTAAGAAGGTGAATGATGAATTTATTTCTGAGTTACTTCCGTAGATTCTTGTTTAAAATTCAGCTTACTGCACTTCATAATAGCTTACAAGAGAATGAGGAAACAGAAGGGAATATTATTTCATATGGGGTGTCAGCTAGCTGTCCCTGAAGTGTTTTTTTTTTGGGAGGCCAATCTGGATAAGTGGTTTACTTCCTTGTCTCATCAATGATTGCATTGATTGTTATCTTAAAATTCAATAATGCTTTGCAACTTTCTTTATATTTTATTTTAGGGTTCCCAAATAGAGATACAAAATCATACCAGCAAGAATCTTATAGGAGAGTTACTTTAAGAATCATATATTGTCATATTAATATGGGCTTGGTTAATTTATATGTAAGTTACTTTAACCTTTTCTTTTTGTGCCACTTTGCTGAATATATCTGAGAGTATAACAGATGAAAGTTACTGTAAGGTAAAATATTTCTTTTTTGTATGCAGCTCCAAGTAGAGATAGTAAATGACAAAGTTTTGGAGACAGAAGACAGAAAAATCCCACTGAAATCATATGTCACAAAAATAGAGACAGATTTTGGCCCCTGACATAATCCATGGAGAGCCATTTTATTCTGTGGAATTGAGGTGAGGTCTTTGTATTTGACATGGGCTCTGGAAGTTATATTTTAAAAGCTTATCTTAAACTCATAGGATGGGTGATATATAGAAGTTTTGGTATTGCTATTATCTTTATAAAATAGCTATCCTAAGGGTTTCCATGAAGTGAGAAAGTTTGAGTTTCTTGTGATAAAATGAAGACAACATTATTCCCCCACATTCAACAATAATGCATAATATTATATATCAAAATTTCAAATATGTTACACAGGAAGCAACAATAAAAGAGTTGAAAATTTGAGTTTATAGTCACAGCTTTATAGAAGACTTGGCTGTGACTGATATCCTATCACTCACTATGGACCTATGTGTTTACATAAGAAAAAGTAAATTTTATACACCAAGCTTCTATCATGCAGAAATATGGCCCACTGATTATCTTCTCCAGTGACTCATAACTGCCTCCACTTGCAAGCATTTACTAAGAATTAATAGACCCTAAATACTATTAAAAATATTCTACGTGGTGTAATTACCTTGTTTTATCTATAGGACACTGACCCTTCTGAGAATGCTGTGCTTTTATGTAAACAGAACAATAAATGACATGTAAGTTTACAGCATACTCAGTGTTTGCAAATCATTTGATATTGTTGATTAGACTAAGTCAGAACCTTGAAGCCTATGTAGTATCATAAACCCTCTCTCAGGGTTTAGCAGGACTCAGGGCTGCCAACACCTCTAGATGAGAGCCCAACTTTACTATTAAGAGAATCATCATCACTCAACTCAATATGAATCAGAAAGTTGAAGCTAAAGGAAACTATGGTCACCTGTACAATTAGAGAAATGTGTGCAAATTATTGAAATATGTCTTTGATGCTGAAAAATGGTTAAGTTTTCTTAACCAGAGAACCTAAGTTCAATACCCAATATGCATAAGGGAATTCACAACTGTCTGTAACTCCAGTTCCAAGTATTCTGACATCCTCATACATATACAAAGGCAGGCAAAACACCAATAGGCATACAATTTAAAAATATGTATTTTAAAAGAAATACATCTCCTTTTAGTCCCCAGAGATGTCTCTTTCTATGTCTTCCTTATTTTTGAGAAAATAATCTACTTTATCTTAGTAAATCATTGCAGTGATTAACAAATCTAATGTAATCTTATTCTTTAAAGGATTCTACTTGACACTTGGAAAATTAATTTTTTGCATAAGAGGACTATAATGTAACTCAGCTTCTATGTATAAAATGAGCAAATAACACAAAGTTGATACATTCAAGAGCCTTTCTACTCAATCATGTTTCTGCACACACTGTAATAATATCTGATCTAGCAATGAACATTAACTAAAAAAATGTCTAGGATTTTGGTAAGCCATTAAACAAATGGAAAATATATGACTTTTTTCCTAGCTGTTACTCTTTTATGATGAATAATATGTCTCATATAGAACATGTGAGATTTTATTTTTTATATTTTAGAGGACTTTTATTGGATGTGAATATTTCTCAAATATTCAGACGTTGGATGTTTGGTCCTTATGCTGTGGGCTTGTGGTAAAACTTCTGATAGATAAGGCTTTCTGCGATTCTTTGATTTATTGATCATAAGGAACTCCTTAAATAATACATGACCCAGGGTCTTTTCTTTGTCTCTTGCTTCCTTGGTTTGTAAAATAAAATATTTATTCAACTAATTATTTTCACTATGATGTACATTCACCAGAGGCCTAAATCTGTCTAACTAAGGCATAGTTTATCTACAAACTTAAACAGAAGCATCATTGAATTCTTCAAATTAAGTTGGAATATACAATATATATATATATATATATATATATATATCACCAACATAAATTTGATATGATAATGTGTTCTTACCATAGCAAAGAATTCTATGTTGCAAAGGAAGAATTTATTGCAGACTGATCTGACAGTTTTTGTTCAATGGAGTCTTCTTACTGAATTTTCTGCTGAAAACTATGCATTCTAATCCAACAGAAGAGAAAACCACAGTTTCCTTTTTATAGTCAAACACCTCTTCACACAATTGGTTGTGTTCAATCAGTAGTGGAAGACCCCTGTATGAAGGTACTGCAGATTTTTTAAATTTATTTATGTATTAAAAATTTCCACCTCCTCCCCACCTCCCCTTTCCCTCTGCCTCCCCCACCACCTCCCTTCCAGTCCTAAGAGTAGTCGGGGTTCATCTGGCGATGGATGGAGATAGAGACAGAGACCTACATCGGAGCACTGGACTGAGCTCCCAAGGTCCAAATGAGGAGCAGAAGGAGGGAGAACATGAGCAAAGAAGTCAGGACAGCGAGGGGTACGTCCACCCACTGAGACGGTGGGACAGATCTAATGGGAGCTCACCAAGGCCAGTTGGACTGGGACTGATGGTGCATGTGATCAAACTGAACACTCTGAATGTGGCTGGCAATGAAGGCTGACTGAGAATCCAAGGACAATGGCACTGGGTTTTGATTCCACTGCATGGACTGGCTTTGTGGGAGCCTGGTTTGTTTGGATACTCACCTTTATAGGAGTGACCTGGATGGAGGGGAGGACCTTGGACTTCCCACGGGGCAGGGTACTGCAGATTTTTATACTCAGATGCAGAACTAAACCCATCCTCAAAGTTTCACTTCAGAAATCAGGCAGGTTATCTATTCTAGGGAGACATCTAGCAGAGGAGTACAGGCAACAAGTAGAACCACACTACCAAAGTCTGAACACACAATCAATTGATATTCTCAGGAAATATTCAAATTCTGCTGAGATTCTGGTCAATGTTATACAATGTTTACTTCACAGTTCCTCTTCTCTAAACAGGGTTTTAGGTTAGACTCCAGTTATATGTAGTCAAGAAAGATGTAAAGATTAAGAGAAATTCTTTATGAATAGGATGAGTGAGAATATGAGAAAAGTGGTCAAGACCATGATGGTGACACCCACTGAAACAGCTTACCTAAACAAATGGGACAGTTAACTAAGCTTGACAATTCCAGCAAAACAGGACAAATCTAGACCCTCTAAATGTGGATGACAGTTGTATGACTTGGTCAGACTGCAGAGCCACTTGTAGTAGTGCCAGGACTTATCCCTACTTCTTATAGATACCTTGCTCAGTCTAGACAAAGTAGCCAGGGCCTTAGACTTTCCTCAAAGCAATATGCCTTATCCTCTCTGAGGAGTGGATGGGGGATGGAGTGCAGAGGTAGGGGGTGTGGAGGAAATGGGAGGAGGGGAAGGAGTTGGAACTTGGATTGGTATGTAAAGTGAAAAAAAAAAGATAATTTGTTTTCTTTTTTAAAAAATAAAATATAGCAAAAAAGAAGAGAATGCTTTATAAAGGCTTCTCTCTTAGGTATGTATTTCTCTGGTAAACACCATGACTGATATGGGGAGGAAAGGGATTATTTCAACTTACTCATCCAATTACAGTCCGTCATAGATGGAAGTCAGGGCAGGAGCTCCAGGTAGGAACTGGTCCTGAGTCATGACACTTACTGTCTTGACTATCATTGCTTGTTTATCCTGTCCTTTTACACAACTCAGGGCCACCTTTACAGGGATGAACTGTACCTAGTAGGCCAGACCATCCCACACCCATCATTAACAACAACAACAACAAAAATCCTGCAAAATTATTATCCTTGGGCAATCTCATAGAGGCATGTTCTCAGTTAAGTATTCCACTTTCCAGATGATGTTCGCCTGTGTCATTACATAAAAATTAGCCACAACAGCTTCCAAAGTAAACAGAGCATGTAATTATGTAAATCTACATGTACACACATGGACTTAATAAGTACAACTCTCTAACAATTAAGGGTATCTTTTGTGATCTAAGAAAATTATTTCTTTAGCTTCTATCTCAAAACAGGAGAATGAAAAAAATTAACTATAAGCTTTGTGCCCATAATAATTGTGGAATCATTTCATAGGTTATTAAAAATATAAGAATCCTATTTGTGCATCATTTATCTATAAACAACCTGCACTAAGTGATATTCTGGATAAATACTGTGTCATATGAAATATATTGTTAATTAAATCCTAACTATGTTTTACATTTTAAGTAACACAGAGCATAAGAATATAAAATGTCTAGAATATGCATTGTTTACAGTTTATTTTTAAATTGACACAAGAGAGAGTATAGGTAGAAAACACATGCTTTTTCAGGAATTTCCAACAAAGAGGATTTCTTTTTCACTGCCTTTCAGTAGCCCTACATGAACTTGAAATGTTGTTTAAAAGGTAGCAGAATTAAATAGTTTATTTTACTCTAATGAGTCCTCTCTAGAAAGGTTGCAAAGTCAAGAACACCTTCAAAAATAATAGACCTATTTTCTTTGTGAAAAGATGCTCAGATCATGACAATGCTTTATGTGGTATATTTTTAGGAGGACATTCCAAGCAGTCAGGAATCTTCTTGATTCTGTGTGGCTTATTTATCCACATAGAATGGCGTATACAAAAGCAGTATCTGTTATTTCTCAATGGTTTATATTTTGTGTCAAGTTGTTTGTAGGCTCCAGTTTAACCTGAAGTTTTATGTTCTTTCAAAAATTGGGCTCTCCGTATTACTTATTTTTCTAGATCTGTGAGAAACAAGCTTTTGATAAGAATTTAAGTGGAAGGATCATTTGTTTTGGTTAATAATTTCTGAAGCTTTATTGATTCTGGACCTACCATAAATAAGAACATGAATCTGTGATACAGGGTATTCACCTCATAAGAAGCAGAAGATGAAGACATGGGGTTCTAGATATATCTTTCAATGGTACATCCCAGTGACCAACTTCCCCTAGTAAGTCCCAACTCCCAATGTTCCCATCACCTAAAACAGTAACAACATCCTAGAACTAAGCATTCAGCATATTAGCTTATGAGGGAAATTTCAAATACAAACCATACAAATAGTAAAGTAATATGCTTTTCTCCCATTAAAGGCTCTGGAATTAGTGGGAGAAACATTGGAACTAAAAGACAAATCAGAGAAAATCTGGTACATGTCTCCTAGAAGGCAAATGCCAAAGGGGCCACTGTTAATTTGTGACGGGTTTGTTCTCATTCTGTAGGATGATGATTTGTCTGAATGATGGTGTCCTTTGCTGTGCCAACATTTCTCTGTTTCCTGAAGTCCCCTTTATCAGTTGTTGTGCTGGGTCATCAGTGTCCTGTGCAGAAAGTCTTCTCCTGTGTAAATGAGTTCAAAACTAATTTCTTCTTTTCCTTCTCTCAGGTTCAATGTACCTCACCTTATTCTGAGGTCCTTGATCCATTGGTACTTGAGTTTTGTGCAGGGTGATTACGGATATATTTGCATTGTAAATGCAGCCATCAAATTAATCAGCACTATTTGTTGGAGATGTTGTCTTTTTCCCCCAATGGGTATTTCTGGCTTTTTGTTTTGTTTTGTTTTGTTTAAATCAAAACTCAACTGACTGTAGGTTTGTTCACATATTTCTGGGTCTTTAATTTTATCTTGCTGATCAAGAGGTTTGTTTTAGGGTTAATAACATGATGTTTTCATTATTATAGTACTGTAGTAAAAGTTGCGATAGGAGATAGTAGTTTTTTTTTGTAATTTTTAAAACAATCTTATTTTACATACCACTCCTAGTTCCCTCTCCCTCCCATCTTCCCACTACTCCCACCCACCTTCTCCCCACTCCCCACCCACTCCTCAGAGAGGGTGAGGCCTCCCATAGGGAGTCAACAAAGTCTGTCACAAAACTTGAGGCAAGACCAAAGCCCTTCCCCCCTTTATCTAGGCTGAGCAAGTTGTGGGATAGCAGTTCTTTTATCATTCAGGTTTGTGTTCAATAGTCTAGGATTTTGGTATTTCCAAAGGAATAAAAATTTGTCTTTTCATAATCTGAGAAGATTATGTTGGAAATCTGATGAGTATTCCATTGAATTTGTAGATTGCTTTCAGTAGGATAGCCAATTTTATTATATTAATTTTATTTATCCAGGAGCATAACAGATTTTGATTTTAAATTAATTTTTTTTATTTTATTATTATTCCTAACATACCTGTTCATTTTCTAACAAGAAACAGGAGGTGTAAATCTGGATGGAAGAGGAGGTGACCAGAAACTATGAGGAGTAGGGGATCAGGAACTGTAATGAAGTTATATTGTATTAAAAATATATTTTCAGTTAAAAAAAAAACTGTTGGACTGGAGAGATGGCTCAAAGGTTAAGAGCATTGCCTGCTCTTCCAAAGGTCCTGAGTTCAATTCCCAGCAACCATATGGTGGCTCACAACCATCTGTAATGAGGTCTGGTGCCCTCTTCTGACCTGCAGGCATACATGTAGACAGAATATTGTATACATAATAAATAAATAAATATTTTAAAAAACCCTTGCTAGTTTATGACAGAATATATCAGTTATACATTAATTAAGCTTATATAAATAAAAGATTATATCTAAGCTTACATAAACCAAGCTTATATAGAATCATATGTTATGATCCTCACTCTATTTGGCTTCTTTTGATCTAATTATATTGATCAAAAATTTCTATTATGAATGTCATTGTCAAGGATTTTTGTGAAAATGCTTTCATAAAATACATAATTTAAAAAACTGTTGGAGGAATGATAACTAAAGAACAGTCCATAGAGAGGAGTACAGCCTGGCTAACAGAATGTGAGTGTTACAAATCTGTAAGCCATCCTCCAAAAGAGTTTCTCAAGGATGATGACCACATCCTCACCCAGGTAAAAGCAACCCACACAGCTTTCACATCCAAGCCTGGGCTCCTTTTACAGCCTGGGATTCCTGACATTTAAAGATATAGGAAACATTTATCACAATTGTCACTTGCCATTAATTTACTCTCCCTGTGTGCATCTGTTCAAAAAATAATTAGAATTTTATGCTGCAGTAAATATGCTTGTTCATCCATTAGTGCAAAGCAAAAGATTAATTGCATTACAATGGGAATCAGGACTACAACACTTGAAGCCACAATGATAATAGTGACAGCTGGGCTGCCCACGGTATTTTGCTTTGATAAGCTTCAAAAACAAGCATAGATGGGAAAATAATTAAGCCACTGACAAGGCAGGACCAACCTTATTTCCCCTCTTCTTACATTCAGTGTACACTCACCAAAGAAAAAGAGATTCTCACTGCAAATTAGAAGGGTTTCTTCTGTGTCTCACAATGGCCCAGTTTAATGTTCATAATGAGCTGGATTGTGACAGATCTCACTTTTACTTAACTCGTGCCATTTATCACAGCAAGTGAACAGATTGTGTAGCGTTGACCTGATCCAATCTCTTTAACTAGAGTCTACAGAGAATACAGTAGGCTGGGCTGAGTTTGAGATTTTGTGAAAAGTGAAGTAGTGCAGGGCTTTGTACTAGTTTCATGTTTCACTGTACCATCCTGAAATTATTTTCTTAAACCCGTAAGAATCGAAGTTATTATTTTCCCTGGGGCTTCAACTCCTCAGTCCTCCTGTAAATGTGGTAGTAGTGACATATTATTCTTTTAAAATATTTTTCTGTTTCTGTCTCTCTCTTGATCATCCAGCATGGATATACGTGTATTTTCATACCTAAGCATCTTATAGATCTCTACGCAGAAATCCGCTACACATTATTCAGCATCAATTGATGTTAGCAGTGTTTTTAAGCACAGACAAGAGTTTGCATCACTTAATTAAACATCTGGGCAATGATTTTTTCAATGAGTTATACTACAGATACAACTGCCACTCCCCTTAGGAGTGAGAAGATGAGGATGAGTATAACATTGCTCAGCTAAAACCTTCGTCTTTGTTGCATGAGCAAGAAGAGCATTCCTCCCAGTTCTGGTATTTCCGCACTAAGTTACTAATGAATGTCCATGACTGTAATCAATATATATTTGTAAATAATCACCTTGATAAATCATTTCAGATTATTTTATTCATTACCAAGCCGGGTGTTTACGGTAGTGTGATGTACCAAAAGTAAGCATGTGCAGATCAGAAAAACTTTGAGGAATCCTTTTTCATTACATAGGTTTTATAGATTGAACTCAGATCTTTTGACAGCAAGCTCCTTTTTCTATTGTGCAATCTCACTGCTTCTGATGAGTTGTCTGCGGTCCTGGCTGATTTCTTTATGGTGTACTGACTTTCCTGGGACATTCTAAACACCTGACCCATTAAGAAACTGGCTGATTCAAACCTGTTGGTGAGACATTACTCAGCTAGACCATGACTACAGCTTATCCTTCTACTGGATTTCTTACCTTTATTTTCAAAGGCCTTTGGTTTGTTAAATAATACTAATCAAAACTTTTCAAAAATTTCTATGAGGTCTCAAAAATTATGTACATTTGGCCAGACCAGTAAATATGTGTATTAATACCTTACTCTTTGTATCTATCTCTTCCTTTCTCTCTCTCTCTCTCTCTCTCTCTCTCTCTCTCTCTCTCTCTCTCCCTTTCTCTGTCTCTCTCTTTCTCTCTCACACACACAAGCAAACACACACACACATATATTTACATCTATTAATTTTTAATTTATTTTTCTATAATATATTACATCTCAACCATAGTTTGTCCTCCCTCTTTCCTATCCACCCCTCCTCCATTCCTCTTCTGGAATGGGCAGACCTCCGAGGGATATCAACTAAACATGTCATATCAAGTTACAGTAAGATTAGGCAGATCCCCTCATAATAAGGCTGGACAAGGCAACCCAGTAGGAGGAATAAGGTCCTAAAAGCTGGTAAAGGGTCAGACACAACCCTCACTTCCTCTGTTAGGAATCTTACAAGAAGACCAAGATAAGATGTTTATATATATATATATATATATATATATATATATATATATATATATATTCTAATATGTGTTCTAATAACCCTTAATAAAGCCATAACATATATGGAGAGGGCCTTGGTCAGACCCATGCTGTCTCACTGGTTGTCCACTAAGTCACTGTGATTCCCCTATGAGACCAGGTTAGTTGCATCTGTGGATTTTCTTGTGATGAGCTTGACCCCTCTGGCTCTTACAAACTTTCATCACTCTTCTGCAGGATGTTGTGAAATCCACCTGACATTGTGGGTCTCTGCATCTGTTTCCATCAGTTGCTGGATGATGCTTTTCTGATGATAATTATGATAGGCTTTTGTCTTTTCTATCCTAGGTCTCTGGGCTACCTAGCCTTTCAGTCCTAGCCATCCAGACAGTGACAGGATGGGCTCCCTTTCCTGGAATGGGTTTCAAGATGGACCTGTTATTGATTGGCTGCTCACAAAATTTCTGCACCTCTTATAACTCCAGCACAACTTCTAAGCATGATAAATTGTAGGTCAAAGGTTTTGAATCCCTCCACTGGAAACCTTGCCTGGCTATAGGAAATGACCAGTTCAGGCTCAGTATTCACCATTGCTAGGAATCTTAGCTATAGTCACTCTTGTAGATTCCTAGGAGTTTCCATTGTACTAGATTTCTAACTGATCCCAGATATCTGCCCCTACCATCAATTCCAGTTGTCTCTCTCAGTACTCTCTCCTTCCCTTTCTCCCACAGTGTGTCTGTTCCCTCCTGTTCTCATCTTCACATGCCCACAGTGAACACACAGCACCTATTTAACCAGCAATGGAGGAGTGTTCCTCTTACTCCACATCCTTTGTCTGAAGTATGAGCTGTTGTTACATGAGGAGGGGGCCCCTTGTTTGTCCCAGTCACCCGGCTAGCTTATACCCAAAATAACAACATAGAAACTTAAAAAAAGGAAAAAATAAATTAAAGAGTGCACTGAGAGTCTTTTGTTTAACCACCCAACATCTCTAGGATGCACCCTACTTAATCATGAGAGTTGATCTTTTATATGTTCTTGGATTTTTGCTTCTGAGTACTTTATTGAGTGGTTTTACAACAATGCTCATAAGAGAAATTGGTCTGTAATACTCTTTCTTTGCAGAGTGTGTGGTTTGGGTATCAGGAAAATTGGCTTCATAAAATGAATTTGGCAATATTCCTTCTATTTCTATCCTGTGAAATATTGGTATTAGCTTTTCTTTGAAAGTCTGGTAGAATTCTATGATAAAATCATGTGGACCTGAGGATTTTTTGTGTGAGGGGGTGGGGGGTATGGGTGACATAAAGACTGCTTCTATTTCATTAAAGAGTATAGATATATTTAAATTGTTCATCAGATCTTGATATAACTTTGGTAAGTGGTATTGACCAAAAATTTGTTCTTTTCTTTAAAGCTTTATAATTTTGTGGAGTACATTTTTTAAAGTATGACTTAATTATTATTTGGATTTTCTTGGTGTCTGTTGTTCTGTAATCTTTTTAATTCTGATTTTGTTAATTCTCTCTCTGGATATAGGTTTGTCTATTTTGCTAATTTTCTCAAAGAACTCATCTTTGCATCATTGATTCTTTGAAATGCTTCTTTTTGTTCCTGTTTTATTGATTTCAGCCTTCAGTTTTATTATTT
Organism: Myodes glareolus; assembly: GCF_982192425.1. Lineage (NCBI taxonomy): Eukaryota > Metazoa > Chordata > Mammalia > Rodentia > Cricetidae > Myodes > Myodes glareolus. Next base: position 82,806,506 of record NC_142035.1, read on the forward strand.
CTTGTCATCTGCTTCTCTTACATGTGTTTCCTTCTTTTTGTTCTAGAAGTTTTAGGTGTGATGGTAGGTTGCTAGAATGAGATATCTCTATCTTCTTTATATAGTCACTTAGTGCTATGACCTTCCTCTTAGCACTGTTTCCACTGTGTCCTGTAAATTTGGGTACATTTTCACTGGATTCTGGAAAGTCTTTAATTTATTTTTTCCTTTTTTTTTTGCTTGATTCAGTAGTTATTCTGTAGAAAGTTCTTCATTTTCCACAAGATTATAAGCGTTCTGTTTTTTCAGTTATTGAAATCAGGATTTAATCTGTGATGTTCTGTTGGGTACGGTGGTTATTTCAATTTTTTTATTAGAAATATTTTAAATTAATATTTTGAGAGATGAATCATTTCCTTTCTATTGCATCTTCCTTACCTGAGATTCTCTCTTCCACGATGATGAAAGTCATGAAATAATCTCACACCAACTCAGAATTATGAATAATAAAAGGGTTCTTTATCTAAGGGAAAATTTACACTGTCCTAGATAACAGTCCTCTGTGTGAACAGGAACAGAGTCTAGCAGCCAGAAATGGGAGCTGGAAGTAAGAGAGTGGGTGCATGCTCTATAGCTGCTTTTACAGTATAAGAGACCATTCTCAAGTGGGCTGGTATCTTAAAGGCTATTGGCTGAAGGAACATAATGATCTCCCACAGCCCCTCCTCCTTTTTTTTAAATAAGAGGGTTCCAAACCAAATGGAAAACTATATACACTAAGCATAGATATCAAGTATAATTAGAATTACAGCCAACATAAACAATATTAAGCAAGGAACGTATGCTAAATGTTTTAATAAGCATCCTATACTAAGGAGTCTAAGTCTTATATAGTAAATGGCTTAGCTAGATCATAAGAGGACAATAACTACAACCATATAGTCTTCAACCCCATCGAGGACCTGAGAAGGGAGATAATATTACTTGAGCAGGCAGGAAGTATAATCAAACAGCTTCCAAAGCAAGCAGTATATGACGTGGACAATTAGCTACCTGAGCAATCACCCAAAGTCTCATTTGCACCATTGAAGCAATTAACTTTGGCTAAGGCCTAGTGTAAGTGACAGACCATTCATTTTCAGAGGCAGAAAAATTTTCAGAACCGTCTTACCCTGTCTTGCCAAGATTTGACAGTCTTTTTCCTTGTGTTTGGCTTATCCATTTCTGGATACTGTGCACTTTATCACTGATTGAGGTATAAGCAGTTCCTTGCCCAAAGGACAATTGTGCCAAGAAGAAAACAAACTCTGAGTAGAGTGTCTTTGGTGATCAATATTCTCTCTGGAATAGATTGGTGCTGTCAAGAGCAATTGTGCCTCATGTCAGCAGAACCTTAAGTTATTTAAATGCCATGTTCTACAGATGCTTGAAGTGGTTGAAAATTACCTATCTAGACATAATACAATCTCTGTGTATCTAAAGAACCTAAATGATCTGACTGTATGTACAACAAACAAGAACAATCATTGACCTATAACGTTTAAAACCTGTATAACTTAAAGACTAAAACTTCATGTCAGAATATTAAATAATCTATAAACAAATGTGCAACAAATGAGGACAATGAACTCAAAATGTAGACAATCTATAAGAATTTTGATCAGTGGTAGGAGTAATATATAATGCAATATGAAAATATATCCTAAATGTGGTATCAGTGTATGAAATGTCTTAAACAGATGTAGAAAAATGCATATATACAACCTGTAACCTTTGCATAGGTGTACAAATAATATAAACAAAAATAACAAATATAATTTGAACTTTTATCAATATACAAACTATACAAATGTAAATTATCCATAAATAATAACTCACAAGCATTCACTCTATTATCCGCTATTATTAACCTTCTTTTAAGAACAAACATGAAGCTACTTGTTCTTCCCAGCCACCCATAAGCAAAATAACCACACAGAAATTAGAATAATTAAAACACTGTTTGACCCATTAGCTCTAGCTTCTTATTGGCTAACTCTTATATCTTAATTTAACCCATTTCTATTAATCTCTATATCACCACGAGGTCGTGGCCTACCAGCAAAGTTTCAGCAAGTCTATCTCTGGCAGCGGCTCCATGGTGCTTTCTGACTCCCCCTTCTTTCTCCCAACATTCAGCCTTGCTTTCCCTGCCACTTCTGTTCTTCCTTGCCATAGGCTCAAAGCAGTTCTTTATTAACCAATAGCAGAAACACATAGACAGAGGGATCTGCTACACCATTCCATCTCTTATATTCTGTTGGCGATACTTGCCTCTGCCTTTCTTGATCACTCATCTAGATTTTTCCATCCCCATGAGTTCCTAAGTTTATGTTTTTTTATTGCTTTTATGTCCATTTTTTTAATCTTAAACAGTTTTATTCATTCCTGTCACCTGTATTTCTGTTTTTTTTAAAGGAATTTATTTATTTCTTCTTCAAGAGCCTCTATCATCTTTATCAAATTGGTTTCAAGGTCATTTTTCTGTGCTTCATTTATGTCGGAATATCCAGGCTTGCAGTAGTGGGATAGCTGGGCTCTGGTAGTGACATCTTGCTCTGACTGTGCTTGATTGTATTCTTATGCTGGCCTCTAGGCATCTGGGTTTGGTGTTTTAGGTGCCAATATTTGAGTACATCATTGTTGAACGAATGCTTTTCTCTTGGTTTCTGTTTCCTTTCTGGTCTCATATCCTGAGTGGCCTGTGGTTCTGGTGACCAATGAGTTCCCAGATATAATAGGTTATTTCCATTTGCATTTTGAATGCTGAAATTGTCTCTCGGGATCTGGAGTTTTTAACTACTGTGACATATGGTAGAGGAACAGGTTTCTGGGGTTCTGGGTATCAATGTGACCTGTGGGGTTCTTGATCTTAACGTGGCCTCTGGAGTTCCAGGCACAAGCATGGCCTCTGGTAGATCAGGGAACTACTGCAGAAGTGGGCCTAGGTATGGAGATAAGGCCAGAGGGCATTGTTGGAGAAGCCGGTCAGGCTCTAAGGAGTGCTTTTGGTCTGTGGGCAGGGTCTTACCTGCAGTTCTGGATATAAGCATGGTAGAGCAGTAGGCTTTTGCTGAAGTGGTGGTCTCTCTACATATTTTTTATATCTATATGTATACATAAGATAAATTCATACATTTTATCATAATAGCGATGAAGATAGAGAGGTGTCAGATGTATATCAGTGAATACATCCATACACATACATGAGTTTGAAATCTTATTTTTTTAAAGCCTTTGGTACTTATTTATGTTCAGAGGTACTCTGGATTCTGATATGCAAGGATTCTTTCATACCCAGAATTATCAGTCAATGTAGAATAAGTTATCAGTTAAAAGAAGAAGAAGAAGAAGAAAAGAAGAAGAAGAAGAAGAAGAAGAAGAAGAAGAAGAAGAAGAAGAAGAAGAAGAAGAAGAAGAAGAAGAAGAAGAAGAAGAAAGGAAGGAAAAGAGGAGAGAGAGAGGGGGGTCTTTTGTTTAAGTTAGAACTCAAGGAAGGCTTTGTTATTGACAAGAGGGTAGTACTCAAAAATAGGTCAGGTAACAAAGCAGAAAGGCAGCTTGCTTAAGGGGAAAGGAAATGCAAATTAACTATTGGAGATTTGGGCTTGTTTTAGCTCTGGCAGCAGTTGCTGAATAATTAGGGCCCAAAGGCCTTCATAAAGGTTGTAAGTCTTGTTACTGTTGCTAACTAAATCTGCCTGAGTAATTTCCCTCTTGCTATTGCAATTATGGGGTTTTAACTCACTGGGAAACTGATTTTGTGGCATGTATATATTTGGTGTAGTCGGCAAAATGAGCTTCTATGCCTTCTGTTAAATTGCTTTAGAGAAACAATCGTAAATCCTCAATAAAGAAAAACAGGTTCTTAAGTGCAACAGTACTAGGGTTGTTAGTAACAGGAGAGGTGAGAGGAAGTAGGCACAGATGGACAAGCAATGATTACACAAAGGTGTATTTTGACACCAAATTCTGTAATTCTGTGTAATCATACACAATAAAATAAAATGGAACATGCCATATGTTTGGTATGGATTACTATTGCAGCTCAGCATTTTCCTAGAATTTGTTAATTTTGTAACTGTCCTATGTATTTCTCACATTAGTAAGCTTTATTTTACAAATGACTTGGGATATTATATTATTGACAATAATTTTTATATGATATTTTCTGATCACAGTTTCACCTCCCTCACTAATTCTTAGATCTTCTCCATCACCTCACACTTTCAATCCACCTCTTCTTTCTCTTTCTTTTTAGAAATCAAGCAAGCCAATAAAAATGAACAGACCAGAATAAAACAAAGCAAACAGACAGAGAAAGTAAGGGAAGAAGAAAGAAAGAGTACAAGAAATATAAAAATATACACACCTATGCAGACATATAAATGCATACACACAAAACCCACTAAAACGTGAAATGGGAAGCCATAATACATAAGCAAGTGAGAAGTAAAGTAAATAATAATCAAACAGAGCATTATGAGAAAACATCTCAAAAAAGAGATTTTTAATGTTTTTGAATTATTTTCCTACTTTTTGGGAGATGATCTTACTGTATAGCCCAAGATGGACTTAAATTTAAATCCTCCTGTCTCAGATTCCCAAATGCTGAATTTATGAGCTTCCACAGCAGCTCAAATCCTCTTACATTTTCTTCTACAGCCCCTTCTCTTCTGTGTCTCCTGTTTGACACAGCCTTTAGTGATGGTGTGAAAAGAGGAACAAAAATGTATGAGAGGTGCTGTGACTTGTGATGTAATGTCTTTACTTTTTTATGATATGATGACTCTATTTAAACCGTAATGAAGTTGCTTTTGAAATAGGAAGTCATCCATACCCCACACAAATTTTACCAACAAAAACTAGAAGAATTTATAATAACAATTTTAAATACATCACTGTATAATTTATGTATATTTTATTTCTTTATATATTAAGCTCTCGATTCACGTACCTACATGCACTTCCACTTTGCTTGAGTGTGTAATGGAAGGCAGACACAGTGGCAGAACTTGAATGTTCCAATTTATATCTTCACATTGATTCTAAAGTGCTTTTATGTAATACACATTTGAATGATTTCTAAATATAATTTTCATATCATTTATATGAAAAATAACTATACAACATGATTTTAATGTGGCCAAAAAGTATCTTACTTACAGCTGAGCTGAGTATATAATATGTCTAGAAATTGATTCAGGTTTGGAAATTATATCACAGAAGGTAAAAAATAATAATCATTTTTTGGTTTCCCACGGATTTTAAATTCCCTTTCAAAGACTCTTGTTCCACAAATCTTTAATACCTACAAAGAAAGTAGTTTTATTATATGTATATTACCATGAAGTATAGATAAAGAGGAGTGTAGAATTAATCGATGCCTTAATAATCTCTGCTAATAAATCAAGTACCTTCTTAAGGTATTTTTGTGTTTGTTTCTGTGTGTTCAAGTCCCTTATATAGTGCTTTCTCTTGGGTGAAAAGGGTTAACATATTTTATTTTGATTAGTACATGACCCTGGCTTGGGAAGTGGCCCAAGATTATGAGGATTTTAGGCAATATATGATGATCATCTCCAGCAGTGGGGTATAATGTAAATAAAGAGTTGAAGTCAATGGCTGAATCAATTTATAATTTTAGGTTTACCTATTTTCTACATTCCAACTTCACATGAAAGGATATCAACTATCTTTAATGCACATCCTTAACATTTATGGATTCCTTATTAAATCTGCTTTTAAAAGTTGAAAATTATCTTAAATCTAAAAATATGTGAATACCATTGGAATTCAGATTCAAGACAAGTTTCTTGACTTTGGCTCTCTAATACATCCATTAACCCAAATGAAATTGATCACTAAATTCCACTTATGTAGAATTTCAGAAGCCAACTATTGTGATAACTCCACATGAACTTTATTTGATAGAACACGTGCTTTGAAGAAATAAAGTCAGTATATCAGGAGGTTCAAGATAGGGCCATTAAGAGAGTGATCCCATGTTATAGCATTAACCACTGCATGGCACACAAATCTGATAGTCAGTCATAAATAGGATTATTAAAGTTTCTTCCTTAATTTTTATTTTTTGGCTTAATGGTAAGTTGTTCGTAACTCAGTTATGTATTCTGTTACTTGCCGTTATTGAAACTTCCTTTGCTTCTGGGACAGTTTTTGGGAGAACTGTTCTAATAGCCAATCCACTGTGCCAGTAAAGCCACCTTGAATCAAAAGATGGAGTTAGCAATTGTCTGACCACAATTATCGATAGAGTTCTTGGGGGCCTTAGGAAGTTTGTTAGAAGGACAGGAAGAGAGCAAAGAGGATTTCCGGGGTTGGAGGATCGAGAAAAATATGGACAGACAGTCAGCCAGTAGACTTTCTGCTTTTCTTGGATTTATCAAATTTTTATCTCAATTCCTTACTCCCGAGTTTTTATTATGCTGAAAAAATTTAAGTAATCATTTCATGTTGATTTCAGCTCAGGATTTTAGATCATACCCCGTGACAAAACTGCTTCCCTACTCCAAGTATGCTAGGTCCCTCCCTCTGCTGTTAACGGCAAGTGGGGCTTTTCCTATCACATACTGCAGCCCAGCTGCGTGGGTTTCTCCTAAAAACTTCCTAACATTATCTCTTCACACAGCTCACTGCCTGTCTGCATGGCTCATGAGAAACCACATTGGTCCCCAGCCCAAGTCCTCAATAACCACTCTTGGGACCTCTCGTTGAACACACTACATACATGCAGCTGCAGGTACCCTCAGCCAGGCCCCTGTAGCACAGTGGCAGCCCACTCTGACTGCACCACCTGCCACACTAGTGTGCTCTTCTACCTAAGCGTCCTGTCCCCCAAACAGCTCCACAGCTTCAGCTTGCTATCAACCCACATCCTCACCACCCGATCTCCTCCCTGCGCATCTGTGCTGTCGGTGTTAGCAGATGTGTTCAGACACTTGGGAATTTTTAAACTGGAGATTAGATTTTAAGAAAAAAAGAGAAAATATTTCCCATGTTAAGAATAGAAAATTTGGTGAGCTCCCATTAGAACAGGCATATTGCCTCAGTTGGTGGACCAACCCCTTACGCTCCTGACTTCCTTGCTAGTCTTCTCCCTCCTTCTGCCTTTCAACTGGACCTTGGGAGCTCAGTCCATTGCTCTAATGGTAGTTCACCAAATCCATCTGGACCAGGACTGAACGAGCATGTGATCAAACCGGACTCTTTGATTGTGACTGACAATGGGGGATGACTGAGAAGCCATTGATAAAGGCACTGAGACTTGTTTTTAGGGTATGTTCTGGCTTTGGGCGACCCTAGTCTTTATGGATGCAAAGCTTCCTATGCCTGGATGTAGGGGGGAAGGCCTTGGACTTTCCACAGGGCAGGAATCCCTGCTCTCTCTCAAGCAGGGAGGGGGTGGGAGGAGAGTGAATCGGGGAGCAGAAGGGAACTGGGAGGAAGGGGAGAAGTGCAAATTTTTGAATGGAAAAATAATAAAAAAAATAGAAAATTTTGCAATGCAGGGAGTTAGGACCATGTTCACTGCTACTATGACTGACTCACAAAAGGAAATATGAAGGGATAAATAGCTTGCTGGGATTGACATAATGTCAACCATAGTTATTAAGTTTGATAATTCACATTTTAGTCTTAAAAAACGGTTTGGAAAATGTGTCAAATAAGATAATTTGACTGATAATAAAACTTAGAAGGACTTATTATTGATAGGCTATATGAAAACTTAATACTGATAAGATTTGAGTCTTAGAAAGACCTACTTGAAAATAAGAAATATACTCATATACAAAAATAGGAATTTAGAGCGGAACCTACTGTACCATTGCATTATGAAACTGAAGAAGAGAAGCCCAACATTATTGCAAAAACACCTTATATAATCAAGTTACCATAAAAGAATGGCCACTAGATGATACATATCCCAAGGCCACGCAGAAGTTGCCTTGGATCCTGTAGAGGTGTTAGAATTGAAGAGATTTAAGGAGGCAGTCCTTTTATAAGGTATGTATTCACCATCTATGATGCAGATGTCAGATTGATGGAGAAATTGGAACACTATTATTCTATAAGATTAGAAGGAGTTAGATGCAGCAGTATTAGAAGCTGGTACTCACTTACAATCGAGATGATGGTGAAAAGAGAAAACTAGGGCCATAAAACAGTGAAATAGGGCTAGAGGCATTGAGAGTTCTCAAGATCAGTTATTTATTGAGGGTAAATATGCTGATTTACAGAGACAGTCTAGATTTGATAATGACACCTTGGTTCAATACCATATAGCAGCTTTTATTGCTTGGAACAGGGTTGAAGAATCACAAGGTGACAAGGTGACAAGGAAATAAAAAGTTCAAGAAAATTATCAGCTGAGGCTAGGAGAGAATTGACTCTGGTAGTAAAAAAGCTGCAGAACGGATATGTGGATCAGTTGGATTCACATCTTGATTGTATTCTCATCATACTACCTTCCATGCATTCTCCTATAGGAATTCTTATGCAGAGAGAAAATAATATTTTAGAATAGATATCTTTTCCACACAAACAGCATAAAAATTTAAAGACCAACATAGAAAAGCTTTCTGAATTGATTCTGAAAAAAAAAAATGAGACTTTGGCAATTAACAGAAATAGACTGAGCAGAAATTGTGCTACCATTAACTGTGCTGAAATTTTCTTATTATGGGGAAAAAAATAAACATTGACAAAGAGCTTGCAGTAATTTTTTGGGAGAGATAGCAACAAATATTCCAAAAGCAAGATAATTCAGTTTAAACAAGAACTAAATGGATCCTTCCTCACATTATAGAAAAAACACCAATATCTGTAGCCCTTACATTCTATACTGATGCAAAATGAATCAGAAAAGACAGGTTATAATTTAGTAAACTTAAGTAAAGTGGCTCAAAACACTTGTGTCTATATGCTATTCCCATGGCATTATAAAATTTCCCAGACCATCTTAGTATAGTTACTGACACTCAATATGGAGAAAAACTTGTTTACATATTGAAACTACTAAACTTATTCCAAATTATTCTAAATTAATCTTTTATTTATTTAAGTACAAGAAATAATTAGAAATAGAAATCAATTTTGTTATAACACATATCAAATTCCAAGGAGGTCGACTACACTTCTAGCAGAAGGTAGTGAAGAAATTAAACAGCTATTGGTAATAAATGTGCTTGAAGCCTCAGAATTTCCCAAAATTACCTTGTTAATAGTAAGGGTTTGAGGGGAAAATATTCTATCACTTAGCAACAAGCCAAGGAAATTACAAAGAAATGCCTTTCTTGTTCTTTGTATAAGCAAATTCCACTACTTGTGGGAAGTAATCCAAAGGATACTCAAAGAAGTGAAATTTGGCCAATTTTATTTTATTTTGAAGAGTTTACAAAATTTTTAAAGTATGTTCTCCATACCATAGATATACATTCAGTATTTCAATGGGCAACTGCTGATTCTGTAATCACACATTGATTAGTAGTTATAGCTATCATGGAAACACCTTTATAACTTAAAACTGACAATGCTTCAGCATTTGTCTCTAGTAAAATGAAATTATATTTTTTGCATATTACAGCATAAAGCATATTACAAGTATACCAAGCACTCTAGGACAAGCAGTTACAGAAAAATCTAATTGTACATTAAAAGATACACTTAATAAACAGAAAGAGGTAATAAAGACTCACAATAATCAATTATACAATGCTTTTTTAACTTAAATTTTTTTAAATGCTAATGAAAAAGGAATAACAGCTTTAGAGAGACATTTGATAGTAGAAAAAAAACCCACACTGAAGTAAATCAGCCTGTATACTTTAAGGATGTACAAACCTAAAAATGGAAATCAGGGTATGTGTTATGTTGGGGAAGAGGTTTTGCTCTTATTTTCACAGGAGAAGAAAATCTAATCTCTTGATTAGGAGAGGCAATAGTTTATCAAACAGCATGGTAATGCAACCAGCCAAAACCAGAAACTCTCCATGTTTAAAGTTGGTTAAGGTTTTGTTTCAGTCTTTCTGTGAGAATAAAAGCTACCAAGTAAGAAATCTAAAGACCACTGAATAAATGAAACATCTGAAGAAGGATGAATCACCCAGAGAAAATACCCCAAGTAAAACAATAAATTGTCCTTATGGCATAACGCAATTCCAACAGAATAAAATCTCATAAATCTTCTCAAATGTTTGTTTCTTCTGGTATCTACAAACAAATAAAACAAATTGTCTTTTTGTAGTTCTAATTTAATTAAAAAATACTACTGGTTTTAGAGTTGGAGCATGACATTCTCCTCAAAGTCCAAGCAAGGTTTTTTAAGGAAAATTTAAAATCTTTGTCTCATGTCAGAGGAGTCACCTGGTATGTGAAAGAAGAAAAGTCAAAAGTAGGGACTATTCTATTATCACTAATCTTATATTCTTTGGTTTTATTTTGACTCTTTAAAGCTTTTCTTAAAGTATAAATATATCTCAAATTTTGTAAAATTAACATATACATATATTAGTCTTCTATTATAATATTAATGGTTATATAGACTACTAACAGATTCTAGAAATAGGCTTCATTTAACTTCAAATATGATGTGGGATTTTCCTCTGTATTAAATATTATAACTATAATTCTTGCTTGATACCTGTTTTGTTATATGTAATTTTACTATGTTAAAGTTAAACCTTTCTTTTTATTTAAACAGAAAAGGGAAGGTGATGTGGGATTCTCCCTCTGTATGCTGTGAATATCATTGGTTTATAAAGGAATTTCTTGGACTTATAGCAGAGCTATAGAAAAATTGAGCTAGGTGGGGAAAACTAAACTGAATGCTGGGAGAAAGAAGGGCAGAGTAAGAGAGAAGCCATGTAGCCCCACCAGAGATAAACATGCTGAAACTTTACCCAGTAAACCATTGCCATGTGGTGATACAAAAATTGATGGAGATGGGTTAAATTAATATGTGGTACATGACAATTCTGTATTCTGTTAATTATGTTTTAAATAAATACTGATTTGCTAGTAGCCAGGGAGGAAGTATAGGTGGGACAACCAGATAGGAAGTAGAGGCAAGGCAATGAGAACAGGAGAAGGAAGCTCTCTCCTCATTCTTGTCCAGACACTGAAGAAGGAAGATGTGACCTGTCCCACTGAAAAAGATACCAAGTCATGCGGCTAACATAGATAAGAATAATGGGTTAATATAAGAGCTAATAAGAAGCCTGAGCTAATGGGCCAATCAATTTATATCTAATGTAGAATTCTGTGTGATTTTTCTTTGGGACATAATGACTGCAGGAAATGGGCAGGACAGGAATCCCAACAAGCAGGCCCTCATGTTACAGAATGGTGCCATTTCGTGTGGACACCTGTATCCACATGAAACTTGACAGAGCCTGGGAAGTAATTCTAGACAGAAAAAAGTAGAGCAACCATGGCTTCTTGGTAGAAGCAATTTTTCAGATCTATTCTGCTTGTTAGAGGCAAGCAAGCACTTTCATTTAAGAGAGACTTCCTCCGTCAGCTTTAGCTACAAAATGTTGCAGCTCTTGTAAGAGGTCCTGACACGAAACACTTAAATGGTGTTGATGAAAAGCTGATGACATGCTTTCTGGTGGTGGCAGGGACCTTGAAACATAGGAGGAAAAAAAAGCCATGCTGTTTTAAAATGCTGGCTTTCTGGGCTATCCTGCCAGGGCAAACTCTGACTCTTTCAGGCAGGTGGTCTGATTATGGAGCATTTGAGTGTGGTTTGTGAGTACACTGATGCAGCTTGCTTGTTGGCCAGCACCTTGAAATCCCATAAAGTTGTGGCAATAAACATGCCTCTGACTGTTTATTATATCAGCCATGAAGCTAGAATCTCAGAAAGCTAAGGAATAGACAGGATCTAGCCATCAAAACCTTGGCTTTAATCTTACCCATATTGCTTAGTAAATTAAAGACTCATATGGTCAGAAAAAGAGAGAGAGATACAATAAAAAGAGATTCAAAGATGAAGAAAACCTCTAAATGGTTTATAGTGTGTTAAAAATATATGCAGACTTGAAAAATAAGGTCAAAGTCCTTAAAATAAAAAAGAAAGAAAGAATAGTTGGGTGTGGTGCTACACACCTTTAATCCGAATATTTGGGAGACAGAAGTAGACTGACCTCTGTGAGTTCAAGGTGTGGTGACACACACCTTTAATCCAAGCACTGAGGAGGCAGAGGCAGGCAGATTTCTATGAGTTTAAGGACAGCCTGGTCTACAGAGGGAGTCTCAGGACAAAGAGACACAGAAACCCTGTCTCCAAAAGCCAAAAATTAAAAATAAAAGAAATAGAGTTTAAAATAAAGCCGCATATAGATTGAAAACACACATAGAATCTGGATACTATATGTTATTCTGCCCTCTTTGAATTGTTTGAATGCTGAGGAAGGAGCAATAGCAGCTAAGATACTTGTTTATAAACACTGCTAAATTAATCCAAAATAGGTATTTAAAAAAAAAAATTTGACCTCAAAATTGAAGTCAAAAGGTATGTTACTTTGGAGAAGAGATTTTGCTTTTGTTTCCACAGGAAATGAGAGGCTGTGAATTTATTCTGAGTTAAGAAAAATCAGGTTTGATCAAGGAAGACTGCCTGAGAAATCTCCATTAGAAATAGATGGTCTGCATATCAGAGTTCTACATCCAGAACAGATTCAAGACTTCCACCTGTGATGATCAAGCCTCACAGCATACTGCAGTCAGGACTTGATCATAATTCTAAATTTTCTTTAGGTTCCCATAAGATTATCAGCGCCCCCAACCAGCAGGAAGTAGCCTGCAATACTACATTCACTACATTCCCCCAAAATAGACCATGGATATATTCCTTTGTTTTAAAAAAAAAAGTGGGGGTGGGGGAATGATGCAGTACAATTCTGTATTCTATCAATTATGTTTTAAATAAATGTTGATTGGCCAGTAGCCAGGCAAGAAGTATAGGCAGGAAAACCAGACAGGAAGTAGACTTGGGGCAATAAGAACAGGAGAATTCTGGGAAGAAGGAAGCTCTCTCCCTAGTCCTGTTCAGATATGTAACTCTTAAATATATGTAAGAGTTAGTCAATAAGAAGCTAGAGATAATGGGCTAAGCAGTAATTAATTAATACAGTTTCCATGTGATGATTTTGAAGATGAGTGGCTGAGAACCAACAAGCAGACTCTTGCAACACCGTATGATATGAATATGTTTTATTACCATTGGCTAATAAAGAAGCTATTTCAGCCAATGGCTGAGCAGATTAAACCCAGACAAGAAATCAGAACAGAGATAGAGAAAGAGAGTAGGTGGAGTCAGAGAGATACCTAGTAGCTGCCAAAGGAGACAGATCCTAGCACCTTGCTTGGTTATCCACAGGTTTATGGAGATAAATATTAATAGTAATGGGTTAAGATTAATTTAAGATATAAGAGCTAAACTGGGGAAAGGTGGTGCATATCTTCAGTTTCAGCACTTGGGAGCCAGAGGCAGGCAGATCTCTGAGTTTGAGGCCAGCATAGTCTACAAGACAGTACAGGCACCAAAGCAACAGAGAAACCCTGTCTCAAAAACAAAACAAAGCGAAAAAGATATCATAGCTAGTGAGAAATACACCTAAGCTATTGGCCAAACAGTGTTGTAATTATTATAGTTTCTTTATGATTATTTGTGTCTGTGAGACCAGGAAATGAACAAGCAAACTCCTGTTACAGATGGCACACAAAGTGGAGCAACTACATTCACATAAAAAATGATAGAGCTGAGGAAGGAATTCTAGACACAAAAGAACAAAGTTAAGCACAGCTTCTTGGTAGCAGCATTTTCTCAGGTGTGCTCTGTTTACTGGGCCCAAGCAGAGATGTAGCTCCTTTAAGAAGGTTTCCTGGTTCACACTGGCTGCACAAATAGCTCTGGTTCTTTTAGGACATCCAGCTATGGAGCACTTAAGTGGGGTCTGTGAGCAGAGTACTATAAGTTGCTTAATGGCATATAGAACCACTACATTCCTGGAGCTGGGGCAGTGAACATGACTTGCAGAGGTGGTGAATGTACTTCTGCCATATTCAAAGACCAAGAGAGGCAGAGATGGCATCCAGGGCTGCCACAACAAAACTGCCTACCATTTTTAAATGCTTCCTGTCAGAAAAAGATTTCAGATACACAATAGGGCATTTTCAGACCTAAAGGACCTATACATGAGACGTAATGTGTCTTAAAAAATGTGTGTAGGCTTGGGAGAGAGAGGAAATATATTATAGAAATTTATAAAACTGCTTTAAAAAATAAAACAAAATAAAATCTTTAAAAAATATTTTAAACATTTTTTAAAATATTTTAAAAAATAAAATAAAGTCTTTAAAGAGACAGTAAAAGAAATATAAAAGAGTACAGGCAGTCATATTTAGAGGAGTAAAGAAAATAAGCCAAGTAAAGGTGGAATATATACAGAGAGTCTGGATTATGTATATTGTTGTTTTTTCTTTGATTTATTTTACTGTAGAGAGACATTTGAATCTCAGATCTGCTAAGTTAAATCAGTATAAAGGTGTGTTGACTTCAAAGTTTGGGTCTAAGACATGTTTCTTTGGAAAAGAAGTTCTGTTTTGTTTCCACAGAATATGAGAACCTGTGGATTCCTTCAATGCTACTGTAATTTGATGAAAGAAGACCACCTGAAAGATCTCTGTGAACCCTAAAAATACTTTGCCCAGAAAGAAGCAGGATGCAGTTTGAAGAAAACTAAATCCAAATTCCCAAAATTATTGTTTATAAATGTTTGTTTTCATTTAAAGGGGGTTGATTATAAGTGATTAATTGTCACAGTCAATTTCTAAGATAAAATAAGGAAGATATAATATAGAGATGAATACTTTGCTTTGGTATGGAACTTGGTCTATTGATACAAATTTAAGGTCAATTTTGTTAAACATATTTCTGTTCTTGTTTAAGGTATTATGTTTAGACAACTTATTAAAATGTAACGTGTAATTAAAATTGCAGATTAATAGGTAATAATTTATAATAGTCAAACTCGTAGTTATGATAGGTTTTCTAGATGTACAGAGGTATAATTCAGATGGATACATATTCTTCAAATCTTTCAAAGACCTACAGAACATAGCATTTAAAAGGTTTTAAGAACTTAGACTTTTCTTGGCAGTGAGATATGTCTCCTTCTGGCAGCACCAATAAACTTTAAAAGGATTATTGGACATTGAAGAGATTTTTTGTAAAGTTTCTTAATCATTTGTACAAGAAACTGTTCTTGCCTGGATTGTTTAATGGTATGCTGTTTGAACTGGACATGCAAAAACCCACAGAAAAGTAACTGCTGGATTTGCCTAAAGAAGGTAAGACAATCTTTCATGGTTCCTGTTTTACAGAAGGAGCTGTCAGACATTCTGCAGGATATAGAAGAAAGTGACTGACAGACTACCAAGATAGGCAAAACAGCATTTTATATTTCCTGCTTCATGGAAAAGTCTGCCAGATACTATGGACATGTAGGGTGAAGATGGATGCCACAACATTACTGACAAATTTTGAGTGACTGTCCTTCAAATTTCCTGCTTCACAGAAAAGTTTGTCAGATAATCTAGGCATGTAGGCTGAAGATAGACACCCCAATATTGGAGAGGAACCTTGATGTTACTCTCCAGGCAGTCAGACGTCTCTGTCATTTCTTAGTTTTGGAAGTCATTTATTCAGCAATTCCTACTTACTCAGGTACTAATATATCTTTCTTGAGTCCTTGATGGGATTGAAGATTACATATTTATAGTTACAGTTTTCCTTAGCTATGATAGAAAGTACATTAGGTCAAATCTTTGGACTCACCAACATAACATACATAATATAGTATTTTCTTTGAATTTGCCAAATAGCAATGAATTGGACATTGGGAATGTTTTTCTTAATTGATAATTATTTTCATTATATATAAGTTTACATTGCTATAGTTAAAACCTTTCCTTTTTATTTAGACAAAAAGAGGGAAATGTTATAGGAGAATAGTTCATATAGCCAATCCACTGTGCCAAAAATATCATCTTAAATCAAAAAATTGAGTCAGGGATTGGCTGGTTGGGACTAACCATAGAGTTTGTGGAGGACTTAGAAGGATTTCTAAAAGAATAGGAGGAGATTAGAGTTTTCATGTGGAATTTCTTGGGAAAAAATGTGGAGAGAGGGTCAGTCAATTGACTTTCCACTTTCCTTGGATTTATCAGATCTTTATCTCAATTCCTGATTCCAGAGTTTTTATTATAATAGAACAATTTAGGTAAACATTTCATGAGGCTATAATCTGTTAATTTCTAGTTGATCTGACCCTAAACTCAAGCTAACTCACAGATACTGTGTACCCTAAAACCTAGCTATTGGTTTCATAAACAAAGTCATTCCTATCAGTGTAGTCTTGAAACTTGGCAATCCAGCACAACCAGGGGAAAGTCTAAAATACAATGTAGTGTTCATGAGTCAATCTCACAGGTTCTCTCTCCATTGTCATTATATTTTAATGAGTCTTTGCATAGTAAGATACTTTTGTCATATCATGTTTTGTCTTTTTGTCTTCTTGGCATCTCACCAAATTGTCACACTAGTACTTCACTTCTTTTTTGTCCAGGACTTGAATGTAGAATGGAAATCTTGGTAGAAATAAATTGAATACTGGTCACAAATGAGTCACAAACATGTTCCCATATATAGCCAAGTTTCCTTTGAGAGTATCCCCCTGCACAGGTGCTATGTTCTTCTTTAATAAGAAAGAGAACTATAAAATGGACAGCACTTTATAAAAACGTAACAAGATATTTCAACACCCATCAGAACTGGGGTAGAATACATGCCTCCCCTCATAGTGTAATTAGATCAAGAACAAAGTAGAGAATAATCACGTAGTAACTTCCCTTTAATGGTGGGGTTAACTGTGATTAAGCTCCCTTTGCTTTATCATCAAGTTCAGGTATGCCTTCTAACTTTGTTGATTAAATACAGAGTTAGGCCATCGCCTAACTCATGTGACAATCTGAGAGATCCAAAAGCCAATGCAGGATATTATAGAAGTATAAAATACTAATAATTACCAACTATAATTCTGCTTATCCATTAGTTAACTTCAGAAGTTACATTATTTACTTGAAAACGAGATAACATCTAATCTATAATGTACATAATGAGAGTACCTATGAATGTGTCAAAAGTTCAAGCACAGCAGGCAATAAGAGTGGACCTTTGTTATAACATTAAGCAGCTAGAGTGAGAAATATGCTTGACTTAATGCATAGTAGATAGAACAAAATAATACTGCTTAATATTAACTATTGATACTGTGCAAAGGAAATGTTAAATACAGTATAAAGCCACACCTCTTGAAAACTCTAAATTTTGTAATATTTCTAATGTAATATTCAAGTTTTAGACAATTATTTTGATCTGAAATGTGACAGAATAAAAATATGGTCATTTGAACCAGAATTGGTGAATGACCCTCCTGCAGGCAGTCTGCACCTTTGCCTGGAGTCTGTATCATCCCCCAGGATTCTTTCCCAGGCTCACATTGTTCTAGTTCTTTGCCTGCCCATCTGCTGGACCCTGACCCCTACTCCAGCAGACTCCTACCACTCGGGAGCTGGGTACACATGTCATACATAACTGGTGAGTAAATCACCTGCCAGCGGAACTGCACACTTCCCATGAATCTACTCTCCAGGTCCCTTCCCCAGGTCCAAGTCATCACAGCTCCTCACTGACCCCAGTGCTGTTCCCCATTGTTCAACTCAAATGGTCTTTCACTACTCAGGAGCAGGCCATACTTGTCAGAACTGGTGAGTGATACAACTGAAGGTGGGACTGTCACATTCTCTATATTCTGAATCCCAAGACCCTTCCCACAGGTCATGACATCTCAGCTCATCACCTGCGCCACTGCTGGAGCATGCCCTCAACCCCAGTGTATTTCTGCAACTCAGACACAAGCCACTTCATCAGAATAGGCACAAGCTACCCACCCTGGCTTGAACAGACTTCAGCAGCTCCGATGTAAGGACATCAATCAAAATAACAGGTCCAGGCCACAACAATCATAAGAACAAAAACCCCATTTCTCCATAGCCCAAGCTAATTACCAGAAGGCTAATTCCCAGCTTGGACAGAGATTCTCTACTAGACCAGAGGTCATACCAGTCTCCAGAAACCCAAGCCAAAAGACTAGAAAATCAAAGGAGAAACAGAATCCAAGGAACAGGACTCCCATCCAACAAAGAAGAGCTCAAAAATTAAGGACTAGAACTAATCATCCCAAACCCACACACCTAATGTCAGTGTAAAAATACAGTCAGAGCAATGTGGTACCACCAGAGCTCAGCTATGCAATGACAGCAAGATCTGAATATTCAAATACAGCCAAAGCACAAGAAATTAATTTTAAAAACAACTTTAAGAAGATGATAGAGGTCCTGAAAGAGGGAATGAGAAGTTCACTTAAAGAGGTTGAGGAAAAGACAACAAAAAATTTTTGAAGAAATCAAAAAAATTCTTAAAACATACGAAGAAAGCAAAGAAAGATCATACAAACTAGTCAGTGAAACTGTTTATGACATGAAAATATAAGGAAGAGTAATAAAGAAAACAAAAACTAAGGGAATTCAGGAAATGGACAATTGAAGTAAGCAAACAGGAACTGCAGATACAAGTATTGTCAACAAAACACAAGAGATGGAAAAGAAAATGCCAGGCATTGAAGACATGATAGAAGAAATAGATACATTTGCTCAAAGAAAATCTTAAATCTTAAAAACTCATAAAACAAAACTTCAAAGAAATCTGAAACACTATGAAAAGACCAAACCTAAGAATAAAAGAAATAGTAGAAGAAAAATCTAGCTCAATAACCTCTAAAACAAACTTAAAAATAATACAAGAAAATTGCTCAACACTTAAAGAAAAACATGCCTATAAAGGTACAATAAGCTTCCAGAACACCAAATGGATTGGATTAGAAAAGTAAGTCACCACATCACTTATATACATAATATAAAAACACTAAATATACAAAACAAAGAAAGAATATTAAGAGTTGCAAAGGTAAAAGGCTAAGTAATATATTAAGGCAGAATAAAAATTAAACATGATTTCTCAAAGGAGAAATTTTAAAATCCAGAAGGGCCTGAATAGATGTCTTGCAGACTCTACAAGCCCACAAATGCTTTTCCAAACTAATAGAACCAGAAAAACTTTCAAAATCATTATAGAAAAATAAAATATTTCAAGAGAAAGTCAAATTTATCTTATATCTATCCACAAATCCACTCCTACAGAAGTTTCTAGAAGGAAAACTTCAATACAAGAAAATTAACTATATCCACAAAACCCAGGCAATAATAATCTCGCTGCAGCAAAACCCAAAGAAGACACACACACACACACACACACACACACACACACACACGCACACTACCACTATCACCAAAAACAAGGTAATAACAAGAATTAGCATTTATTAGACATAGATATCTCTTAGTATCAATGGACTCAGTTGTTGTAAGGAGCCCACTTGTTGGTTCCCGTCTACTCGAAAGCTTGAACCTGAAATAACCACACAGAAACTGTGTTAATTATTTTACTGTTTGGCCCATTAGCTCTAACTTCTTATTGGCTAACTCTTACTTCTTAATTTAACCCACTTCCATTAATCTGTGTATTACCAAGTGGCAGTGGCTTACCAGGTCAAGTTCTGCTGTCTCTCTCCAGCGGGGATACATGGCTTTCTCTGACTCCTCCTTCTGTCTCCCAGCACTCAGCTTAGTTTTCCCTGCCTACATCTATTTCCTGTGCTGGCCCAAGGCAGTTTCTTTATTTACCAATGGTATTCACAGCATATAGAGGGGAATCCCCTAACACTCAATTTGCCAAGAAAAAGACACAGACTAATGTTTGACTGTGGGTCTACATGCTTAGATATACCACAACTTCATATGCCATGTTTTGTTGATATTTATGGAATATCTGCCCTTTCCAAAAACAGAAATGGCAGAGGAGTAGATTGGGGGGGGTAGTAGAAAAAGAACAGGGTGGAGGGAAGGGACTGGGAGGAAGGATGGAGGGGAAACTGTGGCCAGGATGTAAAATTATACAAATTACAAAAAGAAGGAAACATACCTCAATATCAAAGCTCTACATTATCTAATTCCCTAAAAAAAATGTTTGGAGGAAGGACTAATAGACCTAACAAGTTAGCTGATGTAGGTATTCTAATATCTAATAGATTTCAAACCAAAATTAATTAAAAGAGATACAGAAGAACATTTTATACTTATTTAAAAAAATCCATCAGGATAACATCTCAATTCTGAATATCTATGCCCCCAATGCAAGGGCTGGCCTTTGTCTTCCACATAAATGGTACAGATTTTATTTTGTATGTGACTATAGAGGTGTAGAGACTGGAGGGCAACTAAAAAATGCCAGCCAATAGATAAGGTTTTATTTATTTGTTTTTAAATTACTATTTACTAGGCAATTTTAGGAACATGGACTTTATTTAACCATTAAAAACACCTGGATCCTGCCAGGTGGTGGTGGTACATGCCTTTAATCCCAGCACTTGGGAAGCAGAGGCAGAGAGATCTCGATGAGTTCCAGGACAGGCTGCAAAACTACAGATAAAACCCTGTCTGGAGAAAAAAATACCTGGATTTACATAGTAAAGAGAAAAAGACAAATTTTCTGAATAAATTGGGAGCATGTGGGTCATGGGAAAGAGTAGAATGGGAAGGGGAGGTAAGGAGGGAGGAGAGTGGAGAAAAAATGTATAGCTCCATAAAAACAATAAAACCACCAAGCCAAATAATAAAACTCTCTGACTTTTCATGGTACATGTGATTATTTCCCCCCAACTTCTGCTATTCATACTAGTACCTGACTGGTCACAACCTGCACCTTGCTATGAGGAGGCATCAGACAACTGGAAGACTTCATCCTGTTCTGGTGGTGCCCCAAAGGCCATGTTGTACCTACCATATACATTTGCTTTTCCTTTTCAGAAATAATGTGATTATGTGTCTGCATGGCTTTATGCATGTGAGTTCAGCGTCCATAGCCCACATAAGAGGGTACCATAGCCCCCTGGAGCTGCATTTAACAAGTGCTTTTGTGATCTGCCCCAAGTGGGTGCTGAGAACCAAATCCAGTAGTCATTAACTGTTGTGCTGTCTCTCCTGCCCTTTGGGATTTTTTTTATTTGTTTTTTTCAGTCTTACCATGCAACCCAGACGGACCGTGAACTCTTGTTTTGTTGGTCTCCTTTGTTTGTTTGGTACTAAGGATTAAACCTAGGTTCTTATACCCCTGGATAAGTTCTGCCAGTGATTTATAGCACCATTCATCAGATTGTCATTGAACTTGTAGTAATCCTCCTGTCTTGACTTTTGAGTATTGGAAATAAAGATATGTACTTCTATCTGGTCCCAGTTTCCAAGTTGTCTATGTGTATGCACGTGTGTGTGTGTGTGTGTGTGTGTGTGTGTGTGTGTGTGTGTATGTTAGAACCCAAAACTCTAACTTATGAAACATTGTTGTTCAATGTAGTCACTGCACTCTGACAGCATACCAGAATTTCTTACTATAATTTGATGGCCACTGTTATTGCCACAGCCTCCTCAGCCTCTACTGAACATCATTGCAAAATCAACTCTTCATGTTTTTTCTTATTTTTTTCATTTGAGACAAGGACTTATACTCAATCCATGATGACCTGGTTATTTGTTATGTAACCTGGCTACCTCAAACTCCTGCATCATTGGTCCAAAGACTGGAAATGCAGGTGTGAGCTGACAGATAATATCAGCCTTTATATCCACATATGCATGGAACTGTGGGCAAATTTGAATGGTAGAAGAGAACCAACTCAAGCACCCACATTTGTAAAAGAAATACTACTAATGCTTAAATCATACATCAAAACTAACACATTAAAAGTGGGACTTTGACACCCCATTCTTGCCAATGGACAGGTCATCCAAACAAAAATTAAACAGAGAAATAATTAAGCTAACAGATGTTATGACTGAAATGGACCTAAGAGATGTCTACAGATCATTTCACCCAAGCACAATTAATATAACTTTTTCTCATCATCTCATGAAACACTCTCCAAAATTGACATTATACTCAGTCACAAAGCAAGTCTCACCAGATACATGAAAACTGGGAACTGAACAACTATCTACTAAATGGCCAATGGGTTTGGGAACAAGTAAAAGCAATCAAAGACTTGCTAGAATTCAATGAAAATGAATGTACAATATATTCGAACTTATGGGACACTACAAAAGTTGTGATAAGAGGAAAGTACTTTGCACTATGTGCCTGTATGAAGAAATTAGAGAATTCTCATGCTAGAGACTTAACAGCACATTTGAAAGGTCAAGAAGAAAAGAATCATAACATATCCAAGAGGAGCAGAAGGCAGGAAGTGATCAAACTCAGAACCGAAATCAATAAAACAGAACAAAGAGAACAATAAAGAGAAACACTGAAACAAAGAGTTGTTTCTTTGAGAAAATCAACAAGATAGACAGACCCATATCCAAATTAAAATTCATAGAGAATATATATAAATCAACAAAATTAGAAATGAAAAGGTGAGCATAACAAGATATACTAAGGAAATTTGAGAAA
Organism: Myodes glareolus; assembly: GCF_982192425.1. Taxonomy (NCBI): domain Eukaryota; kingdom Metazoa; phylum Chordata; class Mammalia; order Rodentia; family Cricetidae; genus Myodes; species Myodes glareolus. The sequence continues at coordinate 82,829,232 of NC_142035.1, forward strand.
TCGTTAGGCCTTACTTTAAAAATGTACTCTATAAAATTGGAAAATCTAAAGGAAAATGACAGTTTTCTTGATAGAAACAACTTGCCAAAGTTAACTCAAGATCAGATAAGCAATATAAAGAGCCTTAAAAACCACAAGAACAAAGAAGCAGTCAGTAGTCTCCCAACCAAAAAAAAAAAAAAAAAAGCCAGGACTGGATAGTTTTGGTACATAATTCTACAGAATTTCAAATAAGAGCTAGTACCAATATTGTTATGGTATATTTGTACACTGTGTGAAGATATATTGATGTGATTTGCCTAAATAAAGTGGTGGATTGTCCATCATTAGGTAGGAGGCATAGGTGTGACTTCCAGGAATAGAGAGGATTCTGGGAAGAAGATCAGAGTCATCAGCCAGACTGAGAGGAAACTAGAGGTGAAAGGTGAGAGTTGCATCACATGGTAAAACATAGATTAATAAAAATATAGGTTAATTTCAACTATAATAGCTAATAGTACAAGCCTAAGCTAAGGCTGGGCTTCCATAATTAATAATAAGTCTCTATTTCACTATTTGTGAACTAGCAGCCCAAGGGGAAGTCAGATTATACATTATTCTTCAAATTATTCTGATTACAGAACACTCCTCAAATTATTCCACAAATAGAAACAGAAAAAAAACTCATAAATTCAACTTTTGAGGTCATGTTTACCCTGATAACCAAAGCACACAAAGATTCAACAAATGGAATTACAGACCATTTTTTTCTCATAAACACTGATGCAAAAATACTCAATACAATAATTTCAACAGAAGAATCTCTGTTTTTCGAGAACCACTTACAGAAATGTTCAACACTCTTAACCATAAAAGAAATGCAACCAAAAAGACTCTGATATTCCACCTTATAACTCTCAGAATGGCTAAGGTCAAAACACAAGTGATGGCTTGTAGGTACCAAGGTCTTTTTCCCTTCTTCCTGGCAATTAGCAGGGCCTTGCGACCTAAGGCTCCCTGGAGATTCTGCACTAGCACTGGCTTGAGGGGATAGCTTAGGAAGAATTTGACTCTCTTTGTTATGGTGATTCCACCTGTATTCAAGGTTCTAGCAGTGGGCTCCACACACCTGGCCCCTCCCAGCTAATTCTGCCTGAGGCGCCGGGGCCTTTAATCTCCTTCTCCTGCTCCTGATGGGAGGAGGCCTTGCCCTTTTGATCCTCCTTGCCCACTGGTATAAATACCCGACTTGAGTTTAATAAAGTGGCCATTTACTCTTGGTAAGTGAGCAGGTCTCTTTTGTGTGTGTCTGTTCAAACCCTCAGGACAGTCGTCCATTCTCGTGGGCCCGAGTTTGGGAAGGCGCGCGCCTGGATCGGGTGTGGGTATCCACAGAAGAGGCGGGGTCCTACAATGGCTTATGCTGGAAAGGATATTAAGCAAGGGGAAAATTTGTACACTGCACTGTTGGTAGGAATTCAAACTTGTACAGCCACTTTGAACATCAATATAATGGCTTTCAGAAAATTGGAACTCTGTCTACCTGATGACCCAGCTATACCACTCTTAGGCATATAAATAAAAGGACGCTTCACCATACAACAAGAACACTTGCACAACTATGTTCATAGCAATTTTATTCATAATAACCAAAAACTGGAAATCAACTATATGTTCCTCCATGGAAGAATGGATAAACAAAATGTACATTTATACAGTAGAGTATTATTCATCTGTTAAAAATAATGACAATATGGTATATGCCAGCAAATGTCTGGAACTAGAAAAAAAATCATCTTGAGTGAGGTAATTCAGATCCACAAATACAAACATGGTATGTACTTACTTAGAAGTAAATATTAGTCGTAAAGTAAAGCAACACTCTGCTATGACCCAGAGCAGCTAAGTAACAGGAAGGTTCATGTTGGGGGTAGGTGCCTGATTCTCACTGTGAAGGGGAAATAGAAAGGATATTGCTATTGGATGTTGGAGAACACCTGGAAGGGGGAAGAAGGATGGTAACAGGGGCATCAGATTAGGGGATGGTAGGGGCTCTCCCAGTACTGGGAAAAACAACTGTATTCTCTTAAATGAATAGAAATTTAGAGCAATGGAATCTCTTGGGAATCTATGAGGATGACCATAGCTAGCAATAGAAAGTACAGAGTCTGAACTGGCCATCTCCTTGATGAGACAAGACTTCCAATGACAGGGACTTGGACAACAGCATAGTCACAAAGGCTTTGACCTACAATTTGTTCTACCTACAAGATATACTGGGATAAAGATGGTGCTGAATATATGGGAGTCACCAACTAATGACTGACACAGCTGGAGACCTATACCCCTTCAGGGAACTCCACCACCCAGGACCAGTGATGTAGGAGGGTCATCTGTTTATATGTTACTTTCATTGGTTAACAAAGAAACTGCCTTGGTTTTTTGATAGGGCAGAATTTAGATAGGTATAGTAGACCGAACAGAATGCTTGAAAGAGGCAATGAGGCAGACGTCATGATTCCCTTTCTCGAGAAGGATGCTGGCTAGACTCATACCAGTAAACCATGACCTCGTGGTGACATACAGATTATTAGAAATGGGTTAGTCAAGTGTGAGAGTTAGCCAATAAGAGGTTAGAACTAATGGGTCAGGCAGTGTTTAAATGAACTCAATTTCCAAGTAATTATTTCAAGTAAAGCTAGTCAGGATTCAGGCGGCAGGAAGCAGCCTGCTGCTCCTATCACTACAATTGGCGCCTCAACGTGGTAAACTAGATCCATGTAAAACCTGAGAGAGCTTAATTTTTAACACACACACACACACAACAGTCTAACGCATCTTTTTGCCATTTGTTGGTGGCCTGCCACAGAGAAATTTCCCTGTCTCAGCAGCCACAACAGGGGAAAAAGCTGTGCAGTTTTAATCAAGGCTTCCTGGGCTGTGCCACCATTGCGGTCTCTGTCTGGCTCCTGCGGGAGCCAGAGATTTTGAATGGAGCATTTGGAGTAAAGTGCTATGATTTGCTTGATGGCAACTAGACTTGCTTTGTGCCTAAAAGGGGGTCATTGCATGTTGCGACTCAGAGGCACAAGCAGCTCCGCCATGCTAGTGGTGCAATGTGCAAGGCTCAGAGGCACAAACAGCTCTGCCATGTTTGACTGAGTGGGGCAAGTCTACAGTACCTGTTTTTGACCTAGGAATGTCACAGCTTAGATTCTTAAGCACTTAGCAATTTATAAGTGCAAAGCAAAAAATGTTCCTGGACAGGGAAAAATTATATATTCACAATAGGACAGATTCAGACATAAAAGACTTCTAAATGGGTCACAGTGTTGGATGAGTGTACGTAGACTTGGGAGAGAGAAAAAAAGGAAGTTAATGCCTTAAAAAAGGGGAGGTAAAGTCTTTAAAGAGATGGAGTACAGATAGTTATAGATTAAAAGAAAGAAATAAAAATAAGCCACATAGAAATGGAAAATTCAGAGTTTGGATTATGACCATTGTGTTTTCTTTAAAATTTTTGACTGTGAAGGAGCTAAGTACAGAGAGACATTTAATTATATGGGCTGCCAAGCTAAACCAAAATGGATATCATAAGGGTATAATGACTTCAGAATTTGGGTCTAAGAATATGATGCTTTGGAATGGAGGTTCTTCTTTTGTTTTCACAGAGGATAAGACCCTGTGGAAGGTTTATATCCCAATATGGTATGATAGACCATGCCCTTCAGAAAGGTTGCTGTGAACACCCTCAAAAAATTACTTCATTCTACTACCGAGTGGGATGAACCTGGCACACAGGACACACCATAAAAGGCCTGATTAACAGCACCTCTATACAGCAGGAAGAAGTTTGGAGAGAAATAACTATGTCCATATTCCCAAATATTGTTTATAAATGTTCTTTTACATTTAAAGGGGGATATGATATAGATATGAATAATTTGCATTGGTATTGATTTTAAGGACAATTTTGTTATATATATATATATATGATCTTGATTTAGGTATTGTGATTGTGTAGTTCATTTTAAAAATGTAATGTATAATTAGGAGATATAGGTTGTTAATGGATAATCATCAATAATGATTGTAGTCTTGTTAGTTAGATTTTCTAGTGATATCGTGATATATTTCAGTTAGATAGGCATTCAAATTTTTCAAAGACTACAGAATATGGCATTTTAAATGTTTTAAAATGGGCTTTTCATGACAATGAGACATGTCTGCTCCTGGCAGCACCAGTTACTTCAAGAGGAAGAGGAGCATCGAAGAGGCTACTTATGAAGTTTGTTAGCCATTTGGGCAAGAAACTGCTCTTGCCTGGACTGTTGTATAATCTGGACACAAAGAACCCACAGAGAGAAGACTGCTGAACTTGCCTAAAGGTGAGATGGTCTTTCGGGATTCCTGATTCATGAAAGAGTCTGCGAGACATTCTGCAGGACACAGCAGATAGTGACTGAACTGCCTTTGAAATTTCCTGCTTCATGGAAAAGTCTGCTGAATACTTTGGACCTGAAGGCTGAAGATGGATGCCCGAATGGTACAGAGGAACTTTGGGTGACTGTACAGGCAGCAAGATGTCTCTGTCATTTCTAGAGTTTTGGAAGTTGCTTACTTCTTGTTTACTTAGGTAGTATTATATCCTTCTGGAGTCTTTGATGGAGTTGAAGAATAAATAGTTATAGTTTTCCTTAGTTATGATAAAGACAAAATAGATATAAATATTTTAACTATAATTCTTGCTTAATAACTGTTTTGTTATATGTATTTTTACTATGTTAAAGTGAAAGCCTTTCTTTTTTGTTTAAACAGAAAAAGGGAAAATGATATAGGGAGGTCATCTGTCTATGTGTTACTTTCATTGGTTAATAAAGAAACTGCCTTGGCCTTTGATAGAACAGCAGCTTAGAAAGGTGGAGTAGACATAACAGGATGCTGGGAGAAAGAAGCAGAGTCAGGTAGACGCCATGAAGTTCTGGCCCAAGATGGATATAGGTTAGAATCTTCCTGGTAAGCCACCACCTCATGGTGATACACACATTAATAGAAATGGGTTAATCAAGATGTGAGAGTTAGCCAGTAAGAGGCTAGAACTAATGGGCCAGGTAGTGTTTAAATGAATATAATTTGTGTGTTGTTATTTTGGATGAAAAGCTGGCTATGCAGAAGCCAGGCAGGGTAAAAAGCAGGCCAGCTTGCCCCTCAGCGTAGGGTATACAGAAACATGAACTGTCAAAAGAAAGCCAATGAAATGATTCCTAATGATAGTCCGTATACTCATGTAATTGGTGTCTAGCCCAATTTTCACCAGTCAGACTTCACCCTGAAAATGATGGAAAGAGATGCAGAGATCAACAGTCAAGCATTAGACAGAACTCAAGGAATCCTGCAGAAGAGGGGGAGGAAGGGCTGTAGAAACCAATGGGATCAAGGGCACCCCAGGAAAACTCACATAGCCAACTAATCTGGGTTCATAGAACCTCACAGAGACGGATCCAACAACAACGGAACCTGTTTGGGACTTACCTATGCCCTCTGCATATACTTTACAAATATTTGACTTGGTCTTCATGTGGAACTCCTAACAGGGAGAACAGGGAAAGTTTCTGACACTGTTCCCTGATTTGGTACCCTTTTCTCCTACCAGATGTCCTCATGCAGCCTTAATAGAAGATGAGGTGCTTAGTCTCACTTTGACTTGTTAACCTAGGAAGGCTAATATTCATGGGATGCCCACTTATATCTGAAGAGAAATAGTGGAGAAAGAGTTGAGGGGGTGTGAGGGAGAAGGGAGGTGGAGTAGGGACTGCAAAGATGGGAGGGAGGGGAAATAGATTGAGATACAAAAACAAAAAGAAACTTTCACCAGCCTTTAGACATCTATTTTCTATTTTTTGTCTTCAAAGCTAAAACATAAAACACATAGATTTCTATGAAGATGAACTATCTTCAGGTTTTTTTTTAATAAAACCTTCTTTTGGCAACTGTATTCAACACCAGTTTCTCACTTTGTTGACTGCCTGTGGTGTTAATTGTACAGAATGTGCTAGCACAATAAATTTATCTCTTCATCATAGTTTCTTCCCTGGTCTCATGGGCATGCGCCTTTAATAACACATCTGTTAAATCCCTTGTAGTCACGGATTATGCCTTTCAGGTTCCTCCAGATCTCCCATAACACATAACTAGCATATTTTGGAAGCATTCTGTTACATTAAACCTTAATTCCTTCTCATATCACATATGTTTCATAAAACTGGCACAACCTCAGTTGAATTATAATTAGGTCTTTAATAATATAATTTCTTGAACAGTTAAGGTACTTTAGTAATGTTCTGATACTTCAGACTAATCATTATTTTGTATTTGTTTCAAAATTCTAGTTAATAGTGCTTTTTTCTTTAAAAAAATAGTCTGACTCTTTTCTATCTGGGAGTTATTAAGTTTATGGTCAGTTTTGAGATCTGGGTTTTTGTTTAATATCAAAATTTTTTATAAGAGTATTACATTATTTTTGCAATATTAGAGAAGCATTTTTGAAATTAAGACAGAGAGAACTTTACTAAACAGGACTACAATCAGTAATCATGAGTATAATGCAAAACATTTCAAATATGCAGGCTCTACTTTAGAAATAGCCATCTACTCAATGTTTAGACCTTAGTTTGCTTTTATAATCCAGTCTGTGTGAAAAAATGTGTTTGCTAGCTGAGTGGGTTTTCTCTTTGTCGGCTGGAATTCCAGTAAAGTTTGTGGTGTGCTTTCTTTTTTAAGAAAGATTATTCACTTAGGTCTGTGTTAGAATCACTTCTGTAGCACTTTGTATATTCTCACAGGCATTTGTGGTGATATCTAGGAGCAAAACTTCTAAAGTCAGAGAAATCAAAATTAAAAGTTCTCTGCTCTATTTTTAAATCTTGAAGAAACCCAAGATTTTTACCAAGAAAATACTTCAACTCATATCAGTGATTGATTTTAACTCTAAAAAATACTTTTGTCCTAGAGTAAGATAGTGAGAGAGCGGAGGTTTGCTCCAATGACTACAAAACAAAAGGATGACCAGTTTGATCATAGCCCACCGAAAAGGACAGCATGTCTGGAAGATACTGTACTGGCCCTCTTTCCCTCACATCCCAGTTCATGAAAAAAATAAAAGGTCAAAGTGGATGTTTCTTTCCAGAACCCTAGTTTCTTCTTACCAAACATGGATAAAAATCTCTGGCACCCCTTAATAATCTGCCTCAATACCACCTACACCTTCTTTGAATTTCTTCATGAGGCTCCTCAAAGAATTTGAAATGCCAAAGACAGAATACACCATGAATGTGTAAAACCATAAGCTTGACAGGTAACCAAGAATTGACTGTATTTCTGGAATATGAATTTGCATACACATATGTTAGCCCATATGAACATAAATTACCTGGAGGTGTTAGTTGCATAGCAGAGAGGGAAGAGTAGAAAGTTAAATGGCCTCCTTGTAGTAGCACAGAGACCGAAGGGCTCCATTGATGATCTTCTATTCAAACCAGCCCCTCGAGTTACTTTCAATGGGATAATTTTCTAAGCAAAAAAAATGAACTTTTATTTTATCTCTCAGTCCCCTTATTTCTGCCATCTGCTCTTGTAACCTCTCCCCCACAAAGAAAACAAAATTTAAAAGAAAAAAAAAGAAAATTAAAAAAGGTGGAAAAAAATCACACTGAGGAAGCTATTGTGTGGCCCACTGTGTCACACAGTTTACCTTTTAGTCTGTTAATCTATTCTTATAAATGTTCATTTCTATAAGTCTTGTTCAAGGCCCCTGGCTTCTGCTACACTATCAATAATGGGCACTCTCTTGGGTTCTTCTTAGATATCCTGTTATTATCCTGTGTTATAGAGATCCTGCTGTTTTGGATTGGTACGTTCATCCATTCCACATACTCAAGAAATTCATTGAGTCTGGGTTACCTCACTCAGTAAAATGTTTTCTATTTCCATCCATTTGCATGCAAAATTCAAGATGTCATTGTTTTTTACCGCTAGTAGAACTCTAAAGTGTATATGTGCCACACCTTTTTTATCCATTGTTTTATTGAGGGGCACCTAGGTTGTTTCCAGGTTCTGGCTATTACAAATAATGCTGCTATGAACATAGTTGAACAAATGCTTTTGTAGTATGATTTGGCATCTTTTGGGTATATTCCCAAGAGTGGAATTGCTGTGTCCTGAAGTAGGTTGACTCCCTGTTTCCTGAGAAACCGCCACACTGATTTCCACAGTGGCTGCACAAGTTTACATTCCCACCAACAATGGATGAGTGTTCTCCTTACTCCACATCCTCTCCAGCATAGGCTATCATTGGTGTTTTTGATTTTAGCCATTCTGACAGGTGTAAGATGGTATCTCAGAGTTGTTTTGATTTGCGTTTCCCTGATCCCTAAGATGGTTGACCATGATCTTAAGTGTCTTTTGGTCATTCGAAGTTCTTCTGTTGAGAATTCTCTGTTCAGTTCAGTGCCCCATTTTTTAATTGGGTTAATTAGCATTTTAAAGTCTAGTTTCTTGAGTTCTTTATATATTTTGGAGATCAGACCTTTGTCTGATGTGGGTTTGGTGAAGATCTTCTCCCAGTCAGTAGGTTGCCTTTTTGTCTTAATAACAGTGTCCTTTGCTTTACAGAAGCTACTCAGTTTCAGAAGGTCCCATTTATTAATTGTTGCTCTTATTGTCTGTGCTACTGGGGTTCTACGTAGGAAGAGGTCTCCTGTGCCCATGTGTGTACTCACTCATAAGTGAATTCTAGCCATAAATAAAGGACATTGAGCCTATAATTTGTGATCCTAGAGAAGCTAAATAAGAAGGTGAACCTAAAGAAAAAATTACAGTTATCCTCCTGGATATTGGAAGTTGACAAAATTGCCTGGCAGGGGTTGGGAGCATGGGGGTGGGGGTGAGGTGGGGATAAGGGGAGATGGGGGGAGAGAAGGGAGAAGGGGAGGATTCGGGAGAGCTTGGGGGAAAGGGATGGTTGGGATGAAGGAGGATTGGATGTGGGAGCAGGGAAGTATATATCTTAATTAAGGGAGCCATTTTAGGGTTGGCAAGAGACTTGACTCTAGAGGGGTTCCCATGTGTCCAAGGAGATGTCCCCAGCTTGTTCCCTGAGAAGCAGAGGAAAGGGTTTCTGAACTGGCCTTGTCCTATAGCCACACTGATGAATATCCTTGCATATTACCATAGAAACTTCATCTGGTGATGGATGGAGATAGAGACAGAGACCCACATTGGAGCATTGCACTGAGATCCCAAGATCCTAATGAGAAGCAGAAGGAGGAAGAGCATAAGCAAGGAAGTCAGGACCGCGAGGGGTGTGTTCACCCACTGAGTCGGTGGGACAGATCTAATGGGAGATCACCAAGGTCAGTTGGAATGGGACTGATGGGGAATGTGATCAAACTGGACTCTCTGAATGTGGCTGATGGTGGAGGCTGACTGATAAGCCACAGGCAATGTTGCTGGGCTTTGATTCTACTGCATGGACGGGGCTTTGTGGGAGCCTAGTCTGTTTGGATTCTCACCTTCCTGGGCCTGGGGGGAGCAGGGAGGACTTTGGACTTCCCATAGGGTAGGGAACCCTGACTGCTCTTTGGCTGGGAGAAGGAGAGTGAAGAGGAGTGGGCGAAGGGAAGAGACAGGAAGTGGGAGGAGGGGAGGAGGCAGAAATTTTTAATAATAAAAAGAGAAGTTCATCGATATGGTAGATGTTGGGGTGAGCTAATTCATAGCTCTTGTTCTGGGTCTGGGTGGTAGCTGGGTTGGTCAGCCTGCCAACTTTCCCTCGTTGTCCCTACCTGGGAGAGCTCTCCAGTACTGCCTCAGCTAGCTTATCCAGTGCAGCCTACTGCTGGGTCGAGGCCAGTTCTGTTCTCAGGTCCCCAGATCCAGTCTACTCACAGCCTCACCACCAAGGCCAGGTCCCCTGTTTTGCCCAAGTGAGGAGCATGGTCTTCTCTGCTGACTGCTGCAGGTATTATAGGGGGTGGGGCACAGATTTTCTGTTTTGCAGCTGGTGAGGGGCAGGGCTAATTCTCTCACTCTCATGACCTGAGGACCAGCTCTCTTGTCTGTCACAGGTAGAAGGGGGAGAAGGGATGATGCCATCTTTGCCGCACCCATGCCACCATGTTCAGAAAATGGCACAGGGGGTAGGGACAGCTCTGCTGCTTTTGTACCCCCAGGGAAGCCTCACCTGCATCTCTTACAATAGGGTCAGCTCTAGTGTGCTGCCCAGATAGGATACAGTGCCTGGCTCTTGTGTGGAGATATCAGTGAAGGGACAGGGCTAGGTCTCCCACTTCCATGACCACAAGGTCAGCTCTCTTGTGTGCCACAGGTGGCAATGGGTGAGCAGGGGACGGCATCTGTCTTTCACTCTTGCCACTACCTGACAGATGATGGGGGACGGTTAGCTCTGCTTCCCTCATGTCCTCAGAGATGGTTCACCTGTGTCTCCAGCAAAGGTTCAACTGCAGTGTGCTGCCGTGGTGAGTGACAGACCCATGGTAAGGAGTGGGGCCATCTTTCCCTAGTGAGTAGGGCAGCTCTCGACTGACAGTCTAGGCCCTCTCTCCTGCTACAGTACCTGATAGTGGCAGGATCATCTATCCCAGGGCCAGTGAAGTATGGGACTGACACAACACTGTCCTCGGGTTTCCACGTGTGGTTCCTAAGAGCACCCATGGCCACACTGGTCAGTGACATCAACACAGACAGGAACTGCAGCAGGACCACAGAACCTGACATGGCGCTCAGCATCAACTTGGGCCCAGACATCACCATGACCCGAATGGTAAACAGGTCATCCATGCCAGTATGGAAATGGTGTCAGAATGATCATCTGACACCAACATGATCTCAGGTGGGTGACCAGAATCCCATGGGCATCCACATAGACTTCATTGCTAATGGGAGCCAAAGATATCACCCCAGACCCTGGCCACTGCGGGGCCACAGATCCAGACATAGCCCCAGGCAACAGCATGGGCCCAGATATCTGCATGGCCCCATACAGGTTATCCAGATCAGTATGATCCCTGCAGCAGCATGGTCCTCAGAAACCAAGGTGGTCTCAGGTGGCTGAAAGAGTCCAGACTGCATGGCTCTTGGTGAAAACAGGAGCCACAGATATCTACACAGACACACAGAACTGATCCTCAGCAGCAGCCCTCGGCCTGGATGACATTGTGGTCCCAGGTGACGATTCTGGCAACATAAATTGGGATGGCCTCTATGGTGGCACAACCTCCAGACACCATCGTGGTCACAGGTTATGACTTAGACTCTGGGCGTTTGTGTGGCCTTTGGTAGCAACATGGGCCCCTGAGCAGTGGAGTAGACCACAGCCATGGCAGGACCACAGACCAGATATGATTCTCAGCAGCAGCCCAGGTATGGATTTCACCATGGTCCCAAGTAGCAGTACAGGCCACCCAGATCAGAATGGCCCTTAAGGACACCATCATGACCCAACATAAAAGCCCTGAGTGCAGGCCTCTGCATAACCCACAGTAGTGAAAGGAGTCATAAACATTGACACAGGCCCCTTGACTGATCATAGCTGCCACACCAACACTACAACTGTCATTCTTCTGAGCAAGTGACATTGGGATTAACACACAACACAACTTCAGGTTTTGTAGACAACTCTTTATTCCACTTTCTCACACAGTATATATAGTCCTTAGCAGGAGAGGCCAAGCCAGCAAAAGCAGGAAGCTCATCACCATAACTCAATGGCTTAGGGGTAAGCATCCTTAGAAACATTGCTGAAAATAACAGATTGTTCCCGTTTTTGTTCCTGTTTTCAACCAACTGCAAGAGTGCAAAACAGACCAAGTATGGGTGCGAAAGCCTGTCCTCTAGGAACCCAACACATAGCCTTGAAACAAGATTTGACCCTTGGCATAGCTCACACGTGGACATCACCTTGGACTTGGGTAGAAAGCAGGCCATTCACATTGTCCTGTTCATCGCTACCCTCACCTCTACAGATCCAGCTCTCTTCCCAGCCTATGAACCATTCTGCTGCTCTCTCTTCTATTTACAGACTCTGTACTTACTCAAAATAATGGGCTCCTGATGCATAAACAGATCCTAGTTGAATTATCAGTGGCAGTTGGTTGACTCGCCACCTCAGCAACTGTTAGGGACCATAGGCCCAACATAGAAACTCTCTTTCCCTCTCTGGACTGGTTCAGAAGCACGAGAAAATAACCAGACACAGGTCACACAGTCATCACAGAAGGGCTTCTCAGGCTTCTCTCATTCTGAAGATCTACCCGCGTTTATTATACAAAATACCTTTTATCCCCAGGTAAACCAAGGTGGATACTCATTAATATTCTCTTTTCAGGGGATGCGGGGCTAGGGAAACACCTGCAACTTAATCGCCAGCTTCGGCAAACACCTCTCCCCAGGCGATCTGTATTTTTAACAAAGGAGAAAGGAGGAATACATCCTATCCTTTGTCAGGTGGCTGTCTTACTTGTTTGGCAAGGTTGCATCTGCCTAGTAGCCAGTGAGCCTGCCTGTAAATTATTTTATATGAAATATGGGCCCACAAGCAGTAAGACATAGCATGAAGATGTTGCTTTTCATATTTCCTGTGCCCGGGACCTAGAAAGAATATGCATGATGGTCAGTGGCTACCTCGAGCCTTTGGTGCCAAGTGGGTCCTGGTGGGTCCCCCAAGATCACAAGGTGTGTGTCTGGGAGACATTTGTGTCCTCCAACACTGAGACCTTGAAAGTGTCCAGTGGCCCCTCTAGACAGTAAGGGATAGGGTGAACCATCTGTGTCCTCTGCTGCTCAGGTCTTGAAAGTGCCAGGCAGGTTTTTTCCTTAAAAGGTTTGGAGAGATGATTCTAATATATAAAATATTTAGATATTTGACATGAACTTCTCAGCTTTCTTACCATTCACACACTGAGAAAGTCTGTAGAAAGTACACATAAAATGAAGAAGTAAAGTGTCTGATACATAGTAGTTTGTTTTTGATAGAGTTAAGATGTTGGATTGTTATTCAGTGGTAGACTGTGGACTTGCACAAAGTCCTAGGTTTGATACCAGGAATTACTCAAATTATACACAGAGAAAGAGAAGGTAAAACTGTGTCTTACATGCAAGCATGCAATAACAAAAAGACCTCACAATATGATAACTGTAGAATTATTTCTTTCTTCCATACTGCACTCAAAAGCAAAGTTTCTGGCCATCAGTCTCTCATCGTCAGTTATGAGTTGAATGCCTTGCAAGGTTTTAGTTTCATTCTCCTTAAGCATAGATGTAATTGTCAAAGCTGTTCGTATGATATCTGAGTCAGAAGCAGTAGGAAGAATTTAGGAAATGTGAAAAGGAGTGAATCAGACCCAAGCCTGGAAACAGCACACAATGTGTCTGCTGATTCCCCAGCACTCAGAAATAGGACAAGTGATTCCAACTGATATAAAATCAAACATAAAACATAAAACACATGGATGTCTATGAAGATGACTTGCTATTTATGTCTTTTAAGACCTTTCTTGACGTCTTTATCTAGTATTTGTTTCTCACTTTATTGACTTCTCATGGTGTTAATTACAAAGAATATATTAGCACACATTGAAAAATAAAATGTAGTAAGCTACTGTCATGTGGACAGTAAGAAATGGGAAATAGAGGTCATTGAGTAACTTGCATCAATTCTCTGCACAATAAGTACAAATGTCCAGTGAAAAATCATGATCTGCATGCTGACAAGCTATTCACAATTTACTAAATGTGGTGTTTGACAGGCATAATAAAGAGGGACATAAATGAAAATTGGAGAGATATGAAACCTTCAATCTGTTAAAGTAACAATGGGGAAACTTAAAAAGTTTATGTGTGAAAATGCTATGCGAAACCAGATAAGAGTATATGGTGTGAGAGGCCTTATGTCTATGCTTTGCTCTTTATTGGTTAATGAATACAGCTGTTATGGCCAGTGGCTTAGCAGACAGACTAGGGCAAGGCAGAAGTTCCAAGCAGATGGAGGAGGAGAGAGTAGGCGGAGCGATAAAGAAGCCCTGCAGCTGCAGTGGGAGACACATGCCTCCATTGGAGCCTGCTGAAACTTTGCCATAGACCTTGACCTCTTGGTGATGCACAGATTAATGAAGATGGGTTAGTTTAGGATATTAGAGCTAGCTAGCAATGCCCTTAAGCTATTGGCCAAACAGTATTCCAAATAATACAGTTTCTTAGTGATTATTTTGGGTCTCAGTGGCCAGGAACAAATAAGCAGCCTCCCACAACAGGTATAGAAAACCTTCCCAGAAAAATGATTTCAAAGGATAATCTGGTAATAACAAGAAATTAATCATAAGATTTACTATTTGGAATCAGAAAAGCAAATAATAAAGTTGTGACAAAAACCAGACATTAAATGTTTCTGATCTTATTTTTTTAATTTCAAAAGTATTTATTTATTTTGCATCCAGACCCCAATTTCTTCTTCCTCTTGTCCTCCCAGACCCTCCCTCCCCTCCTCTCTGCCTTTCCCAATCATCTCCTCATCCATTTCTATTCAAAAAATTGCAGGTGTCCCATGATTATCAACAAAATATGACATATTACGCTGCAAGAAGACTAAGCTCTTCCCCTTGCATTAAGGCTGGGCAAGGCAAACTAATATGAATAATAGGGTCCCAAAAGCTAGCAAAAGAGTTAAAAACAGCCTTTGCTCTCACTGTTAGGAATCCTATAAGAAGACCAAGTTATACAACTGTCACATGTATGCAGAACACATAGATCAATCCTTTGTAGGCTCCCTGGAGCTCAGATTCGTCATTACTATGGGTTTTCTTGTGAAATCCTTGACCCCACTGACTCATACAATACTTAATCCTTCTCTTCAGCAGTACTCCTTGAGCTTGGCCTATTGTTTGGCTGCGGGACTCTGCATCTATTTCCATCAGTAGCTGGGACAACAATAGGCACCATTCTATGAGTATAGCAGAATATCACCAGAAATCATTACATTAGCATATTTTTCTCCAGGCATCTTAGGTCTCTGGGTCATTCAACCTCTGGGTCTTGGTGCTCCAGGCAGTGTTAGGAATGGGCTCACTCTCACAGCATGGGTCTCAGGTTGCATCAGTCATTGGTTGATCACTCCCACATCTCTGTCCCCTCCCTTGCCCCAGCACATCCCATAGGCAGAAAAATCTGTAGGTCAAACGTTACATGGCTAGAATGGTGTCTACTCCTTCCATGGAAGTCTTGCCTGATTAGAAGAGATGGCCAGTTATGGCTACATTATCTCCTATTGCTTGGAGTCTTAGATGGAAATTCATGGTAGATTCCAAAGAGTTTGCCTTGCACCAGGTTTCTAACTCAAGCCAAACTACCCCGTCTTTCCTTTCTTCTCTTTCAATACTTCCCCCCACATTACCCTTCTTGTTTCCATTCCCCCCACCCACCATCAGTCCACCCATAAAATCTGCTCTATTTTCCATTTTCAGGGAGATCCAAGCTTTCCCCATTGAACCCTCATTGTTATCTCACTTATCTTAGTCTGTGAATTGTAGCATGATTATCTGTTACGGCTAATATCTGCTTATGAGTGAGTACATACCTTGTTTGTCTTTCTGGTTCTGTGTTACCTCAGTCAGGATGATTTTTTTATAGTTTCATCCATTTGCCTTCAAATTTCATATCATTGATTTTAACAGCTGAATAACAGTCCACTGTGTAAATATACTACCTATTCTTCATCTATTTTTTTAGTTGATGGACATCTATTAAAAATAAAGATTCTATGAACATAGTTGAGAAAGTGTACTTGTGGTAGGATGGAGCATCCTTTGAGCAGTATAACTGGGTCTTGGGGTAAAACAATTTCTAGTATTTTGAAAAATCACCACATTGATTTCTAAAGAGGCTCTACAAGTTTGTATTCCCACCATGAATAAAGGAGTGTTCATCTTGCTCCACATCCTCTCCAGCATAAATTGTCACTTGTGTTTTTGATCTTAGCCCTTCTGACAGATATAAGATGGAATCTCAAAGTACTTTTGATGCATTTCCACAATGGCTAAGAATAATGAACACTTTTAAGTGTTTCTCTGTGATTTGAGATTTTTTTTTTGAGAATTTATTGTTTAGATGTATACCTCATTTCTTAGTTGGGTTGTTTCATTTTTTTCATGTTTATTTTCTTGAGTTCTTTACATATTTTGGAAATCAGCCCTCTGTCAAATGTGGTGATGTTAAAGATATTTTCCCATTCTGTAGGCTGCTATTTTATTTGTTTGACTGTGTTCTTTGCTTTACAGAAGCATTTAGTTTTATGATGTCCCATTTGGTAATTGTTGATCTTAGTGCCTGCACTATTGATGTTCTGTTCAGAAAGTTTCCTGTGCTAAAGCATTCAAGAGTATTCCCTACTATCTCTTCAGTCAAATTCAGAGGATCTGAATTTATTTTAAAGTCTTTAATTTACTTGGACTTGAATTTTGTGAAGAGTGATAAATATGGATCTATTTACATTCCTTTACTTGTGCACTGGTATAGATATGAATACTTTGCTTTGTTATGGATCTTGGTTTATTGATACAAATTTAAGGTAAATTTTGTCATACTGTATTTGTATATTTCTGCTCTTGATTGGAGTATTGTGATTGTTCAGCTTATTTGAAAATGTAATGTATAATTAAAAATATACCTTAATAGATAGCCATATATAATAGTCAAAATTGTAGTCATGTTCATTAGATTTTCTAGATGTATAGAGATATATTTCAGTTAGTTAGGTATTCTTCAAATCTTTCAGAGACCTTTAGAATATGGCATTTAAAGCGATTTAAAAATTTTGGACTTTCCATGACAGTTAGACACATCTGTTCCTGGCAGCACCAATCTATTTTAAGAGTAAGATGAAAATTTTCTGCATTTTACCTGCAGAAAAATGACTGCTGAACTTGCCTAAAGGTGAGATGGTCCTTAGGAGTTCCTGCTAAATGAACGATTCTGCAAGACATTCTAGAGAACACAGAAGAAAGTGAATAAAATGTCCTTGAAATTTCCTGCTTCTTGGAAAGTCTGCTGAATACTATGGGCCTGTAGACTGAAGATGGATGTCCCAATGCTACCGAAAAACTTTGGGTGACTGTACAGGCAGTGAGATGTCTCTATCAATTCTAGAATTTTGAAAGTTGCTTGCAATGCACCTCTTGTTTACTTAGGTAACAGTATATCCTTCTGGAGTCTTTGATAGAATTGAAGAATAGATAGATACTTATAGTTATGATAAAAATAAACTAGATAGTTTTTCTTAGTTATGATAAAAATAAAGTAGATATAAATATTGTAACTGTAATTCTTATTTGATAAATGTTTTGTTAAATGTAATTTTACTATGTTAAAGCCTTCCATTTTGTTTAAGTAGAAAAGGGGAAGTGGTGTAAGAGGTCCTTCTTGTAGGGAGCCGCCAGGATGTGGCCTTGGCCAGATAGTGCAGGCAGTCCTACAGCCTGGAGGTATACATATCCTTTGATGTTGCCGCCTAAGCTCGGAGCCTTGTTTTGCATTTCAAGAGACCTGACCTGTCCCGTGGCCTTGGGTCCTGGTAGAATGGCATCAACCAATCAGCATTCGAGCCTCTCACCCTAGAAAAGCGGCTGTCTTTGGATTTTTCGCTCTCTCTCGTCATCCCTGTTCCCCATTCCCCCTTTCAAGCAAGGAGCTCTAATAAATTGTGATTGAGAAGGATTCTTGATTTTGTGATCGTCCTTTCCTGCTGGTCAGGAAGCGCGTCACACCTTCTGTCTTATGCATTGCTTTTATTGATTAGTAAAGAAACTGCTTTGTGCCCTTAACAGGGCAAAACTTAGGTAGGTGGAGAAGACAGACCTGAATTCTTGGAGGAAGAAAGTAGAGTTGGAGAGATGCCATGGATCTGCTAAAGACAGATACTGGGAATTTTACCTGGTAAACCACTGCCATGTGGCAGTACACAGATTAATACAAATGGGTTAAATTAAGATGTAAGAATTAGCCAATAAGAAACTAGAGCTAATGGGCCAAGCAGTAATTTAATTAATACAGTTTCTGTGTGGTCATTTTGGCCTAAGATAGCGAGGTGGCCAGGACAAATAAGCGGACCCTTCTTGCAACAGTGCACATTCAGTTAGACCAGCAATTTTTTTTCATCATATGATTTGGGCTTTTTAGACAAAAATCAGATGAACTGATACTTCAGTTTGATTCCATTGAGGAACCTGTCTGCTTTTATGCCAATAACATGTGGTTTTTATTACCACAGCTCTGTAGTAAAACTTGAAATAAGAGATGGTAGTACCTCCAGAAGTTCTTTTATTGGACAGGGTTGTTTTAGTTATCTTGTATTTTGTTTGTTTGTTTGTTTTTTGTTTTGTTTTGTTTTTCCATAAGAAGTTTAAGAATTGACTTTAAATTTTGATGGAGATGGTGCTCAATCTGTAGATTCTTTTTGGTATGATTGCCATTTTTATTATGTTAATTTCTACCAATCCATGAGCACATGAGATCTTTACATCTTTTAATATCTTCTCCAATTTCTTTCTTCAAAGACTTGAAGGTCTTGTCATACAGGTCTTTCACTTGCTTGGTTAGAATTATCTCAAAACATTTTATATTATTTTTAGCTATTATGAAGGGTGTTGATTGCCTGATTCCTTTCTCAAACCCTTTACTGTTCAAATATAGGAAGGCTACTGATAATTCTTTGGGGGATTAATCTTGTATTTATCCACTTCACTAGAGGTATTTATTAGCATTAGGAGATCCCTGGTAGAATTTTTGGTGTCACTTATGCATATTATTTTATCTGTGAATAGAGACATTTTGACTTCTTCCTTTCATATTTTTAGCCCCTTGATTTCCTTTAGTTGTATTATTGCTCTAGCTAGCACTTCAAGTACTGTATGGAATAGATAAGAATAGAATGGACAGGTTGGGTTGCCTTGTTCCTGATTTTAGTAAAATTACTTTGAGTTTCTCTCTATTTAATTTGTTGTTGACTATAGGCTAGCTATATATGGTCTTTATTTTGTTTATGTAGGTTCTTTGAATAACAGATGTCTCCAAGACTTTTATCATAAAGAAGTGTTGTAATTTATCAAAGGTTTATTTCAGTATCTAATGAGAGGATCATTTGGGTTATTTTTCCTTTCAGTTTGATTATACTGTGGGTTACATTGGCAAATTTTCTTATATTAAATCATCCCTGCCCTTCTGGGATGAAGCATATAGATTATGGTGGATCATGTTTTTGATGCATTCATGGATTCAATTTTCAAGTATTTCACTGAGTATTTTTGCATCAATGTTCATGAGAAAAATTGGTTAGTAAATATCTTTATTGTATTGTTGTGTGGTTTGTGTACCAAGGTGACTGTGACCTCATAGAATAAATTTGGCACACATAAAATGAATTTGGTAATATTCCTCTGTTTCCATTTTGTGGAAAAATTTGTGAAGTGTTAGTTTTACCTCTTATTTTAAAGTCTTCTAAAATTTTGAGCTAAAACCATCTGTCCCTGGTTTTCATTTATTGTGGGGGGAGTTGGGAGAATTTTAATGACTACTTCTATTTTCTTAAGGGTCATTTTAAATTGTTTATCTCATCTTTGACTAACTTTGGTAAGTGGTATATATCATGAAACTTGTCTATTTCTTTCAGATTTTCTAATTTTGTGGAATACAGGTTTTTGAACTACGATATATTTAATTTTTTATTTATTTTTTAAAAGATTTATTTATTTTTTAAGTCTACAGTGGTCTGTCTGCATGTATGCCTGCAGGCCAGAAGAGGGCATCAGATCTCATTTCAGGTGGTTGTGAACCACCATGTGGTTGCTGGGAATTGAACTCGGGACTTTTGGAAGAGCAGGCAGTGCTCTTAATCACTGAGCCATCTCTCCAGCCCCTGATCTATTTATTTCCTAAATATACTCAGCATTTGCTATGTCCCCCTTTGTATTTCTGATTTGTTAATTTGGATATTCTTGCTGTATATTTTAATTAATTTAGATAAGGATTTTTCTATCTTGTTCATATTCTCAAAGAAACAGCTCTTTCTTTCTTTGACTCTGTTTTTTTCTCAGTATTTCTACTTAATTGATTTTATTTCTCAGTTTTTATAATTTCCTGCCATCTATTCCTCTTGGGTATGTTAATTCCTTTTTTGTTTTAAGGGTTTTCAGGTCTGCTAAGTCACTAGGATGAGATCCCTCCAAATTCTTTATGAAATCACTTAGTACTAAAAAAAATTCCTCTTAACACCTCTTTCATTGTGTCTTATATGTTTGGGTATATTGTTCATCCATTTTCCTTGAATTCTAGGAAGGTTTTAATGTCTTACTTTATTTCTGACCTTACCCAGGTATAATTCAGTAGAGAGTTGTTCAGTTTCCATGAATTTTAAGGCTTCCTGTTGTTTCTGTTATTAAAACCCAGCATTAATTCCTGGTGGTCTGATAAATTACAGGGAGTTATATCACTTGTTTTATATCTTTTGATATTTACTTTAAGACTGAGTATGTGGATAATTTTTCAGAATGTTCTATGAGGTGCTAAGAAAAAGTGTCTTTTTTGTGTTTGGATGACATATTCTATTAGGTCCATTTTGATCATAACATTTGTTGGCTCCATTCTTTCTCTGTTTAGTTTTTATCTCGATGACTTGTTCACTCATGCCAATGTGGTATTGAAGTCTCCCACTAATACTGTATGACAGTCAAGATGTGACTTAAGCTTCAGTAATGTTTCTTTTACAAATGTGGGTATCCTACTCTTTGTGGCATAGAAACACATTGATGGATTTTTCCTTTGAGGAGTATGAAAAGTTCTTTTCCATCTCTTTTGAATAACTTTACTTTAAAGTCTATTTTGTTAGATATTGCTATAGCTTGCTTGTTAGGTCCATTTGATCAGAAACTCTTTTTCCATCCCTTTATTCTGAGGTAATGTTTATCTTTGAGGATGAGATATATAATATGTTTCTTGTATGCAACAGAAAAATGGATCTTGTTTTTGCATCCAAGTTGTCAGTTTGTCTCTTTTTATTGAGGAAATGACTCCACTGATATTGATAGATAACAATGACTAATGATTGCTAATTCTTGTTATTTTGTTGTAGTTGTTGATGGTGGTCGTGTGTCCGTATGTGTGTGTGTATGTTTCTGTTCTTTGAGTTATGCTGGTGCAAGATTATTTGTTGTCTTACTTTCCTGGATATAGTTGACCTATTTGCTTTAAGTTTTCCTTTTAGTATCTTCTGTAGGCTGGATTTGTGAACAGATATTTTTGTAAATTTAACTTTATCATGGAATATTTTGTTTTTCTCAATTTATGGTGGCTGAAAATTTTTCCTGGGCATAGTAGTCAAGGGTGACATCATTGATCCTAGACTTGAAATCTTAATCTTACCCCTTACAGGTTCAACCACCTTAAAACACTGCTGAATACTATAGCACAAGCCTCAGTGTTCCTGGAAACATAGCCAAACTGTGCTACGTATTAACATCTCAGGATTTATAACCACATTATAAAATCTGCACTTGTCTATTTTTTCTAACCTCTTGATCATATTCTGAAAGTAGGCTTTATTACAACTTATATTATTTATAAAATACAGAATCTTTCTTCAGAAAATGGCTTGCTAAAAAGTTGATGTTACTTTAGCAAATAATACCCAAGCTTTTCAGTTCTTACAATCAAATAACGTCAGAAATACAAATAACAAATACCTTGAATTTTTTTGTAAAATGATTGCTTTCTTTCGCTGACTTTCCTGCACAATCAAACACATTAACTCAAGTAGAAATGTGATTGAATAGTCCCTTGACAGTTATGAGAATATAGTA
Source organism: Myodes glareolus (assembly GCF_982192425.1). Classification (NCBI taxonomy): domain Eukaryota; kingdom Metazoa; phylum Chordata; class Mammalia; order Rodentia; family Cricetidae; genus Myodes; species Myodes glareolus. Next base: position 82,851,128 of record NC_142035.1, read on the forward strand.
AGAATTTTATAATAGACTGTTACAAAAAAAAAACCACTCTAGATTGACTCTTAGTTGTACAGTGATAAATATTTGAAAAGAACATAGAGACAATTCATATTTGGAAGTTCATCACAGTATTTGATCAAATAGTTGAAGATACATGCAAATAAGTCAGGCAAGTTATTGTCACATGTTTGCAATTCTTTCTTGCTTTTAAAATTTTACTACATTTGTTGTGGGGATCAGTCATGCTATGGAACATGTGTGATCACAGGAGAATTTGTAGGAGTTGGTTTTCACTTTCTAACAAAACTCTGATATCTAGGTTTGACTGCAAGAACATTTATCTACTAAGTCACACTGCTGGTTTCCTGGTACCCAACCCTTTAGAGACAAATCTGACTTTTATTGCTTACTAGCCTGGAACTTGCTCTGTAGATGAGATTGGCCACTTGGTATCTGTTCTTTTCTTAGATCACGTGATGCTAAACTGACTATATTTTAAATTTATAATAACAGCTGTCTTATGCATAAAGAGGAATGTTTTTCAAACACATATAGAAAAATTCTAGAGGCATGCCATAGTGTGTGCTTCTTAATCAAATATAACTCCCTTGAGTAACATTCCTCTCTGACAATTACTGTCTTTAGACTGGCTTCCCCCAAGGGGAAATCTACTCAGTACATCAAAATACATCAGTAGTAAAAGGTTAATGATTCCACCCTCAAACTTAGTAGTTGAAACTACACAGAATCCAAAGAGTAATGCACTTTTAATTCACAAGAACGTAATCATCTAAAATTAAATGACAAGACAGAAAACTGAAAAACTAATATCCATCTCAGAAAATACATAGTATAAAATCAATTGTTGAAGCACATCTATGCAAATGTCTTAGAAGAATAAATCAGTTAAAAGGATAAGTGCAAGATATAGCCCTGCTTCCAGTTCTCCATCTACAGTGAATAAACCTTTAAGGAAGTATATAATTGTATTTACATACTGCCCCAGGCAATACCAAACATGAGCAGGACAGCAGAAGTGTTCAAATTTGAAATGGAAGGAAAGAACAGGGAGTATGAAATATTTCAGGAAAGTTTTACAAATACAGGTATTATGAAAATACTTTTTAACTATTAGTAGTGCTTTCACAGTTTGGTGTTAATGACCACACATGAGAGTTTATGAAATTGCAATCAGGTCAACTGCTCCATAACCCCGACCCTAACTTTAACCCTAACCCTAACCGTAACTGAAATTCCAATCATTTTCCAGGTCCATGCAACAATGAGGGTAACAGAAATTTTTACATGTTTCTTCTTTGTTACAGAAGTGAATTTAATCTACCCAGTATTTACCATGTGGATATTATATAAAAAGCACAAGGTTGGGACAAATCAACAGATAAGGAGATGAGTAAGCTATCATGCCTTATAGATGCTGACTAAAGGTTTTGTATCTCTAAAAGCACCTAGGAAAATACTAATATGTGATTATTTTTCAGTTTTTCCTGCTTTAGTGTTCGGCGAACAGGAGATGGGTTCTCACTATACTGCTCAGTGAGGCCTTGAATCCTCAATTTCTTTGTGTGTGTTGGAACAAAAGGCATGGACCATACCATTATGTTCTGCTTATGCCTGTCTTTAAAATAAGAAATTTCTTACAATCCATCCTTCCCCGTCTTTTGTGGGGTTCCTCTGGCTTCACCTAGTGTTTGACTGTGGGTCTCTGTTTCAACTCCTATCAGTTCATGGATGATGCTCCTCTAATGGAAACAGAACTAGGCACCAATCATGTCTATCCCCTGGGTCTGGGTTATCTCACTCAGGGTGACATAACCCATTCTTTAGATTGGATCATTTGGTTTGTTGTTGTCAAGTTTTTTCAGGGCTCAGATGTGCTTACAGATACTGAAGTGACAATTATGGACCCTATTTCTGTCTGCACCAGGTTCTTTTCTTTTACCTTAATTCTGTGTAACATGGAGTTCTTGTAGGACTTCTAGAGATTGGGGGATGATTTCTGAAACTTTTGCCTGTGGTTGGAACCCTTTATGCCCTACTCTGTTGACTTGTCCAGCCTTCTTATGAATATTTGTGCCTACTTTTACTGTATCTTGTTAGGTCATGTTCAATTGATAATCCTGGGAGGTCTGCTTTTTTTGAAGGGGACATGGAGAAATTATTCTAGGTGAGAGGGGAGGTGGAGGAAGGATTGGGAGTAGTGGAGGGAGAGGAAAACTATGGTTTAAATGTATTGTATGAATCAAAAAATAAATTAAGAAACCTCATCAGGGAAAGACTAGTGCTTTCTTATAGGATAAGTACTTACCAAATATCAGATAAAGATGATTGAATAAATGGCTTTCAATCTTTATAATCATGTTCTTTTCATCTTGTCACGGCAATTTAAATATTGCTCTTGCAACATTAGAAATCTTCATAAACCCCAGGGCAGGAGAGATAGCCCAGTGGTTAGAAGATGCATTGCTCTTGCAAAGAACCTGAGTTAGGTTCCTAGTATCCATGTCAGGTGACCCAAAACTGCCTAAAACTCTAGCTCTTAGAGACACAATGCTCTCTTCTCTCACATAACCCATAACTAATAACCTATATAAAATCACAGACTTTTTTGGCTGTGCAAAGGTTCAAAATCAGGGACAAATGCATGTTGGGCAAATGAATGGTTAGTGTAACTCAAAATAAAACAACTTGTTGAAGATAAATAACCTCTAACTATTTAGCAATTCTGTTCTTCATATAGCTAATAAGTAATAAAAGTTTTCAGATTTTTTATGTCCTCTTTAAGAACAATTATTTAAGAATGACACCAAAAGCAAGCCAAAAACAAAAATTTGTTCATGGCATTGGTGTCCAAGTATTCTGATCGCAAATAAGAACATCATGGAGACCCAGAAGGCAGAAGGGAAAGCTATCATTTTATTGGTCTTCTGAAGAAAGATTTCTTCAGTGAGCATAGTTTAGACCATTGCAATTTCCAGAGCAAGTCTTGGGTATTTAGATTTCAACTTGTCATAAAGTTAATTCTGGTGGTGTTATCTTTCTTTCTAGGAGGCTTGCCAAGGTAATTTAAGCTATGTGAAGACAAATCACTCTTCCTCAAGTACTCAGTCTCTACATGGACCTCCCAGAGGATCTCATTATTCTTGGTCCCTGCCTTCTTAATGATTGACTCTTTTTCCTGTTTTGCTAATGTGCCAACTTTCATTAGGAGCTTCAAAATCTGAAAAACTAACTTTTCTTTCATTTGAGTATTCATAAGATATCACTGCATTACCAATGAAATCAATTGGAGAGGTTCAGTTTTATAAGCCAAGTCTAGGTTAAAGAAGCAGGGAATTTTAGGTTCTAAGTATCTGAAGAAAAATCTCGAAAAGAATATGTTCTAACAGGTACATTTTTATGGCCCCAGAGAATTATGATCTGAAGAAGGGCATCTCTCTAAGAGGGTCAAATTGGAACATTTAATGAATGACATGAAGCTACAAATATTCTCCATTTCACTGGTCCCCCTGCACCAGATTTTCTCTGCCCATCTGGTCCCAAAGCCACTTATGAAATAACCAGTCTGAGGCTTAATATTAACTAAATAATTTTTGACCTATTAGCTCAGGCTTCTTATTAACTAACTCTTACATCTTAAATTAACCCACTGCTATTATTTATATTTTACCATAAAACATCTTGCTTTGTTATCTCACACATTGCTTCTTGGGTGGTTGCATGGTCTCTGTCTGATCCTGACTTCTTTCCTCCTCTATTTCTGCTTGGATTTCCCACATTTCAGTATTCTGCTCTACCACAAGCCAATGTGGACAACCTTGTCTAGTTCCTGATTTCAGTGGAATAGCTGGGAGTCTCTACATTTAGTTTGATGTTGGCTGTTGGCTTGCTGTACATTGCCTTTATTATGTTAGGTATAGTTCCTTGCATCTCTGCTCTCTCCAAGACCTTTATCATGAAGGGATGTTATATTTTGTCAATAGCTTTTTTGACATCTAATGAGATGATCATGTGGTTTTTATTTTTTAGTTTGTTTATATGGTGGATTACATTGACAGATTTTTATAGGATGAAATTTCCTGCATCTCTGGGAGGAAGCAGATTTGATCATTGGGGATGATGTTTAGAATGTGTTCTTGGATTCAATTTTCAGTATTTTATTTAATATTTTTGCATCAATGTTCATGAGTGAGATTGGTCTCTAATTCTCTTTCATAGTAATGTCTCTCTGTAATTTGGGTATCAGGGTAATTTTAGCCTCATAAAAAGAGATTAACAATGTTTCTTCTAATTCCATTGTGTGGATTAATTTGAGGAGTATTGGTATTAGTTCTTCATTGAAAGTCTTGCAGAATTCTGAGCTGAAACCATCTGGTCCAGAACTTTTTTTGGTTGGGAGAATTTTAATGACTATTTCTAGTTCTTCAGGAGTTATTGGCCTGTTTAATTTGCTTATCTGGTCTTGATTTAATTTTCGTATGTGATATTTATTCAGAAAGTTGTCTATTTCCATTAAATTTTCCAATTTTGTAGAGTACAGGTTTTCAAAAAAATGATCTGATGATTCTGTATATTTCCTCCATGTCTATTATTATGTCCCCCTTTTCATTTCTGATTTTGTTAATTTGGATATTCTCTCTCTGCCTTTTTGTTAGTTTGGATAAATGTTTGTCTAATTTGTTGATTTTCTCCAAGAACCAACTCTTTGTCTCTTTGATTCTTTGTATTGTTTTCATTGTTTCTATTTTGTTGATTTCAGCTCTCAATTTGGCTATCTCCTGCCCCTGCTGTCTAGTTGTCTTAGGGGAGTTTGCTTCTTTTTGTTCTAAAGTTTTCAAATGTTCTGCTAATTCACTAGTGTGGAATTTTTTCCTGTTTCTTTATGTAGGCATTTAGTTCTATGAACTTTCATCTTAACACTGCCTTAATTGTGTCCCATAAATTTGGGTATGTTATGTGGTCATTTTCATAGAATTTTAGGAAGTCTTTAATTTTTCTCTTTATTTCTTCCTAGACACAATGATGACTCAGGTAAGCATTGTTTAATTTCCATGTGTTTGTGGGTTTCCTGGAATTAGTATTACTGCTGACTTCTAGTTTTATAACATGGTGATCTGATAAAGTACATTGAGTTATTCCTATTTTTTGTATTTGTGGAGGTTTGTTTTATTACCTAGTATGTGGTCAGTTTTTGAGAAGGTTCCATGAGGTGCTGAGAAGAAGGTATATTCTTTTCTGTTTGGATGAAATATTCTATAGATAGGTTATGTCCATTTGAGTCATAAACTCTGCTAATTCCCTCATTTCTCTGTTCATTTTTTGTCTGACTGACCTGTCCAGTGGTGAGAGGGGAGTGTTGAATTCTCCCACTGTTAATGTGTAGGGTTTAGAAGTGTTTCTTTTACATTTGAGTGTGTCTTTCTACTTGAGACATAGATGTTCAGTATTGAGATTTCCTCTTGATGGATTTTTCCTCTGACTAATATGTAATGACCTTCTTTTTCTCTTTTGATTGATTTTAGCTGGAAGTCTATTTTGTTAGATATTAGGAAAGCCACACCTACTTGTTCCTTAGGCTGGTATATTTTTTTTCCAACTCTTTATTCTGAGACAATGTCTGTCTTTAAGTTTGAGATGTGTTTCTTGTATGCAAAAGAAGGACTGATTCTGTTTTCATATCTAATCTGTTAACCTGTGCCTTTTTATAGGTGAGTAGAGTCCATTTATTAAGGGATATTAATGACCAGTGATTGCTATCTACTGTTAGTTTTCATTTAGTTTTCTTTGTTGGTGGCATTAATTTGTGCGTTTTTCCCTTCTTTGGGATTTGCTGCTATGAGACCATCAATTGTATGTGTTTTTTGTTGGTGTAGCCAACTTCCTTAGGTTAAAATTTTCCTTTTAGTATTTTGTGTAGGCCTGGGTTTGTGGCTTGATATTGGTGAAATCTAGTTTGTCGTGGAATATATTGTTTTGTCCTTTTATGGTGATTGAATGTTTTGCTGGGTATAGTCTGGGCTGGCATCTATGGTCTCTTAATATCTGCATAACATTTGATCATGACCTTCTGGCTTTTATTGTCTCCAATGAGAAGTCAGGTGTAATTCTGATAGGTTGTATGTTACTTGGCCTTTTTTTTCGCAACTCTTAATATTCTTTCTTTATTCTGTATGTTTAGTGTTTTGATTATGGCGTGCTGAGGGGTCTTTTTTTGGATCCAGTCTATTTGATGTTCTGTAAGCTTCTTGTATCTTCATAGGTATATCTTTCTTTAGATTGGGAAAGTTTTCTTCTATGATTTTGTTAAATTTAGTTTCTATAATTTTTAGTTGAACTTCATCTCCTTCTTCTATACCTATTATTCTTAGATCTGGCCTTCAAGGTGTCCCATATTTCCTGGATATTTTGTGTTAAGCTTTTGTTAGATTTAATGTTTTATTTGATTGATGAGTCTATTTCCTCTATTGTATCTTCAGTGTCTGAGATTCTCTCTTTCATCTCTTATATTCTGCTGTTTATGATTGCATTTGTGGTTCCTAATGGTTTAAACATGATTTCTCTTTCTATAATTCCCTTGGTTTGTGTTTTCTTTATTGTCTCTATTTCAGTTTTCAAGTCTTGAATAGTTTCTTTCATACATTTGATTGCATTTTCTTGGTTTTCTTTAAGATTTTGTTTGTCTTTTCCTCTGTTTCTTTGAGGGAATTTCTCACTTCCTCTTTAAGAGTTTTAAACATTCTCCTGAAGTTATTTTTAAGGTCATTTCTTCTGCTTCATCTATATTTGGTTGTTCAGGCCTTGCTGTTGTTGGGTCTTTTGGTTTTACTGGTGTTGTGTTGCTCTTTGTGGTGTTGCATATGTTCTTACTTTTTCTACTCATCTTTTCCTCTAATAGGTGTGGTTGGGGCTGTCTAAAATTCTGTTGAGTAATTTTCTAGGTGCCAGTGAATCCAAAGCTCGGATAGCTGTTCATCAGATGGTATAGTCAGTGCCACAGTTCTAATTACCCCATTGGTTACTCTGTGTACCTGGAGATAGCTCAGCACTCCTGGGGGCTTTGCTCTGCTCTCTTGTAGTTTGATATCTCAGGACTACTTTGGCCTAGGTTACTGGATTTGACCTGATTCTGTAAATGCTGGTCTGGGTCCCCTCCTGCAGAGGTCCCTGGCTTGGAGTTGGTCCTACAAAGGTTTCTGGTTCTGGTCTACCGCTTCAGAGTTCCCAGGCTTGGGTGCAGCCAGAACCACAGAGGACCTGGCTCAGGCTTACTCCCTCAGAGATCCCAAATTCATGTTTGGACTGGCAGAGATTTCAGGTTCCTGCTTATTCCCTTTGGTGTCCCAGACCAACACCCAGATCCACAGAGGTCCTGACTCAGGCTTACTCCCTCTGAGGTCCCAGACTCATGCCTAGCTCTACAGAGATCTCTGATTTCTGCCTACTCCCTTGGAGGTCCCAGATTCATGCCCAGACTGGCAGAGGTCCTGGCTTAGGCCTAGTTCCTAGGAGTTCCTAGATTCAAGCCCAGACCCACAGGGGTGCTGGCTTAGGTCTACTCTCTTGAAGGTCCTAGATTCACATCTGGACCTTCAGTGGCCTCTGGCTCTGGCTCACTTGCTCAGCAATTATTCCCCTGTACCTGTTCTGGTGCAGTTTGCTGTTTTCGGTCTGCTCTGGGCCATGTCTCTCACTCAGTCCTGGTTCTGCCAGTGTCCCAGGACCAGATTGACTCCTGGCTCCCACTCCTGTGGAGCTTGCTTCCTCAGGCCCTCTCTGGTCTAGATAGCTGGTTCAGTCCCACTCTGAAGTCTGATACAGTTTAGAAAAAAGAAAGAGTTTTTTTTTTTTCCTGCAAGGCATCAATTGCAAATCACAACTTGGTTATGGGTGGGACTTTGCTTCTACTTCTTTTTTTGTGCTGAAATTTTATTTATTTTGGAATTGTGTATGTCTTATGCATGTTGCCACAGTTTCTGTGAATTAATGTGTAGCAGTTCTAATAGTCAGAAAAATGTTGTGGGTTTTTTTTTTTGGCGTCATTCCCCACCTCTAGCTTTAACAATCTTTTCAGCTCTTCTTCTTTGGTCCCTAAATCCTGAGGGAATGGGTTTGATTTAAAAAAAAAACATCTTATTTAGGTCTGTTCCAAATTTTCACTCTTTGTACATTGTCCAGTTATAGATAGATAGTGTTTATTTTCATCTACGGAAGAAGAGACTTTTCTGATGAAGATCCAGTGATGCACTGACCTGTGATACAGCAGAATGTCATTAGAAGCCATTTTATTGCTATGTTCCTTTACCAGAATAATGTTAGTTAAGTTTCCCTCTAGGCCTTTATTCTATCTCTGTATCCTATTCTTGATAACTTTAGCAGTGTAAGGTACAGACATTCATAAAGTGGGCCTTAAATCTAATTAAATAGTGGATATTTCCCCTTGTAACATTCATGTAACTATTACAAAAGTTTATCAGGAAATATAAACTGAAACTACTTTGAAATTCCATCTAACTCCAGTCAAGTGGGTCTTATACCCCCACAAACATTACACATTACTGTTTATCCTTCACAACCTGATGGTAAGACCTTATTTCTGAAGATACAGCATACAAATATCATTGAATATGGAGTAATTAAGCATTTGCCAACCTATAAGCTTTATTTCTACAGATGAGCATTCATGGTGCTAACAGAAACTTTGCACTCTACTTGGGAGAAAAATAATCAACAGCACCAAGCTACGAACACAAAGACCTACAACAAACCTTTTTTTCTCTTTCTTCTTTATTTTAACATCAGTTCTTACTTAGTAGGCTACCCAATATAAAGGCATGATGAGCAAATCTACCTATGAGAAAGAACTGTAAAATTTTACTTTTGCAATAATCAATAGACAAGGAGCTTCTTGGCTACCCAGTGCAAACTGGAAGAACATATTTGACTTCACAGTCACCTGCTTATGGCCATGCAAGAAAATATTTATGCTGGCAGATGGTGCCACTGTATTGTTTCTTTTATATTAAGTCAAGTGTCCTGGTTGAAAGGTATGATTTAACTTCATCTTCCAGGAAAAAGTGGAATTCTACAATCAGTGACTGAGCATCAATTATTGACTTCTTGTGGTTAACAAATTCCTGGGCCTATCTATAATGAGTTTTCTAGGTTCTATTCTGAAAGTGTGTGGCAGCCTGCTCTGCTTGCTCCACCCTGCTAGCGCCTCCGCCAGCCATCCCAGCTTCCATCCAGAGGGCCATCGGGGGGTGAGTTTGCTTCGGGCCTGCAGCAGGGGCCCGGTGAGGAGGAGCTCGGACTTTCCCCGACCCCATAGGCTCCCAGGCCAGCCTGCACTGCTGGCTCCACCCTGCTAGCGTCCCCGCCAGCCATCCCAGCTTCCATCCAGAGGGCCATCGGAGGGGTGAGTGTGCTTTGGGCCTGTGGCAGGGGCCCTGCGAAGAGGAGCTCGGACTTTCCCCGACCCCATAGACTCCCAGGTCAGCCTACTCTGCTGGCTCCACCCTGCTAGCGCCTCCGCCAGCCATCCCAGCCTCCAGCCAGTGGGCCATCGGAGGGGTGAGTTTGCTTCAGGCCAGTGGCAGGGGCCCAGCGAGGAGGAGCTCAGACTTTCCCTGACCCCATAGACTCCCAGGTCAACCTGCAGTGCTGGTTCCACCCTGCTAAGCTCTCCCGCCTGCCATCCCAGCTTCCATCCAGGTACAAATTTCTATATTTCTCCCCTCCCACTGGGGCCATAAAATTTCCCCAGCTCAGATGCCTTGCACACTGGGCCTGCTCTGCAGGCGCATCCCGGAAAGAGGGAGTGCCTGTGCTTCAATAGCCTGACTGAGGAAAGGTAGGCATTCTATCAGTGAACTCCCTGCCCAACAAGGGAACCTGACCCGATACCAGAAGTTCCAATAGAGAGCATTTGAATGAAGAGATGGGCAGACGCCAAGGCAAGACCTCCTCCAACAATCTGAAAAACAACATGAAAACACCAGATCCCAACGACCGTACAACAGAAGGATTTGAACACTCTAACCCAGATGAAGTGGAAAAAAGTGCCATTATGAAATCAATAGAGTCCCTTAAACAGGATATGAATAACTCCCTTAAGGAACTGGTCGAGAAGTATAACAAAAAGTTTGAAGAAATGAGTATAGAAATGGATGAGAAATATAACAAAAAGTTTGAAGAAATAAGTAAATCCGTGAATGATACCCTGAGAAACCAAGAAAAAACAATCAAACAAGTAAAGGAAACAGTCCAAGAATTGAAAACTGAAATGGAGGCAATGAAGAAAACACAAAACGAGGGCTGGCTGGATATGGAAAACCTAGGTAAACGAGCAGAGACGGCAGAATCAAGCACAACCAATAGAATACAAGAGATAGAAGAACGAATCTCAGATTCTGAAGATACCATAGAGAAAATAAATGCTCGGGTCAAAGAAAACAGCAAATTCAACAAATTCTCTTCACAAAACATTCAGGAAATCTGGGACACAATAAAAAAACCAAATCTAAGAATAATATGGATTGAAGAAGGAGAAGAACTGCAGATCAAAGGCCCAGAAAATATATTTAACAAAATTATAGAAGAAAACTTTCCCAATCTAAAGAATGATATTCCTATGAAGGTTCAAGAAGCATACAGAACGCCGAATAGACTGGATCAACAAAAAAAAAAGTCTCAAGAAGCATACAGAACGCCGAATAGACTGGATCAACAAAAAAAAAAGTCCCCTCACCATATAATAATCAAAACACAAAACATCCAGATTAATGAAAGAATATTAAGAGCTGCAAAGGAAAAAGGTCAAGTGACATATAAAGGTAAACCTATCAGGCTTACACCAGACTTCTCTATGGAAACCATGAAAGCCAGAAGATCCTGGATAGAGGTACTGCAGAAACTAAGAGACCATGGATGCAAACCCAGACTACTATACCCAGCCAAGCTATCGTTCACTATCAATGGAGAAAACAAAATATTCCAGGATAAAAATAAATTTAAACAATTCATAGCCACAAATCCATCCCTACAGAAAGTAATAGAAGGAAAATCGCAGCCCAAGGAATCCAACATTGCCATCACTGCCTACAATAACCCAGACATCTAGCGATCTTTCACAACCACAACTCAAAGAAGAGAAACACACAAACTCTACTACACTCACACACACACACAAATAATAAACGGAATCAACAACCACTGGTCATTAATATCACTTAATATTAATGGACTCAACTCACCTATAAAAAGGCACAGACTTAGAGACTGGATAAGAAAACAAGATCCAACATTCTGCTGTTTACAAGAAACACACCTCAACCACAGAGATAGACATCAACTCAGAGTAAAGGGTTGGGAAAAGGTTTTCCAAGCAAATGGACCTAAGAAACAAGCTGGTGTGACCATTCTAATATCTAACAAAATTGACTTCAAACTAAAATCAATCAGAAGAGATGGAGATGGACATTTCATACTCTTAACAGGAACAATTAATCAGGAGAAAGTCTCAATCCTGAATATCTACGCCCCTAATATAAAAACACCCACTTATGTAAAAGAAAAACTTTTAGAACTCAAGGCAGTCACCAAACCACACACACTAATAGTAGGAGACTTCAACACACCTCTCTCACCAATGGACAGATCAATCAAACAGAAACTCAACAGAGAAATAAGAGAATTGCTAGAGGTAATGAATCAAATGGACTTAACAGATATCTATAGAACATTCTACTTAAAAAGGAAAGAATATACCTTCTTCTCTGCAGCTCATGGAACCTTCTCGAAAATTGACCACATACTCGGTAACAAAGCAAACTTACACAGATAGAAAAAAATATTAGTAATCACCTGTGTCTTGTCAGATCACCACGGAATAAAGTTAGAACTCAATAACAATTCGAATTCCAGAAAGCCTACAAATGCGTGGAAGTTGAACAGTCAACTACTGAATCATCCTTGGGTCAAGGAAGAAATAAAGAAAGAAATTAAAGTCTTCCTTGAATTTAATGAAAATAAAGACACAACATACTCAAACCTATGGGACACAATGAAAGCAGTTCTAAGAGGAAAGTTCATAGCGCTAAGTGCCCAATTAAAGAAAACGGAGAAAGCATATATTGGCGACTTAACAGCACACCTAAAAACTCTGGAAA